>NC_133621.1:2208758-2565633 GCF_048593235.1 Sminthopsis crassicaudata | reverse complement strand
TATATCCTTCTCCCTCTTTCTTTCCCATCCTGCAAAGAAACATTTAAAAAAAAATCCTGTTTTAAACTCATGTCCAACACTCTTAGAGAGACGCTGCTGCTACATGAACTCCAGAGGAGGAAGTGTCCATTGATTATTAAATGGTGTTCGTTCAACTATTAAATTAATAGGGATTAGTTGTCAGTGCATCAGGATTACTATGGCATGGTGTGTGCTTTTCCCAGACAGCTCTGGAAGGGCCCTTGTGATGTAGGCCAAGTGAGAGAGGAGATAACCAGAGAAAGACAGACAAACAGACAGAGAAACAGAGATATGGAGAGAGAGAGAAAGAGAGAGAGAGAGAGAGAGAGAGAGAGAGAGAGAGAGAGAGAGAGAGAGAGAGAGAGAGAGAGAGAAAAGAAACTGAGACAGAGAGGCAGAAGGGATGACAGAACTCTCCTGCAGGCTTTGTGAAATAATTTTGGCAGCTGGCTTAGGTAAGAACACTTTGAGATGTCCCCTGTACCTCCTGAATTTAGCTACAATGACTATGTGGCACAAATGAAGGTACTTGGGATGATTTGTCAGTCTTGTCATCCCCAAGGGAGATTAGTCCTTCAGGAAATGCAGAGCAGGAGCAAATGTCATGGTCCAGGCCATAGATGAACCACACTGATGTCTTAAATAGTGTACCTAAGCTCTGGCCTGGGCACTCATGGATCTGGCTGCCTTTAAACCTCCTCTTCTCTGATGTCTAACTGGGGTATAATTTATGTGATAAAATAAAATGAGCTATCTTAAGTGTTATAAAAGCCACTTTTCTAGTTGTCCAAGAGGCAGCATCTTCTGCAGTAAAAACCTGTCTTACTCTGGCTTCTTCCAAGCCCAGATATGGCAATCAGTCCTGAAGCTGAGAGTGTTAGGAAGTGGAGAATATATTGGGATGTGTGTGTGTGTGTGTGTGTGTGTGTGTGTGTGTGTGTGTGTGTGTAATTGTGGTAAAATGAATATTTTTTTATTAGCTATGCCCATTTCCTATGAATTGCCACTTTAATAATAGCAACCCTGTAACCTATTTCCACAAAAGTACTTAACTATGATCATTATCATTCTCAGTACTGCTCATTCCCTTTCAATTTTGTTGTGCTTTTGGGTCCTCTTTTATTTCTCATCTCTTAAATGAATTTGACAAACCATGGGGAGCAGAGCCCCCCTCAAATTTAAAAAGAAAAAAATGGAATTGGTAAGATCCATTTAACAACTGTGTTGTTCAGAATGTTTGTAATGAGGGAAAGAAAAAAAAATAAGACCTACCATGAAAAGCTCTCTTTGGCAGAACTGTCCACTTGGGGGCCTGTGGGTTGCTTTTTGAGATGGAGAATCTTTTCCTAGGATCTTATCCCTGCCTTAGACAAAGGACAACTCTTAAGATACAAGGTTTGCCTTTTTGGGAGGTGGTGGACTGAGGGAAAAAGGGAATAGAGGTGGGGGAGAGAGGATGAGGTGTTGTCATCTAGTCAGTTTTTTAAAAAATAACCACAAAGAAAAACTACTTTTCAGCAAATAGGTGCTTAATTTCAATAGGGTTAAGGATAGGCAACACAACAAGTTTTCTTGTCCTACAAGGCAAATGAGCAAAATCAGAGGGCTATTGAGAGCCAATTTGCCAAAGAAATGCTGAATAAGCTACTTATCCCTGTTGGGTACACTGCCTTCAAAGTCTCAGGATGGTTTCCTTTTTAGATAGGAAGGGAGTCCCAGTGCAATCTAGTATCTGCGCAGAATGTTCGGTATCCCCTTCTTTCTCTTATGATTGAATGAATAACATCTTCATTAGCTGGACTAAGTCAGTTTAAATCAGTAACTTTGATGATTTTTTTTTTTTTTAATTGGGAACTCCCAAGCTGCTAAGCATGGTACTGCTCACTGGGAGTAGGCCAAAATAAAGCTGGCCCTGCTCTCAGGGAGCTTCTGTAATACTGGAGGAGAATGATAATATACATACAGGTATTTACTAAAGACTTTCCGGTAAGTAGAGTATAAACAGTGGGGAGGGGCTTGACTAGAAAGACCTCTAGAAAAAAGACACACATGATCCCTAAGAAAATGAGGATATAGGGAAGAGCTCAAACATTTCAGGCTCTCCATGTAGCCTTTAAAAATGTACATATGCAGGAGATGCAAAGTTGAGAAAAGGGTAAGTCAGCCATTTTCATTGATAAGTAGAATCAGTGAAAGCAATTAAGAGGCAATCACTTTGGCAAGAAATAGTAGAACCAAATTATGAATGTCTTTAAACGCCAAGCAGGACTCTTAAAGTCTGAAAAATTGAAGGCTTTTTCAGAAAAAATTCATGTCTGATTTTTGTTTCTATTTCTGTTTTAAATGTCTGCTCATTTATAATCAACATTAAGGCCTCATGCCTCAGAGAGTGACTTCTGCTAAGTCTGCAACAAGGGAATCACCATCCAGTCTTGCCCACTAGTACTCTACCTGTTTTCTTTGAATTTTGTTTAGATTTTTGGGAAAATGTTATTTCAAGATTATTCATTTATGCAAATTGTCTATATCGTGTACAAGGAGAATGCTAGAATGAGGCCTATTGGAAACAAAAAGAAAGGAACAAATATTTTCTGTGTTATTTGGGCCAATCAATTATTCAATTAGCATTTATTAAGCACCAATGCTTTCTCACAAACAGTGCTGGACTATAGGGATACAAAGAAAAGCCACAAGATGCTGTCATAGACCAGAGTACTTGTAATCAAAAGATTATTCTTTTAGAGCAGAGAGGGACTGTTGGGCACAATGTAATTTGATCAATTAACAGATTAGGAAACTGAAACAGAGAGACTTCACACTTACACATCTGTAAGAGTTGGAAACAACATTTATACTTGAGTTTTTTCTCATGGAACTTGTTTGTAAACTTGTTAATCTTTCATTTTTATGTTCTGTATAGCATTAAGACTAGATCAAGGTAAACAGTGTTCCCACTCACCATCCTTCACTTTCCCAGTATCTTCTGTTGAGAATATTTTGGTATAGAACCGCCAAGCAGGAAAGTGGCAAGCTTTGGTAAGGTCAAGGTTAATTGACATCTGCTCAAGCTCTATTAAGTCATCAAACATCCTAATTTATTTTCTCAGGTTGATTCTCTTTCCGGAGAAATAAACCCACAGTTCTTCTTGATAAGACTTATTTCTTGAGTTCTTGTTATCTCAGTCCCATGACTTTTCATTATCATTTTCTTTTGTTTTTGTTTTTGTTTTTGTTTTTCCCCATTGGCATATTCTGAGACATTGGTACAGAAATACTTTGGAAAACTTTTCTATCTTTCTAATGTATTGGTATAAAATTCCTCAATGTCTACAATCAGGATAAGTTAGAGTGAGCAATTTATACCATATCATTTCTCCACACTTTTCCTCCTTTGAAACATCCAATAGTCATGGGAGGGGAAGCAATAGGTTTGTTATTGAGCATCCAAAGAAGGGAGTCAACCTAGGATTCTTCTATTTTTTCTTAAGGAACATCCAGGTACCTAAACTTCTTGATATTCTTACAGTAAAACATGCTACCTTTCACAAATTTTCCATATTTTCCTTCAGAAGAAATTTTGAAGTTTCTAAATCTGTTAAGGTTGATCTGAGAGCTGAAACAGCTTGGGAATTCTCAAGAAAGAAGTTTTAATGGTATGAAAAGAAAATATCAATGAGGAGGAAAAAACAAAGTTTTCTAAAGCAATAATATGAAACTTAAATAGAAATGGGGGTCTGCTTAATCATAGGCCACATATTAATTATAAAAAAACTCATGTCAAGATTATCTATGTTGTATCCTATTTTTATTAACTTTGTTAAAAATTTCCCAAGTGATTTGATCAGTTTAGGACACTGGGAGTTCTACAAAAATGAGTAATAGATTATGAATCCAATGTGAGTCATTGATATTGTAGAAAATTTAGAGAAAATCTTTCCCCTTTATTATTCGCTAGCTAAATATAGTGTTTCCAGCCCTAAATCAAAATCCTTGGATGAGAGTTAAAGGACATAGAATTTCCTTTATCTCCCTGTTCACTGGACCAATGTTCCATTTTCAATATTTGAACAGTTCCCTGGTTGCTTCTAGTTAAATGTTACATCATCTAATATTATAAAAACAAATTTTCTTTGATACCAAAATTTTAAGATAAAGTCATAATTGTGGCTTTATACTTTCATGGTGACCTACATTTTTTTCTCTTCCCCACTAGAAGGGTTCATTTTGCCTTAAAGAGCATGGGTAAAAGATATTTGTAAAAGCAAAAGTTCTCATGAACATATTGGTTCCATTTCACCTCCTTTTATATCCACACTGGGACTGGGAGAAAGATATTTTGTCTTTTATTCTGAAGCCCCTTTAGCAGAAAGAAGTGACTTTGGATCCCCGACTCTCTACCTTCTCTCCCTCAGTCTGTCAGCCTTGTAAAATTCCATTCATTTTTGTAGAGGAATTGTAATTATTGATAATCATTTTGATGTTGTTCACACAGCACGAACTTTCTTTTATTTACTCTTTGACTGCAGTAATAATGGGAATTTGGGCATATTATTCATTGGTAAAGTATGACACTTAGCCCCTCTTAACAGATTCTGGAAACCCAACTTGTCTTGGTTTGAAAGGTGATTATCCCACTCCTGTTCTGGTGATCTTCCTGACTTTATGACACTATCTTTGAATTATCATGAATAGAACTTGTAGTAATCTAATCATTTAGTGGGTTTATAAACAACTGGAAAACAGTTCAGTTTCATAATTTGTGCCTTTAGACAACTAATGTGAAGCAGATTTATTTTCTCATGTTGGACACTGAGCAGAGTGTTGGACTATGAGCAGAATGGTGCAGAGAAAGAACACCGGTTCTGAAATCAAAAGATCTGAGTATGAATCCTACCTTTGATCCCACTTAGGAACTTGTGCCCTTGATGACAGCACTCAAGGGACTGGGCTTCTGCAAGATGAGGGGCTTCAATTGATGACTTCAGAGTTCCCTTACATCTTCACCTGTGCAATGCTTTGCTTTGGGAGATGTTTTGCAGTTTTACAGATTTTTTTTTATTGATCTCAGGAGTGTGTGTGTGTGTGTGTGTGTGTGTGTGTGTGTGTGTGTGTGTGTGTGTGTGTTTAACCTAGAAAAGAGAAGAATATGGTAGGAAAGAGGAAGAGGCAGGAAAGTGATGAAATTGTCTTCAAATCCTTGGGGGAATGATAGAAAGAAGCCAATTTCCTCTCAACATATAGAATGAGTCCAAACAAGAGCAGTGGGAACATCTGCAAAGGGCATACATAGATGGGCAAAAGGATTCTTGATGTAAATAGGAATGAGTTGAGAAGATCTTATTGGATCCTCCCAGGCCTAAGATCCCATGACATTACTGCTAAGTTAGTAAGTGAGGTGAACACTTTGCTTCTGGTAATTACTTATAGCCCAACTGCTCCCTCTGGAGCCTTTCCTCATTCACAATATGACCCTTCCAGAAATGAAACCTGATTTCATGGGATGCTTTCCTAAATATTAATAAAGAGATTATTGTTCAGTGGTTCTTATGGATAAGTTACCCGGGGATGCATGAATTCAGGATGGAGAGGAACTTTGGTACCTCGAAGATGAAGTAATAATGTCAATCCTTTTATTGTTTCTTGAAATTTTACTACTCCACATAGATCAGTCCACCAGCAATGTGCAGAGAGAAGGAGAAGACCAATTGGCTGGGATCATTTCTTCTTTTATTTTCAAGTGTTTAAAGGAAAGAACACAGGGAAATTTTTCCCCCTTTCCTGACATTTGACTCATTTATTCAAATATCTTATCACTAAAAGCTTGCTGGGGTCCATGAAAGATATGCCTTGTCAGATAACAGAGACTCAACCATACTTTCTTCTCTTTATTATCTCTAATGGTTTCCTTGAACCATGAGATCATTTGCCTTGATTAGGTCAGAAAAGCCTCATAAATACATATGTAAATGGAATGGATTTTATATGTAAATTCTTGTGTTAAATGCCAAATGGTATGTGTTTTCAATTCCTTTTTGCTTTCTTTTCTTTTTAAAATTCCAATTCCAAAAGAACTAATCTTCTAGGTGGTCAGAGATAGAAAGCAAGGAATGGGAAGGAATTTTTATTTTGTTCTGTTTTGCTAATGGTTTGCATAGGATCTGCTCTTAAGGGAACAAATTATATCTATCTATCTACATTCATACACACACATATGTGTGTGTATATATATATATATATATATATATATATACACAATATATAATTAATTTTCCATCTTTATATGCATATAATTCTGATTCCATCTTTATTCTGGGAATATACCACGGACAGAAAATATACATATGTTCATATATTCACATTATAGAAAAAATCATAGGTATTATATATTCACAAAAATCATAAAAATCATAAAAAATCATAGGTATTTATAATCCATAAATGATATAAAATTCACATTTGCTCACATAGTGAATGATTATGCTAGATGGATAAGAAATAGACAAAGGGATGGCTGGATGAATGGATGGATGCATAGATAGAGAATGCACACGTCCATAAAGCCAGGATGTCCAAATTCATGGGTGTAGTCATTCTTATCTGAGAAGATGGTTGAGAAGAATGGAGAGGGTATGGGATGTAGAGTAAGGAAACCTGACTTTGAATTCCACCAACAGTGTCAGCTTCAGCAACACACTCTTTCACCTTATCTGGTAAATGGGGATAATAATAATACTTCATAAAATTATTATAAGAAAATGAGGTAATATATAATGTGCTTTGCAAAACCTAAAACATTATGTAGATAGAGTATGTTTTAACATCATTAATATAATCTATACCCATAATTCATGTAGAATATGTTATTATATAGAATCATATACATTCTACATATAGAGTATATAGGTCCCAGACATGACAAGTGTCCCAGGTACCTACACCTATCATCTTTATATATTTCCCACTGAATAAATATGTGTATATGTGTGCTTATTTTCACACCCTTGTCTTTTTTGCAGAAATGTAAGAGTTTCCTCAAAGGTTCTTGTCTTACTGGCAAGTTTCACTTTTTATGTCCAATGCATCTGTTTGACAATTTCCCAGAAGGACAGTTCACGTAATTTCCTTTTGGATTATTGAGCACTCTGAGCTTGAATTGAAAGTTTAAAAGAAGCATTTGATTTTAATAACTTCTATGTGTGTGTGAGTGCTCCATTGAGTTTCAGCTTTAACTCGGAGCCTTCCTTTTCCATAAGGTGATTTCCACTAAATCCCCGTGTGTAAAAGCAAGATAAACACACATCACTGAGTTTGTTATTGCAATTAAATTATTGAGTTTTTACATTTGAATATGTTTTGAACATTGAAAAGCATGAAGAGACTGTTTTCTCATGTTGGCCATAGACACTTTTCTGACACTCCACAACTTGAAATAAGCCTGTCAATATTCTGAAATTTAAGAAAATAGGAAACGATCATGCTTTCAAATAAATGTAGGAAAGCAACTTCAGGAAATTACATTTACTCCCTAATTTTTTTAGGCAGATTTTTCTATAGCCTTAACTTCTTGAAGTCTAAATCCTTCACTCCTATACTCTAGGAGGAGGCAGGAGAATATGGTACAGTTATATTTAATAGGGAATAAGCATCAAGTTAATAAAGTTAAATAATAAAGTTAATTATAATAAAGTTAAAAAAAAAGAAACTGACCAGAGTATAGAGAAAAGGAAGTTAGTCAGTGATTCAAGCAAAAGTCATCTGAGGATTTCAGTGTATTGCAGACTGAAAGATTTCAAAACTTGAAATCCAGAAGATTACATGTGGTTTATCTCTTTAATATTGCAATCACATACACATCTAGAAAAAATAGCCCTATTGTCCTTTATACCGGGGTGTACTATTGTCCTTTGCCCAGGAGCACACCACACATTATTTATTGTACCTATTCCTGGACACTATCTTTTAGCATGGACATTGACAAACTGGAGTTTGTCCCTAGGAAGTTTACTAGAGTGAAGAGGGAACTGGAGACTGCCACATAAGAATCAGTTGAAGAGAAGAAGTTTGTGCTAGAAAAGAAGTACCATAAACAAGTAATAGATAGGAATATATTTAGAAGCGGGGACAATGATACCTTCCTCAAGCTTAAATTAACTCTGGGACCTTCATTAAGTCACTTAAGCTTTCCCCATGTCTCTGTTTTCTCATCTATTAAATCAGAATGTTTATTGCTATTATCTCTTAGTGATTGCTAGGACTGCATGAGTTAAATTCAAGCAAGTGGTTTTCAAATCTTTAAGCAAACCTTAAAAAGAAATCAGTCATTATTGTTATAACAACTATATAGGTGCAAAGAAGAATGGGGCTTCTGTTTGGTCTCAGAGGAGGATAGGCTAAGAAAAGAGCAGAGGGAAATTCTGGCTGGAGCTAAAGGAAAGCTTCCTAGAAATCAGACTTGTTCCGAAGTAGACTGACTTGGGAAAATAAGTTCCTGATACTTGGGAACCTTTGAAGAAAGACGATGATGGAGAGGTGCTTCCTAAAACAAGTACATGGTAGATAGACTCCATGATTCTATGATCTTAGATTTTTGAAATGTAGCTTATAATGTTTTTAAAATCAAATATACAGTGTGTGTGTGTATATGTGTGTGTGTGTGTGTATGTGTGTGTGTGAGAGAGAGAGAGAGAGAGAGAGAGAGAGAGAGAGAGAGAGAGAGAGAGAGAGAGAGAGAGAGAGAGAGCATTTTGACCAAGCTTTCAATGCTCCACAGAGCCTGCTTCAGCTGCCTTTGAGATTATTGGAACAAATTGTTCTCATCTCTTCATTCCTTAGGGGACATTTTCATGAGGAGATATCATCCTAACTCACCAATGGATGAGTTCAATGAGATTTAGTCCATCCACCAAGCCTAAGGTGTAGCCACTGTGCATGTTATAGCTTCTTGGAGTAACAGGTGGTTGGTTAGTTGTTGTCCTTCATTCTTGAAGAGGACCAAAATGACATCACTGTGTTAGAGTTGAGTTACAGTGTGTGTGACTATGGCTGATCAGATCATTTCATGTTTAGACCAGTCAGACGCTAATAGTCCATATCAATCCTTGGGGGTGGCTTTTCTAACTGTGCATCTCATTTCTTTTGAGCTAATTCAATTCTGCTTTGCTCCCAGAATACAGCAATATCTCTGATGATGGTACACCATGCTGGGTGGTCCTGCACCAGGGTCTCCCATGTCATACAATTAATTCTAAATTCTTAAAAGAGATGTTGTGTGAATCCTTGTACAGAAAATGCCATCTGATTCTAGAAAAAGAACTAAGGAGACTGAATGTAAATAAACACATGTTATGTTCATTTCTTTTTTCAGTTTTTCTTTTAAAAAAAAATCTCTCCCATGGCTTTCCCTTTTGCTCTGATTTTTCTCTCCCAACATGATTCATAAAGTGAGGTGTATTAAAAACAAATAAATTTCTTAGAAAAGAAAAACATTTATGGCACCCTAGAGTCAACACAACAGACAAATGTAGTCTGGTCAGTGTCAGTTGAATTATCAACTTCTTTTCAGGTATCATATCTCTATTAATACTGTAGTAAAGGAAGAGATTTACTTGCTCTATATTTAATTAATAAGTATTTTTTTCACACAAACTTCTGTCTAGCCATGTTTTCATCATCCTTTATGTATGCTGTGGATTTTAAAAATCCAATTGTAGGATTTTATCTTTCTCCATTAAATTTTTCTTTATTATTCAAACCAAAAATATCTTCTTTTCTGACCACCTTGTAAGTGTTTGTCATGTGTGTGTTCTTCATAAAATAATCATTTTGGCCAAGTGTACATTTGGCATTCGAACAATGTGCTCAGCCCAATGAGCTTGTGTTGGAATGCTTGACAGTTTAGTTTGACAAAGAACCTCAGTGTCTGGTATCTTCTCCTGCCGGATGATCTTCAGAATCTTCCTAAGACAATTCCAGTGGAAGTGATTCAATTTGGGGTTGTAGTACTGCTTTACTGGCCAGCTTTTACAGGCGTACAACAATGAGGTCAGCATAATGGCTCTGTAGACTTTCAGTTTGGTACACAGTCTAATAGCCCTTCTATCCCACACTTTTCTTCAGAGCCTTCCAAACACCAAGCTAGCTCTGGAGATGCATGTGTCCATCTCATTATCAGTGTGGACATCCCTGGAAAATTTGCTGCCAACTTAAGAGAACTTACCCACAGTCTTCAAAACTTCTCTATTTGCTGTAACTGATTCCGCATATGGATGACGTGGTGTTGGCTGATGGAGTGCCTGTATTTTCTTGGTGTTAATTGTCAGGTCAAAATTAGCGCAGGCAGCAATCGATCCATACTTCGTTGCATCTCAGCTTCAGATGCTGCATTTAATGCCCAATTGACTGCAAATAAAAACATCTTACACCAGCATTCCCTCCACTTCAGTTATGGCTTGTAGTCTTTTCAAGTTGAAGAATTTACCTTAAGTGCAGTAGCTGTCTTTGGTGCCATGTTCTTCCCCATTGAAGACATTTGACAACATGGTTAAAAATGTCATGCTAAAAAGCATAGGGAAAGCACATGTCCTTGTTTCATTCATCAGTGACTGGGAAAGCAAAAGAGTATTGTCCATTGTCTAGAATCCGGACGAGCAGACCACCATGAAATTGATATACTATATTGAAGAACTTCTCTGGGCAACCAAATTTTGACATAATTTTCCATAAGCCTTTATGACTGACAATATCAAAGACCTTGGTCAGATCTACAGATATTTTATACAGATTTCTCTTCTGCTCCTGGCATTTTTCCTGGAGTTGTTGGGCAGTGAACAACATGTTTCCTTAGCCCCTTCTTAAGCCACACTGGCTCTCAGGTAGATGACTTTATAAATCTTATTTTTAATCTTGCCAATGATGAGTAAGAGAGAGACCTCCCTGTGATTGTCACAGGACAATGTATTCCATTTACTTCATAAAGATGGACATTGGAGACATCCTTGAACTCCTGAGGCATAACTCCCTTTTGTCAAATGATATGGAAAATTTCAGTCAGTTTTTGTATGAGCAATGGACCCCCTGCCTTGTAAATCTCAGCTGGAATGGAATCAGAAACCTGGTGCTTTACCACATGAAAGTACCCTAATGGCATTCAAAATCTCTTTTTCAGCTGGAACTTCAGCTAAGGAAGTGATTGATTTTAACCTGAGGTAAATGGTCAATAGCTTCAGTATTGATTGATGATGATCTGTTGAGAACACTATGGAAGTGTTCAGCCCATCTCTCTAGAATCATGCCCTTATCACTAATCACTGTAGCACCATCAGCACTGAGTAGCTAAGATGCAACATATGTTTTTGACCCATAAATAGCCTTTAGTGTATCATAAAAACATTTTGAATCATTACTACCAGCACAAAAATGAATTTTATTTGCCTTCTTACTGAGTCAAGAACATGTTTTGATTGTATTTTACTTTTGATGAAATTGAATGCTACTTTATTTTTTCTTTGATTTATTTGTTTTCCCCAGTTACATTAAAACATATATATATATGTGTGTGTGTGTGTGTGTATGTGTGTATATATATATATATATATATATATATATATATATATATTTAAATCTACGAGCTCATGAGCTCTAGGTTACACTCAATTACCCCCACCCACAATTAAGAAACCACATGTGAAGTTATGTAAAACATTTCCATAAAAGTCAAGTTGTGAAAGAAAACAGAGATCTCTCACCCTCATGAAAAATAAAAATCCTCAAGAAAAATTAAGTTGAGAGAGACAGACAGAGACACAGAGAGAGATAGACAGAGACACACACATAGAGACAGAGAGACAAAGACAGAGCGAGAATATGCTTCAATGTGTATTCAAACACGATCAGTTCCTTTTCTGGTTATGGAAAGGATTTTTCATCATAAATTCTTAAAAGTAGTTGTGGATGATTATAGTATTGAGAATAGCAAAGTCATTTATAGCTGATCATCCTAGAATATGGCTATTATTTTGTATACAGTACATTTCACTCTGTTTGAGGTTATGGATGACTTTTCAGGTTGTTGTCATTGTTGTTGTTGTTGTTGTTGTTGTTGTTGTTGTTGTTTCTGATAGCATCCTGCTCATCATTTCTCATAGAATAATAATATTCCATCACAAACACATACCATAATTTATTGAACCATTCCCCAGTTGAAAAGCATCCTCTCAAAATTTTCTAATTTTCCTTGTCCTGAGAAGAGAACTGCTATGGATATTTTTTGTACATATGAATCATTTTTCTTTTTTTTTTTTCTTTGAATATCTTTTGGTATTCCTGCATCGTAGTAGTTGATGTGGGTTGTGGTCCCTTTAAGAAACTAGTACTTTCAGATGGATTTATTCCTTTCTGATTCCCAGCCCCTCCTAGCTGATGCATTATCAATTCAAGAAGCTAGGACCTTTGATTCACAAATCCTGGTTAAAATCACCCCTTTGAATTCTAATAGAAGATCCGGGCCTGTCCCAGCTCCCACGGAATCTGAACCAACTTGGGCTCTCCCAGCCCCCATTGGATCTGAGCCAACTTGGGACTCTAACCACTGGCCCCTTTAGCTAAATCTCTCATAAAAGAGCCAAGCTGGAGTCCTTTCTTTGCTGAGGGTCAAAATATGCCAGCACTATGCCTGGCACCAAGGACTCTCTGCCCACTGGAACACTGTGTCTGGTGCCCTGTTATCTCTACCTTTACCCTTTACTAACTAGACTTTAACTTTACTTCCAAAGCACATAATAAACCTCTTTTATTAATCTAGGTTTTCAGGTCTGTAAATTCCTATACAGGGAACTCTTGCACCGCTATTAGATCTCATTTAACTCCTTCTCTTTGTGCTGAATCCAAAGGGGTTGAGGGGAGCTCTATTTGACTCCCTCTACCTTGAACTTGCCACTAGACTTTAATTTCCTTTGGTTACTTTAAATCTAGATCTCATCATTAGTGTTCTTACCTCAAAGGTTATGCATGAATTTATAGAACTTTGGGAACAAATCATATCTATTAATTATTTATCAATTGGGACATGTCTCTTATTTATTTATTTTTTTAATAAATGTGACTCAGTTTCCTCTGTTTGAAAAATGAGGCCTTATGTGAGAAACTTGCTAAAAATTCTTTTTACAGTTTTTATTGTGTTACCCCCCATTTATTCTCTCTCTTTTTACCCTGTCCATCATCAAAAGTGTTATGATATTGACCATAGCCTTCCCTAAGAATACTGCACCCTGTGGAGTTCTCATTTTCAATTTAGCAGCTTCTGAATTTCCCCATCATTTTCATAAAAACAGTTTTGATATTTGAAAGTGTTCTGACTCTGAAGAGCAAAAGCATTCCTGTACATCAAATCTCTGATATTATGGATTTTTTAAGTTGCACATCAAATTCATTGATTTGTTTTTGTCTTTTATAATTTTTAATTTATTTATTATTGTATTATTCTTTTCTTTTTGAATGTTTACTTCCTTCTTTCTCTTATCTACTTTCCCTCCTATTTCTTTATAAGGGAAGTTACATTTCTATATATCATTGAGTGTGAAGTATGATGAAGCTGATGGCTCAGCTCTTTTTTTGATCATGGCTTTTGGATAGTACATAAATCAATTTTAAGTAATAGTTTATTTTTTATTTTCAAAATGCATGCAAAAATAGTTTTCAACATTCATCCTTGCAAACCTTCTTCTCACTACCTCCCTTCCCCTATCTCTCTCCCCTAGAAAGCAAGTCGTTCAATGGATATTAAACTTGTGTCATTCTTCTGTTCTTTTTCTTTCTTTCTTTCTTTCTTTCTTTCTTTCTTTCTTTCTTTCTTTCTTTCTTTCTTTCTTTCTTTCTTTCTTTCTTTCTTTCTTTCTTTCTTTCTTTCTTTCTTTCTTTCTTTCTTTCTTTCTTTCTTTCTTTCTTTCTTTCTTTCTTTCTTTCTTTCTTTCTTTCTTTCTTTCTTTCTTTCTTTCTTTCTTTCTTTCTTTCTTTCTTTCTTTCTTTCTTTCTTTCTTTCTTTCTTTCCACAATTGTCATGCTGCATAAGAAAAGTCAAATCAAAAAGAAAAAAAAAACAAGTAAATAAAAACAAAAAAGGTGAAAATACTATATTATGATCCACATTCAGCACCCATAGTCCTCTCTCTGGCTTTAGATTGCTCTCTCCATCACATTGAAATTGGCCTGAATCACCTCATTGTTGAAAATATCCATGTCTGTCAGAATTGATCATCATGTAATCTTGTTGCTGGGTACAATGTTCTCTTGGTTCTCCTTACTTTACTTAGCACCAGTTCATATAAGTCTCTTGTGGCCTTTCTGAAATCATCCTGCTGATTGTTTCTTATAGAACAAACAATATTCCATAGCATTCATATACCATAACTTATTCAGCCATTCCACACCTGATGGATGTCCACTCAGTTTCCAGATCCTTGCCAAAAAGGGCAAGCTATAAATGTTTTCCTATAGATAGGTCTTTTCTCCCTTTTTATGATTTCTTTGGAATACAGGCCCAGTAGCAAAACTGTTATGCACAGTTTGGCACCCTTTTGCGTGTAGTTCCATTATTGCTCTCCAGAATAGTTGAATCAGTTCTCAACTCCACCAACAATGTAGTAGTGTCACAGTTTTCCCACATCCCCTCCAACATTTACCATTACCATTTCCTGTCATCTTAGCCAATCTGATAGGTGTGAGGTGATGCTTCAGAGTTGTCTTAATTTGCATTTCTGTACTCAATAGTGATTTAGAGCATTTTTTCATATGACTAGCAATGGCTTTAAATTCTTTATCTAAAAATTGTACATATCCCTTGATCATTTATAATTGGAGAATTGCTTATATTCTTATAAATTTGAGCCAATTCTCTATATTTTTAAAATGAGCCTTTGAATATAAAAAAAAAATTCCCGCATTTTTCAGCTTCTCCTATAATTGTGGCTGCGTTGGTAGTTCAATAATTCTTAAATTATCTTTCCTTGAGCTATTTTCCAGGTCATTTAAATTTTTTTTTTATTTTTAATTTATGTAATAAAGCTTGCATTTCTATAACAGTAGAATAAAAATATGATTGCATATGAAACTATAAATCTACTATGTACAACTTGCTATTTCTTTCAAATATGTACTCAAATTATCATATAAATTTATTTTTTATTTTTTTTTTTCTTTTCAACTTTCTTGAAACCTGCTTTTAAATTCATTTTGAAATCATCTTTCACTTCATGGGTGAGATCTTTCCATTGATATTCAGAATTAAAATAATTGTGCATTTCCCTTTATGTTGTTTTTCAATTGTTTTGGTCATGATTGATTCTTTATAACTCAATTTGTAGTTTTCTTAGGGAAGTACTGGAATGGTTTGCCATTTCCTCCTCTAGCACATTATACAAAAGAGAAAATGGAGTTAAACTGGGTTAAGAGTCTTGGCAGGATGACACAGACAGTAAGTGTGTGGCCAGATTTTAACCCAGATATTTCTGGCTCTGGGCCTAGCATTCCATCCACTGAGTCTCCTAGCTTTCTATTGTCTCTGTAATCATACTAGTTTTGTCTTTACCATCAATTTCCACTTTTCCGGGGGGGGGGAGATTAGTTTATGATCTATAATAAATATACAATTAATATGAATATAAATAATACCAATAATGTATCTTCATACAAACAGATTATATGATTTCTTTTCTTTTCTTTAAGCAGACCCCAATCATAGTTTCTTAATTTTTCTGTCCTTTTAAATTGTTCTTCACAATAATCTTTTGAGCTTAAGGTCCATTGTGCTTCCAGCCCTCCTTAGATCAGCCTTTCCTCCTCCCAGTTTATTTCTGTTTCTCTATTGATTTGAATGCTTTTCTATATTGCACTCTTTGTGAATGTGTGTTCTTATAGCTGAAATTTATGTAGTACTTTTATGATTGCAAAGCACTTTACAAGTAATATCTTAAAAAGAACCCCACCTTTCACAGGAAACCTTTTCCTCTCTCTTAATTCTCATACCATGTTGATAATTTTAAATTTATCTTATTTATATTTTGGTTGTATTCAATTATGTGGATATTTACTTTATTTATTTTTTATCCATTGTTTCAGTCCTGCTTCTTGGATTAGAACTTAGTCTTCCTTCTCAGTTTTATACTTCTCTGGTTTAAACTTTAGGGCTATATTAATAATCTAAAATCAATTTGGCATGATATTTTATTTTTCAGGTTTTGAGAAATAACAGGCAGAATTAGTATTAATTATTCTTTAGAAGTTTGACAGAATTTTCCTCCTTCCATTAGGGTTAGGATTTTACTCTTGATATGTTTCCTTTAGGATTTGGCTAATTTCTTTTTCTGAGTTTTAATTATTTAAGATCACTATTTGGGTCTTGTGGTAGTTGTATTTTATGTTTCTGAAGATCTTCCTCTATTGCTTTTTGTTCTAGTTTTATAATTCTAAATCTGTGAGTAGGACAAAATTATAATTTTTTTCTTTTACTTTTTTTCAGTGTAGTTGCAATTTAATCTTGTTTACTATTTCGTTGATTCAATTTTCTGCCTCTTACTTTTCATTTTAATAGCTAAAGGTTTTTTCCATTTTTTAAGTCTTTTCTAAGAACTGGTTTTGGCTTATTTAGCATTTTTATGCATTTGCAATTTATCTACTCTTCTTATCATTTTAAGAGTTTTCCCTTTATTCCTAGTGTAGGCTGGCTTAGTAATTGGCCTTCTATATTTTAAAATGAATATTCTTTTTTATAGTTTATAATGTATTTTTGTAGTGTTATGATTTTCTTCCTAAGGACTGATTTGACTACACAGCAGAAATTTTGATAGGTTGTTTTGTTTATTTAATTTTCTTTCAGATAATTTCTAATTGTTCATATTATTTGTCCTTAGACCGACTTATTTAGGATTAACAACTAAATCTTTTTGTAATCATTTTTTCAATTGTGCTCCCAGAACAGATTACTATTTTTCAAACTCTTTCTGATCTGGAAAGGAAATGTTTACCTTTTTTGTCTTTTGACATGCATTTCCAATTTATCATATCTATATGCCCTAATATAGAGTCAAGATTTTTGTTAAAATTCAGCCGATTGTGCTAGAAAATATGCATGTTTTTAAGCAGTTTCACTTAAAAGACACTTTAAGTCTTTCAGCTTTAGATTCTTCATTATTTTTTTTTTAATTCTCCATTTTTCCTTTTCATTATGGTTCTATTAGATGTAACCAAAACTTAGAGAGGTACACATAATTCATGAGCAAGAATTCTCAAAGTATCAAATTTGGACTTCCTACACTTTTATGCTATTACATTTATAGATTTGACTTTATCCTTCCTTTCCTTTCTCTGTCTCTATTTCCCTCTGTGTGTGTGTGTGTGTGTGTGTGTGTGTGTGTGTGTGTGTTCAGTAAGGAAGCCATGCTATGTGATTATGTGAGAGAAATTACTCTGCATGCTTAATTTTAAGGTCCTTATTGAATAGCATGTCCTTAATGTTATTGGTCACTACTCCTAAGGACAGTTTGCTTTTATCTCTGTCTTTCTGCACAACCTCAGTACTATTCTTCACTAGGGAATCACATTTTTCTTTTTATTTACTGAATGTAGTATTAGAAAGCACTTTTTTTTACTCAAGTTGGTTTTCTTTTGTGTCCATCCTCCTTACCTCATAATCTAATTATAACAAAAACATGTAAGCTTTCCTCTCCAATGAATGTGATTTTATTTTAGAATGGATTCTTATTATCTTTTTTTGAGATAATTATGTGGAATAAAATACAAATCTACCTTATTATTCATACATATTTCATAGAGTATCAAAACTTTCTTTGTTGTTCTTAGAACAACAACAAAAAAAAGTGATCTTAATTCTTATCCTCTGGGATAACTGGGTCTTTAAGGAAAATGAAATACTCATTCTGTGATCTTACCAACTATTTGAACAGCAACAAAGAGCAATACATCAAGGAGACAGATTATGTTGAACATATCACACAGGCAGGTTTGATTGTGTATTTACTACATCTTGCACAGCCATTTCTGACTCAAAATCTCTATTCTGGTGCTGAAATCAGTTCCCTTTTCTCCAGGTCAGTACAGTATTGGTATTTTGAGAAATTCTGGTAATTTACTCAGTTTCTCATTGATGCCATTTTAGATCCCAAATTGTCCCAACCCTCTTCTTGCTAGACAGGAATCTTCAATCTTCCAGAGTTTATGATTAATAAATCTTTTCTTCATGTTATACATTCACGCTCACATTCTTGTATGTTAATATAGTCATATATATATATATATACATAATTCATAATAGTTCATTTTATCTATTTTAGTAACTTTTTCTTATAACTAAGTATATTTTCTGAAAAACTCAACTTATTAAAACATTTTAGGTATATGATTAGAAAATATAAATTTTGCATGCAAAGAAAATCCATTAGCAATTCAGAGGTTTGATAAGAACCCTCTCAGCTTTCTTGGTTGTTATATGTAGAATCCTCATTGATTCTACTTGTTGCTTAGGGTTGATCTTGGACAATGCTTGAGCTTTTCAATAGCAGGCATTCATTATATATATATATATGTATATGTATATATATGTATATATACATACATATATATTTCTATACACACACATAAATATATAAATAATATATTGTAAGTATAAATTATATGTAACATATATATATATATACATATATATGAGATATATTCTCTCTATGTAATTTCCATTTATAGATAAAACCATTTTTACATTCATTTTTAAAATTTGAGTTTTAAATTTTCTTTCATCTTACCTCTCCATCTCGCCCCTGTTGAAAAAGCATGCATGAAATCATGCAAAATATTTCCATAAAAGTCATGTTGCTAGATTCTTCCCCCCTCCAAAAAAAAAAACCTTAAGAAAAATAAAGTTTAAAAAAGAATGCTTTTATCTGTATTAAGACACATTCAGTTCCTTCTCTGGGCATGGATAGCATTTTTCATCATAAGTCCTTCAGAGTAGTCGTGGATCATTGTACTGCTTAGAATAGCAAAGTCATTCAGAGTTGATTATCCCATAACATTCCTATTACTTTCAACATAGTATATTTCATTTTGCATGAACTCATGGAAGACTTTTCAGGTTTTTTCTGACAATATTCTCATCATTTCCCATAACATTTCATCATAATAACATAGCACATGTTATTCAGCCATTTTTCAAGTGATGGACATTACCTCAATTTCCAATTCTTTACCCTGAGAAAAATAAGTCTCTCTCTCTCTCTCTCTCTCTCTTCTCTTTCTCTCTCTCTCTCTCTCTCTCTCTCTCTCTCTCTCTCTCTCTCTCTCTCTCTCTCTCTCTCTCTCTCTCTCTCTCTCTCACACACACACACACACACACAAATTACAGATTTATTTATTTATTTATTTTTACCAAAGAAATTAAATTTGGGAAGGATTTATGCCCAATAATGCTATTACTAGATCAAAAGATATGCATGATGTCATAGCCCTTTGGGCATAGTTCATATCTTTTCATCATTTGTCAATTGGGGAATGTTTTTTATTTTTTGTTGTTAAAAATTTGGGTTCAGTTCCATATACATTTGGCCTTAATCAGAAAAAAACTTTCTTCAAAATGCTTTTCCCAATTACTATTGCTAACTTTATTCTTTGTCCCCCATTTATTCTATTCTATCTCTCTTTTCACCCCGTCTCTCTTCAAAAGTGTTTTACTTCTGACAAGCCTCTTCCTCAATATGTCTTCCCTTCTTTCATCTTTCCTTCTCTCATCCCCTTACCCTCTTACTTTCCTGCAGGGTAAAATAGATTATTAAAGCTATATAGAAAGTGTATATCATTTCCTCTGAGCCATTTATGATGAGAATATAAGGTTTACTCACTCTCCGTTATCTACCCTTCTTCCCCTTCACTGTAAAAAAAAATGTTCTTATCTCTTTTATGGCAGATAATTCATGTCATCCTATCTCTCCATTTCCCTTTCTCCCAGTATATTCCTTTCTCACCTTTTAATTTTATTATTTTTTTCTCCTTCTTATTCAACTCAGACTTGTGCTCTCTGTTTAGATATACTCCTAACTGACCTAATCATGAAAAAAGTTCATATGTATCTTCTTTTCACGTAGCAATATAAACAGATAAACATTATTAAATTCCTCATTTTCCCTTTTATGATTACCTCCTTAATGCTTCTCCTGAGTTCTATATTTTAAAATCAAAATTTCTATTTAGCTCTGGACTTTTTTCATGAATGCTTAAAATATCTTTATTTCATTGAATACCCACCTATTCTGAAAGATTATACTTAGTTCTTCTAGGTAGATAATTCTTGGATGTAATCCTAACTCCATTGCTCTCTGGAATATCATATTCTAAGTCCTCTCATTCTTTAATGTAGATGCTGCTAAATCTTCTGTTATTCTGACTGTGACTCCGCTATACTTGAATTGTTTCTTTTTGAATGTGTGCAATATTTTATCCCTAACTTGGGAGTTCTGGAAGTTGGCTGTAATATTCTTGAGAATTTTTATCTGGGGATCTCTTGCAGGAGGATATCAATACAGGAGGCTACTATTTTCCAATTCCTATTTTATTCAGGTTTCCCTGATAATGAAGGAAGTTTTTTCTTTTTTTTTTTTTTTTTTTTTTTTTTGGGGGGGGGGAGGGGATCATGGCTTTCAGGTAGATCAATAATTTTTAAATGATTTCCTCTGGATCTATTTTCCAGGTCAGTTGTTTTTCCAATGAAAACTTCCATGTTGTTTTCTATTATTATTATTATTTTTTTTGGTTCTGTTTTACTGTTCCATGATTTCACATAGAATCATTAGCTTCCATTTGCTGAATTCTAATTTTTAAGGAATTATTTTCCTCAGTGAGCTTTTGTTTTCCTATTAGGCAAAATTGGCTTTTTAAGACATTTTTTTTTCTTCACTAGCCTTTTGCATTTCTTTTTCCATCACTCTCATTATTCTTCCCATTTTTTCTTCTACACCTCTTACTTCATATTAAAAATTTCTTTTAAGCTCTTCCATGGTTCTTATATTTCTTGGAGGCTTTGGGTGTAGGAGCTTTGACTTTGTTATCTTCTTCTAAGAGGGTGTTTTAATTTTTCTTCTCACCATAGTAACTTTCTATGGTGAGAATCTTTTTCTGCTTTTTAATTCATTTTCCCACCCTCTGCTTTTAACTCATTGTTAAAATAGTACTCTGTTTTCAAGATAGAGGGCATAATCCCAAGCTTCAAGGGTTTTGTACAGCTATTTTCAGAGATCTTATTAGATCACAAACACTCTTTTCTGTCCAATAACTGTGAGGAGTGTCCCTGGTGCAATGAGGCTATAAATTCTAATGTGATAAAATCAAAAAAATACATGCAAAAATAGTTTTCACCATGCACAAAAATTGCAAATCTTATATTCTAAATTTTTCTCCTTACCTTCTTTCCCCCACCTCCCTCTTTTACACAGAAAGTAATCCAACATATGTTCAATATGTGCAATTCTACTATATATACTTCCACATTTATCATTCTGAACAAGAAAAAAAATATATAAGGGGAAAATGAGAAAAAAGCAAATAACAAAAAGGTGATAATAATTGTTTCCAATTCCTTACCATTACAAAAAGGGCTTCCAATATATATATATATGTATATATATATGTGTATATATATATAATATATACATATATATGTATACATACACACACACACACACACACACACACATATATATATATATTTGCACATGTGGGTCCTTTTTTTCTTTTTTATGATCTCTTTGAGAAACAGACCCAGTAGAGACACTGCTGATCAAAGGATATGGAGAGTTTGATAGCTCTTTGGGCTTAGTTCCAAATTATTCTCCAGAATGGCTGGATCAGTTCACAACTCCACTAACAATATATTAGTGTCCCAGTTTTCTCACATCCCTTTCAACATTTATCATTATCTTTTCCTGTCATCTTAGCCAATTTCAGAGATTTGTCGTGATGCCTCAAAGTTGTCTGAATTTGCATTTTTCTAATCAATAGTAATTTAGGGCATTTTTTTCATATGACTAAAAATGGCTTTAATTTCTTCATCTGAAAATTGTCTGTTCTTATAGGATCATTTTTGTTTTTTGTTTTTTGTTTTGCTGAGGTGATTGGGGTTAAGTGACTTCCCCAGGGTCACATAGCTAGGAAGTATCAAGTGTCTGAGACCAGATTTGAACTTAGGTGGGCTGTATTCCATAGGATCATTAATTAAAGGAATTTTGAGGAATTTGAAGGATCAGGCAAATTCTTGTCTTTACTTCACCACATTGACTTTGCCTCCAGGTATTCTTTATGTGAATGTTAGAGTCACAGGAACTGTAATATAGATAATGCACTATTGAAATTTGAGTCAGAATGACGAGGGAGCAAGGTCATCCCATATTCATTTTGATAAAAAAGGCTTCATCCTGACATTAAAAATGTAATTTATTGGCGGTTATTACTTATAATTGTTTATATTATTTTCTGAGGAAGCAGCTATATTTTAAGAATCCTGAAGTTTAATTCTAACAATTGACCCTGAGAAAACAACTTTACATATTCAAAACAAGAAACAAATAGCAAATGTTAAATCTTTCAGATGTGATATTAGCTGTAAATCTTTATGACCAGTCTCTTTTGTATTTTAGGGAATTTTGACTCTGACAAATTGCATTCTTTTCTATAGGAGAAGATGTGGGGCTTATGCTCTATAGGGATGTGGCATATTAGTTCATGATGAAATGAGATATTTCAACATCTTTGGAGAATGACTGACCGTCAGTATAGGGATATTATTGCTAAAGATAAAAGTTTACAATTGCAGCTAGTAGCTAGTTCATCATATGCCCTTGGAATTAGAAGTTTATTAATCACAACCCCAGGCCTTAGGAAAAAATTACATCTTACTTTTAAAATAGTTTCGTCAAAGATATCTGGAATTTTATTGAAAATCAAGTGAAGATTTGAGATGACTATGTCACAGACTTAAGCCCATTTTCTTAGGAAATGCTTTGAGGTTGACATTACCCCATTGCCATCTATGTTTTGGACTTATCTTTGCTTACCTTTTTTAAATTACACATTCATTTCTCATCTGTAAAAAATCCAGAGCAGGATGGTAAGAATATTTGAGAGAATTTGGGGTTCAGACTATATAATAAATGTTGAAGAACTTGAAATGCCTAATTTGGAGATCATGAGAATTAGGGGGGTGAGGATTTTCAATTGGTTAAATATCTATAATTTGGAAGTGAAATTAGATTCATTTTATTTGGACCTAAAATGCAAAATCAGAAAAACTGAGTGGAAGTGCTAGAAAATGTATGTATTTGGTATGGATGATAATCACATTAGATATAAATAGATGAAACTATGCTGGGAATAAATAAGCTTGATAGGTGAAAGATATGTGTGAGAAGGAAATGAGTCATGTTTGGAGTAGTAGAGATGTCAAGCTTTCATGGCTCATATTTTCTTTCTTTTGATGACCTGATGGGTATGTGAAAGAGACTGTGTGTTTCTCTGATCCCCGAAGAATGACAATTAGCTCATATTTATCTAGTGCTTGAAAGTGTGCAGCATCCTTGGCCTATGCCACATAGCTCATCAGATCCTCTTTTATCCATTTCCTGAAATCTGTAGGAATTTCAGAAAACCCATTCATGGGAAGTTCCCATCCCTTGAGAAAGAACTCTTAGGTCTTGAATTCATCATCAATTGCTATCTCCTATTGCTTCTTTATTTATACTTCACTTTCACCTCTCTTCAACATTTTGTTCATTATTATTTAGTCCAGAAGTCATTTTCCTTCAGAGAGATAGGACAGCAGCCTAGTCAAGAAGGTGAAGTAAATATTGGCAATCAGAAGACCTTGACCATGTCTCATCTCTGGCAATTGCTGCCTTCTTACTTTGGTCAGGTCATGTATGTTCCTTTGCTTTAGTTCTTCAAGTATAAATAAGACCATTAAATGAGGTACTTTCTCAAGTTCCTTCCTGCTCTCAATCTATAATAATATGAATGGGCCTGAATTTTCAGATATCACAGCTAATTATGGAATCATTGGTATATATATATACACACATATATATATACATGTATATATATATATACATACATATATATATACATGTATATATATATATATATATATGTGTGTATATATATATATATACATATATATATATATATATATGTGAACTGGTCCTTTGAGAACTGACGAAATCAAAACTAAAATACGTATAAAGAAGATTATAGGTTCTAGGTTATATCCTTTGAGGTTCATGCTTGGTCCATGAGGTTTAGATCCCACCAAGGATCCTGCGAGAGACAAGTCAGACAAGCCAGATGATAAGTGGAACAGAGCTGTATCAGAAAGTCAAAAGGAAAAGATTAGACATGATGAACGATGGTTACCTGAGTCAGAAGTGACTAGCAGACAAAATGTAATGGGATGATGACTAGAAAAAGGTCATTGTTGGAGGCATTAAGGGAACATTGGTAACCTTGAAGAAAGATGGACTAGAAAGACAGATTTCAAAGGAAGGAGAAGGGAGCAGGAGATGAAGAGATGCAATAATGGAATCAAGATGGATTAGTTCAACAGATCACTGAAATCATCCCCTCACCTATCATTGATCTGATTTACTAAAATATTCATAATGTTTCCTTCTCTTTCCTGCTGCTCAACCATGTTCAGTTTGACAGAGTCATTATTTAATTTTTTCCATGCCTTTCCTTTGGCAGGCCTCGGACTCTCTATTGGCTGCCTTTTTTTCCTTGCCCACACTCTATCCAGAAGGTTTATTCAAATGCTAATGCTGATCTTCTGAATCGTCTCCTGAATGAAAATAATAACCATGGCTAGATACCATACAGAGTTAGGATTTTCAATGAGGTTTGTTGAAGTGATGAAACACCTATCAAAAAGACAGAGCACTATGGAAAGAGCTGGAATTGAAATCCTGGTTTTACTATGGGACCTTGAATAAATCATGTGCCCTTTCCAAACTTAACCTGGAAAATAATTGTACTTGGTGACTCTGAATGGGTTACATCTCAAGATTCCTGCAAGCTTTTAATTGTCCATACAGAGTTTTCTTATATTGTGGAACTTAGAAGAATTCTGATTTTACAAAAGTTATTCAATTAAATGTGTATTCAAATGGCAAATGGATTCTCCCAAAGCACAGATTTGACCACATCTTTCATCTGCTCCAGAAGCTCCATTTGCTCTCTGTGGGCTTTAGAGTCCAATATAATTTTTTCTGTCATTTGAAGCTCTTTTCAGATTTTTGCCCATTTACTTTCCCAGGATTATTGTATATTGCTTTACCAAACACACTAGCTTTTACTTTACCTTCCACCACCTGTCTGTGAATTCAAGATTACATGTTAGACCCTTGACACTGACTCTCCCCATGCCTAAAATATCCTGCTTTCCCAAGTCTGTCTCTTAGAATCTCTTTCATGGTTGTACTCAAATCCCTTCTGACCACACTTTCTCCTAGTCCCCTTCTCCCTCAGGTCCTAGCAGGAGTCCCCAGAAAGGACAAGATATTTCCTTTGCAAACATTCTAGATTTGCTCATTTGTAATCATAAGGCTCCACCCATTCCTAAACTCCTCCTCCTCCCTGCAATAGAAATAATAAAAGCTCCTGAGAGGATGGGGACAACTTCACTTTGGCCTTTGTATTCTTATTGTCTTCATATTCATAGAAATGATGAACAGAAAAATCAGTCTGAGTCAGAAAGATCTCACCCCCAATGATCCCTGTAATATCTGCGGGTTCTGTGACACTAACTTCCTACATGTCTTACTATCTCCAGGCATCTCTCTCAGTCTAGAAGATTCCAGATAGTTTCTGATTGTGGCTGACAGAGGGACTTTTCCCTCTCTCTATGGGAAGTTTCTTTCTACCGAATCTGGCCATTAACTGCTTTACAACCATACACACACAGCAAATCTGTTACCTGGTGCCTGGCACATCAGGACTGCATAATAGCAGCTTGTGGAATACATATATCTATATATATACATCTATATATGTGTATGTGTGTGTAAGTGTACATACACACACACATGCATGCAATATTGATGTTACTCAGGATTGATTTACAGGGTACTTTCCTCCCAGAAATTCAATAGTACAATTAGCATGCCCGTTTTGTGATTCTGAAAACTAAGATTCAGAATCACAAAACTCAAGAGTTTCTAAGGTCCTTGGAGCCATATAGTTTAGCCTCTAGAGAAAAGGAATTCTTACTAGAAAATGTCAGACAAGTCTTTTCTTGGAAACCTCCAAAAAAGGAAAATAAAGAGCTGAACTAATACTCCCAAGCTCTCTCAACCACAGTAGATTGGAGCCAATTATAGAATTATAATTTTATATTATAGAATGAAATGAGTGGATACAGGTTTCAGGTATAAGAAATCTTATTGTCCTTCCTGAATATAGTGAAGGCCTAAATGTGTAGAGTTTGTCTCTTACTGGGCCACCATTGTTCTGAATTTCTGACCCAATTGTGAAGCTTTTAGGAAGTATCTAAACCGCTATATGTTGTCAAGATACAAACATAGGGAATTGGGTGCAACTCATCATTGAGCAGCTGTTGTCTAGTGTTCCAGGCCCTGCCTTTTAGTGGATTAGATCTCTGCCTTTCATAGTAAATTGTCTTCCCTGTGAAATAGATTTTTTATTGGAAACACCGAGAGATAAATCCATAGCTGTTAATATCATAGGGCTATTGCCTAAGCCTCAGGCCCCTTGCATTTCAACAAGATCTGATTATGGGTAATAATTCTTAGTTGTGTGGTAAGAGTAGAAAATAATGGGTTTTCTATGTCTTCTAGTTAGTAAGTCAAACTTTTTGAACCCTTCTTAGTTACTGGAATTCTACCAAAACTAAGCATTAGGACATGGATGGGACCACCTGGACGGTTGTAAAGAAAACAGAGAGAAAAGGGGGCATGACAATCAGGGCAAGCTCCAAAACAATTTATCTTCTCTGACTCTCAGCAGCTTAGCCACCTGTGTAATCAGGAAGATGCTAAATTTCTTTGAACTCCTCTCATTTGGGTTTGATGCAGCCGTTTGTTTAAAATGTTTAATAACTTAGGCACTAATTGCTTGTTTAAAACCACAGTGACTGGCAAGCATTCTGTTCTATGTGATAAAATATGGATAGCTCTGAATATTTATGGACCATTTGTGTGCAAGTGACACCCATGATTAATACAAACTTAATTTGTTAGTGGAATCAAATAAGGAAAGTCTTCCTGGGGTCTTCAGGAATGATTAGCTGAGGTCATTCATCAAAAAGCCCCTTTGGTTCTGCAGTTTCTGCCAGATGAATGAGGAAGAAGGAAAAAGAGTATTTGGTGAGGCTTGGACTTTCATTAAAAAGGGACTTAATTTTATAATGAGCCAGATTAGTCCAATTTCTCTGCTCCCTACTGTGCCCAACTTAGTAATTTCTGAAGATTTACATTAATGCGTTATTATATTATATTATATTATATTATATTATATTATATTATATTATATTATATATTATATATATATAATATATATATATGTATATATGTATATATGTGTATATATATGTATATATATGTATATATGTGTGTATATATATGTATATATATACATATATATGTATATGTGTGTGTATATATATATATATATATATATATATATATATATATATATATATATATATATATATATATATATACCTTTAACCAAAGGTACAGGGTTTATTTTTATTTTCTATGTATCTGAATCATCAGTTAGTTCTTTGAAGACACATTTGAAGACATAGTATAATAAAGGTCCCAATGCTATTCTTGGCCAGAATCCTCACTTAACTAATGTTCATGAGTTCCTAGCATTGTTTTGACTTTTATTTGTCAGAAGAAAACGTTCAAAGCAAAATCATTTAATAGAAGAGAACAGTTATAATAGACTATTATCCCCATAATCCCAGAGCCACTCTCTGACAAATACATGTTTTTAGTAAAAAGAATAAACATATATTAGGGATGACATGGAAGGAATACATTTAATCAGGGAACCAATCAGAATAGAAATATATGCAAGGGTCAGATCCATACATATATGGAGCTCATTCAATGTTTCATAGCTGCCATTTTCTTCTTTTGATTTTACATTTTGTTTACCATTAGTCCTACTATCCACCAGGTGTTCTTTTTCCCTGCTCCTTGCTAGGTGTAATTCTATTTAAATTATATCTAGCCAGTAATCATTGATATTGTAAAGCAGATTTCACAGTATTATGTATCCCATTTCAAAAAAGATGTCTGGGAAGACCTAATCTTTTCCTACTCATTTCTCCCATATCTTACCTTCATACCATAAACACACAATATTATATAAAGTCCTGGTCCTTGTGTTTGGAGAAAATTTTTAATTATTTAGGGGAAGAGTCACTGGCAGATAATCGAGTAAGTCTGTGTATCACATTGGCCAATAGGTCCTTTCTACAGAGAATGTGGAATCCCTAGGCAGGGCCAAGGATCATCCTGTGGTTGAACTTAGCCATCTTCAGGCTTCTAGTGTTACACTAAACATTGGGATAATACATATCAAGTTATACTAACTCCTCTCCCCAATTCTTGGGTGACTTCTTACATAATATGGTAGCTAAATGTTCCAAAGAAAATAATAGTGAAGGCAAAAAAGGGCAGGAATTGATATATCTTATTTAACAAATGTGCTACTGTGAAGGACTTTGTGAAAGGAGCTAGGTTAATAGCTATGAAGGAATAAGCAAATTGCTAAAAGTTTTGAATGCCCAGAATCTCAATGCTTTTTATTTGATTAGGTAATTTTTGGGGGATTATGTAAGTAATGGTGATGGTTTTGAAGCTGAGGTGTAGTATATACCAAAGAAAAAAATAATTAGATGCATATTTCTACCATGCCAGAGTATGTATTATGGAAAGAAGGGCAGAGGGGTCCAAGTAGATTATAAGAAGTGGAATGATGTAGGGATAGGAATGAAGAGGAAGAGATGAACCCTAAAAATATTTGTTGAGATAGCCTTTGCTGAGTTTAGTGAATGTCCTGCTTTAAGAGTCAAAGGTGTCATCAAGATTGGTTCAAAGTTTGAAACTTGGAATCCTAGAACAACAAAACTAGAACTTTAAAAGTTCATGGAAATAAAATCAGTGATTCTCCTTGAAACATGTAAAAATAGCATGAATATTGTTTTAGAACAATTTAGTTGATTTCTTTTTAGTCATTTAAATGCATTTTAGTTTATTTTAATCCAAAATGAATTTTATTTGTTAATTGAAAACTCAAGAAAGTTAACAACACCAAGGGAAATTTGAAAGTATGAGTTAGGGTCTAAGATATTATTTTCATATTTATTATTAGCATTCACTTTTAAATTTTCAGTTTCTCTTCCCTCCCAGCCCCTGACTCACTAATTGAGAAAGTAAGTTATTTTTTTTCAACCCTAAAAAGGCAAGAAAAATAAAACTGTACTTAATCTGTACTTAAGAGTCCATCAGTTCTATCTCTGAAGATGGATAGTGTTTTTCAACATAAGCTCTCCAGAATAAGTTCATTCTATCAACCAGAATAACAATATTTTAGAGTTGATAAACATTATGATATTACTGTTACTATGTATAATATTCTCCTGGTTCTGGTTTTTTCACTTTAAATCAGTCAATATGTCTTTTCAAGTTTTTGTGAAACCGTGATTTTCATAATATATTTGTTTACACGCATTCTCACATATCTGCATACACCATGATATATGTGTGCATGTGTATGTGTGTGTATCCTTCAGAAACATGACAAGAAATTTTTTATCATTCACATTTACAAGACTTTGAGTTCCAGTTTTTCTTCCTTTCTTCCAACTTTTCTTCCAAAGAAGGTAGGCAGTTTGATATATTATATACATGATCTATCTTATAAAATATATTTCCATGTTAGTCATAATTGTGAAAGAAGCAGATGAAAAGAAAAAAAAACTGTACAAAAAATAGGCTTTGATCTGCATTCAAATTTCATCAGATCTTTATCTGGTTATGGATATTATTTTTTTCCTTTGTAAGTCCTTTTAATTTGTCTTGGGAAATTGTGTTACTGAGAGGAGCTGAGTCATTAAGAATTGATCACACAATATTACTGGTGCCTTGTATTATGCTTTACTAGTTCTGCTCATTTCACTTTGCATCATTTTATATATGTCTTTCCAGTATTTTCTGGAATATCATTTGCTATTGTACATCAGTACATACTGCAATTTGTTCAGCATGGGCATCTCTTCAATTTCCAATTCCTTGCTACCACAAAAATAACTGTTACATATAGTTTTGCACATGTGAGTCCTTTTCCCCTTTTTGTGGTCTCTTTGGAATACAGACCTAGTAGTGGTAGTGCTGGGGCAAATTCTATGTACAGTTTCATTGTCCTTTCAGGATTGTTCCAAATTATTCTCCAGAGCAGTTGAATCAGTTCACAACTCTACTAATAATGGATTAATGTCCCAATTTTCCAACATTCTCTCCAAAATTTGACAAAATTTTTGTCATATTAGCCAATTTGATAGTTATGAGGGAATATATATATTCCTCAGAGTTATTTTAATTTTTGTTTCACTAATCAAAAGTGACTCAGAACACTTCTTCATATGCCTAGAGATCACTTTAATTTCTTCATCTGAAACCTGCCTGTTTAATTCCTTTGGCCATTCATCAATGTAATAAATGGTTTGTATTCTAAAAAACTTGACTCAGTTCTCTATCTATTTGAGAAATGAGATATTTAATAGAGACATTTGCCATAAATATTTCCCCCAGCTTTCTACTGTCCTTCTAATCTTGGTTGTGTTGGTTTTCTTTGTACATACCCTGTTTGATTTAATATAGTCAAAATTATCTATTTATTTTTCATTTTGTAATGCTCTCTATTTCTTGTTTGATTAAGGATTTTCCCCCTTTACACAGGTCTGACACTATTCTTTGTTCTTTTAATTTGCTTATGGTATTCTCCTTTACATCTCTCCCTTTACTTAATAGTATTATGTTTTCCCTAATATATGTAAAGATAGTTTTTAATATCCATTTTATAAGATTTTGAGTTCCAAATTGTCCTTTTGTCTCCTTTACTTAAGATAGAAAACAATCTGATATAGGTTATATAATAATATTAAACACATTTCCATATTAGTCATGTTGTGAAAGAAAAATCAGAATAAAAGTGAAAAGCCATGAGAAGGAAAAAATACCCCCCCAAAATAGTATGTTTTTTGATCTGAATTCAGTTTCTATAGTTCTTTCTTTGGAAATGATATTATCTTCTACTACAAAACTATGAGGATTGCCTTGGATCACTCTATGAAGAGCTAAGATTATCATAGTTGGTCTTCACTCAATGTTGCTATTACTGTATATATTGTTCTCCGTTTTGCTCATTTCACTAAGAATTAGTTCATAAAAGTTTTTCCACTTTCCAGGTGTTTCTATGCATCATTTCTCATAAAAAATATTTCATTGCATTCATATACCACAATTTGTTCAAACATTTCCCACTTTATGGGAATCCTCTCAATTTTCAATTCCTTTTCACCACAAAAAGAACTTATATAGATAATTGAGTCAATTTTATAAGAATATAAATTTACTTATCAATTGAGAAATGAGTTATATTCTTATAAAATTAGCTCTGCTTTCTATACATTTTAGAAATGAGATCTTTGTCAAAAAGCTCTGGATATAAAAATTGTTCCCTAGTTTTCTACTTCCCTTCTAATTTTGAATATATTACTTTTATTTGTGCAAAAGCCTTTTGATTAAATGAAATAAAAAGTATCAATTTTCATTTTCATAATGTTCTTAATGTCTTGTTTGGTTGTAAGTTCCTCCCTTCTCCAAATATCTAATAGGTAAATTCTCTTGTTCTCATTTGCTTATAATATCATCTTTTTAAACCTACCTTATTTTGCTATGGAGTATGAGACATAGGTATATATCCAAGTTTCTGACACACTATTTTTCAGTGTTCCAAGCAATTTTTGTCAAATAGTGAGTTCTTTTCTTTGGAAGTCTTTGGTTTTATCAAAACGTATACAATCATTGGTGATATATCTTGTGTATCTAATCTATTCCACTGATCCACCATTCTATTTCCTAGCCAATACCAAATGCTTTTAATGACTGCCACTTTATAACACAGTTTAGGTCTGATACAATTAGATCATCTCTTTTTGCACTTCTTTTTCATAAATTCCTTTGATATTTTTGACCTTTCATTCTTTTTTTTAATTAAGATTTTTTTTTTTTCATTTAAAAAAATTTACAAAATTTTTAGGCACAGATAATTTTCCAGCATTGGCAATTGCAAAATCTTTTATTTCAACTTTTCCCCTCCTTCCCCCCACCCCTTCCCCCAGATGGCAGGTTGGCCAATACATGTTAAATATGTTAAAGTATAAGTTAAATACAATATATGTCTACATGTCCAAACTGTTAGTTTGCTATACAAAAAGAATCAGACTTTGAAACAGTGTAGAATTAGCCTGTGAAGGAAATAAAAATATAGGCAGATGAAAATATAGGGATTGGGAATTCTATGTAGTGGTTCATAGTCAACTCCCAGAGTTCTTTAGCTGGGTATAGCTGTTGACCTTTCATTCTCGCAGATGAATTTTGCTATTATTTTTTCTAGCTATGTAAAGGAATTTTTTGTCAGTGTGATTGGCATGACACTGAATAAGTAGATTAATTTAGGTGGAATTATCATTTTTATTATAATAGTTTGGCCTAATCATGAGCAATGGATATTTTCCCCCTTGTTTGGATGTGACTTTATTTCTGTGAAGTGTTTTGCAATTGTGTTCATATCATTTCTGGGTTCATCTCGGAAGGTAGATTCTCAAATATTTTATATTGTTTACAGTAATTTTAATTGAAATTTCTCTATCTCTTGCTCCTGGAATTGTTGGTGATGTATAGAAATTTATGTTGGTATCTTTGGAGAAAAAGAAGAATTTATGACTAAAGAACTAGAGAACATTATAAAGGCCAAAATTGTAATATTCTTCTTTAAAATGTAATATTCTCTGATGATGTTTCCTTGGGATCTCTAGAAGCAGCCTTAGTTTCAGTTCAGTAGTCACCCCGATTGCAGCCAGGTATTAAAGTCCAAATCCTTTATTGTCTCTTTCCAAGTCTTGTCTCCTTTCCTGGGTCCCAGTTAGCTTTCTTAGAGGCCTATCTCTCTCCTTGGTTCCAAGAGCTTAAGCTCCTGCCACCAGTTCTATGTCTTCTCTGTAAGAACCTAATATCTCATTAGCACTTAGTAAGAACCTAACATCAGCCTTACAAATCAAACATTTATTGATAATAGATGATAATTTTGTGACTCCTTCATTCAGTTACAATTCTCCCTTATAGGTTCGTGACCCACAGTTTAAGCAAGCTGGGTTCAAACTGGATTCTAAAGAAGTGATGACAGCCAGATAGCATAATAGATAGAATACTGTCCAGGTCTCAGGAGGACCTGAGTTCAAATCCAATCTCAGACACTTGACAATAGCTGTGTGATCCTGGGCAAATCACTTAACCCCAATTGCCTTGTGGGGGGGGGGGATATGAGGGAGAGGAGTGAATGAGATTTTGCAATATAAAAGGTCTTCCTTATGTGTCTCTTTTATGTGAGAAAAATTTCCTCATTCTAGCTCCTCCCCAGAAGTTCGCTGGGGTAAAACTCCCCTTAAAGGGCAGAACCAGAGAATTGTTAAGTACCGACTTAGCACCTAGTAAGAAACTAATATCTCATTATCTCATTAGCACTTAGTAAGAACCGAACACCTCCCAATCTTTTTTTGGCCCTGCCACTCCAGAATTGGAACTGTGGCACTCTTCCAAATTTGTGGAAACTGGAAATGTATTATACATGTATGTGTATATTCACATATATGTCCTTTTCTTTTATTCTTTGTGATTCAAATATAGACAGGTTATTTCTTGGTCAAAGGATATGCAGAGCTTTATAGTTTTTTTTTTTCGGAAATTGTTCCAAATTATTTTCCAAAATGGTTGAGACAGTGCAATTGTATCTGTTTTTCTGCATCCTTTTCAGCATGTCATTTTCTTTTTCTGTCATTTTACCTGATCTAATAGGTGTGAAATGATAGGTCAGAATTGTGGGGGTTTTTTCATTTCTCCATTTTTTATAGATTTAGAGCATTTTATATTACTTAATTCTTTTGACTAGTTCTGAAAAAAAGTTTGTTTATATCCTTTGACCATTTGTTGATTGGATAATGCCCTTTATTATACATTTGTTTCAGTTCCCTATATATTTCAGACCTTTATCAGAGAAAATTGCTGTAATTTCTGCCCTTCCCTTATACTTTCCTTCTTTTCTCCTAATTTTGGCTATATTGTCTTTGCTTGTGCAAAACCTTTGAAATTTAGTGTAATTAAACTATTATATTATCTCAGGTAATCCTCTCCATCTCTTGTTTTGTCATGAATTCATCCTTATCCATAGATCTAACAAGTAATTTAGACTAAGTTCATTGAAAACATATTTTTATGTTGATTATATTGCCAGTTCTTAACAGTTTTTAGCGCCTTCTTGTAAAGAGAAAAGTACAAGGAAATAAGCATTTACATAGCATCCCCTTTGTGTCAGACACTACCCTAAGTACTTTTTATAAATATTTTCTCATTTGATTTCGAAGTTAGAAAAGATTATAGTAAAAATAAATTCATTATGTATCAGAGGAGTTAAGAAAAGTTTTTTTATAAAAACTTCTGCTTCAGCATCCAGTTGTGTGAGCTAGGTGATTATACTCTAAATAAGATTTCCGGATCCATTTTTGACATGTGCTAGCAAGAGAAAAAGTGAAAGGAAAACATCCAATACAGTTCTTTAATAACCTAATCACTAGATGATTAAATAGCTTTACAGTTGTTAATTTACAAATAGCAGTTGTAAAACAAAAACAAAAACACACAAAAAATCTGTTTGGGCTTTGTATTTACAAGTGATTCTTAGTTCCAAATACCAAGCAACAAAACTCAGTATCCAAAAACAAACTCTGGGGAGACTGGACCATGAGCCATGGTCTCCCTAGTCCATTGTTGCTCACTAACTGAAGAGTGGATACATATTGAATTCAAAGGAGGGTTTTAATAAGCACTTTCAATTCAAGCAATGGTTCACTATTTCCAAAGGTGATCCTGAATGAAGGGATCTTAGAGTCTCAAAGGAAAGCACAGTGACTTCTAAAACAAAAGTAAACTCAGGTCTAAACAATATTGCAGGTATCAAATAACTAGCAAAATTTAGGTGCATTAAGTTTTTGAGGCCTTGAGGGTGAGAAGAAGTTTTTTCAACAATGCTGAAGACTTTTGAACATTGTATCCATAAAAGATTTTACCAGATTTCTTCAAGTGTTACATTATTATTGGTCATAATATGTATTTGCTTCTCCCCTCATTGCATAATTTCTTAAAAAAAGCAAAATAACAACAACAAAAAAAAACTTTGAAAAGTGGCAGATAGAACATCATGTAAATGACTTAACAATGAATAAGAAAGTATAAGGGGGTCTTTGCTAAAATTGGATTCCCTATAGAATTATTACAAATAATTATGGAGGTGGACATCCTGAGCCCATTTCATTGGAGTTATTTACTTAAATAAGAAAAATAATTCGTTGCAATAATATCTTCCCTAAATACTGATTCTATAACATCCCTCCTCATCCCCAAATAGTTTGTTTAATGAAGCCTGCTAGTCTGCTGCAACATATTTCTATACAATAGAGATAAACAAAATGGTGGAAAGTCAACTTTTCATATAAGATCCTAATCAATCTGGGATATCTCCAAAAGAATGGATGGAAACAAAATAAAGCCAAAAGAACAAATTGGAAGAACTATTTTTTAAATGTTAGTGTAGTGTCTGTCCAAAGCTACATTTATCTCAGGAATAGAATCATCTTCTTAACTTCTTACTCAGTGTATGTTTCTTTTCCTTCTTTTATCTGGGGTAGTAAATCTAAATTCAAAAGGCACCAACAAATGAAGTCTGCCTTTGAATTTTAGTCTTTTATTTATTTATTTTTTTTAACATGTACTTTGTATTTTCTTTCAGGAGCACTTATTTCTTTGTGTAACTGATGACCTTTTATTTCTTGATATCTACCTTCATCATGACAGCTCATCCCCTGCTCCATGATTCCATTTCATTCACCATTTGTTCTTACTGTTTAGAGCTTTTCACTAAGATGTAATTTTCAGGCCATTGCTCTTTGTCCAGATAGCTTGTTAGATTGTAAATAATTTCCTTCATTCCCTCATGTTTTTACCTTGATAGTATAAGTTTTTTGGCTGAGTTTTCTATTTCCTAGCTAAGGAGATTTATCTCTCAGAATATACTCATGTTTCTTATTCTATTATGGCTATATCATTTTAGTTGTGTTTTGTATCATGCTTGCTGTGTCAAAAAATAATTGTTGTTGAGTGGACCAGAGTTGACACTCTACTGTTTTACAACTTAAACTTTTGTCTTAAAAATTGTTTCCATAACTAGAGTTATGACTTCCTTATTTTTCCCATATTTTCTTAAAATGTTGTGACACAAAACTGAAGAGCACTTTGCAATTCTAGGGTATATTTCTTGTGAAATGAGATTTCTCACTTCCTAGTGAGAAGGTCATGTAAGATAGAGCAAGAGAAGGAAGACAAAATGATGTGAAAAAGGATTTGGAAAACTTTGGTATTGGGCAGAATAAATACTTTTAGGGAATGTAGTAGTGTGAAGGATTTCCATTCATTCTAAGTAAACATGTTTTATGATAAAGACACTGTACAAATTTGAGGATTTGTTAAGTTATACTAGGAAAAAGAAAAGGAAATGCATTCTTTCAAAAAGAAGGGAGGGCAATATCTGAAACAGACAGTTCTGAGGTAAAGCAAAAGGAGAAGCCAAGCCCTCGATTGAGGTCTCAGAAAGGAGGGTGTGGCAAAGAAAGAAAAAAGTCAATAAAACATCAGTGCATTTGATATCATAATATTGATGATAAAAGGTAAGTCAAGGTGGTGAGAAAAAGTAAGAAGTTTTTAAGACAAAAGGAAGTTGAATTCAGAATAAAGGATAAATCCAGTAGTGATGGCTGGTGACTGACTCAATATTACAAGGAACTGACTATTCGGTGTGTTGCTCTGATGTTGTTTGTCCTTTGTTTTTGAAAAAGACAAGTGATATCATGGATGATATCTTGGCTTGTGTATCAATTGCATTTAAGTGAAGCAGAATTGCATTTGTCATTAGCCTCCTCTTTACTTCCAAAATTATCGAAGTCTACTGGCAGACAAAAGTAAAGATGACTAGCAATGACATGGAATGCAGTGAATGACTTTTGCATCTTCAGTGTCTGAATTTAATAAAAATGACATTGCTAAAAAAAAAACGAACAAAAAAAAACCCCTGAGAAACGGTTACTAATGATGTGTAGGCTCTTCAGCTAAGAATAGAAGGTATATTAAGGTCTTGAGGTATTGATTTGATGAATTCTGGGTGTAAGAAATGAAATATCTTGTCAAGAACTCCACTGATTCACTGATGAATGCAGGGGGGATTTATTTTGCATTCTTGTAAGACTGAGTGCATAGGTGAATAGGCAGGATTTTGAAACTCCAAAGTTAGCATTTTATCTCCTATTCTGTAGTGCAAGTCCCTCCCCTGATTCCCATCGTCCCTCCCCTGATTCCCATTGATTGGATATTACAGAAATTGAAGGACTTGAATCTTCACCCCTCATTATATAGCCAGTTCCTGCCTCCAAGAAGCTTAAATTCCAAAAAGGGGAAGGTAATAGAGGAATCTTTTTTTTTCAAAATTAACTAATTTATTTTAATACACATTGCTTTATGAATATTGTTGGAAGAGAAAAATCAGAGCAAAAGAGAAAAAAACATGGGAGAAAAAAAAAAAGTGAACATAGCATGTATTGATTTACATTCACACTCCATAATTCTTTTTCTGAATGCAGATGGTAATTTCTACCGAAAGTCTATTGAGATTGCTTTGTGTGAAGTTCTGTTGTCTCTAAATTGCAATTGTTCTCTGGGGGCAGATCTCTTGGGGAGCTTCTGGAGCCAGCCTTAGTTTTAGTTTCAGTTCAATAATCCCAAAATGCAGCCAGAGTTGATGTCCAGATCACTATATGTGTCCTTCAAAGTCTTGATCTTTTCCTGTCAGAATGTCTCAGCCAGTTTCAGTCTCTAGCTCCTCAGGAATCCAAAGCTCCAGCCTCATGAAGTAGATGTGGAATGAATCTGACTCCTCCTAGAGAGTGTGGGAAGTCTTCTTGACCAATCCAGACTGACTTCTTCCAGACTTACTCTCCCCACTGAGTCTTAGCTCCTTTTATCCTCCAGAGAATGGGCTTGTGGGAACACCTTTAAGGTCTGCAGGAAGCACTAAGTTATGATGGAAGAGAGCCCAAAGAATCAAAGCATAGTCAGGAGAATGGGATAGCAACAACATCTCTGCATAGGTCCTTAAGAAAGACTCTCTCTCTCTCTCTCTCTCTCTCTCTCTCTCTCTCTCTCTCTCTCTCTCTCTCTCTCTCTCTCTCTCGTTGTGTATGTGTATGTGTGTGTGTGTGTGTGTGTGTGTGTGAAGCTATGCGAAATATATTTACATATTAGACATGAAGAAAAGAAAAAATAAAAGAAGAAAAATTTAAAAGTTGTTAAAAAGTAACATTCAATCTACATTCATAGTTCATCAGTTCTCTGGAGGTGGATTATATTTTTCATCATGAATTCTTTAAAGTTATCTTGGATCATAGTTTTGATCAAAGTATCTAAGTCTTTTACAGTTGACCATCCATATAATGTTTCATTTACTGTGTGCAAAGTTCTCCTGCTTGTATTCATTTCACTCTGAACTCACATAGGTCTTTCTACATTTTCCTGAAGTAATCCTGCTCCTCATTTCTTGTACCACAATAGTATTCCATCAGAATTGTATACTATATCTTGTTAAATCATTTGGTAATTGATGGGCATCTCCTCAATTTCTAATGCTTAATTTTCCACAAAAAGAACTAACATACATGCATACATACATACCTATGTATACACACATACATCTATGTAATATGCCTTACTCTCATCCCTTGTCAGGAAGAAGCTATTATCAGATAAATTCCTACATCGTACAGGAAAAAACTCTAGCAATTGCATTGTCTATCCCGCAATCACTGGGTATCTTTAAACAACCTTTTGAGACATTGATTAGCAATCTTTAGGCAAGTCTGGAACTTGGTTTGCCAACTGGCTCCTTGATCCCTAAGTTCTTTTAGGACAAAGACCACTATGAGGTTACTCTCTCTCCCCCCTCACAGTCTCTTTCTTCTAATGGTGACTTTCTCCTTATTCTATCTAACTCTGGGCAGTCTAATCTGCCAGCCAATGGCTTATTGCCATCTCACAAAGTGTTTCCTTTCTCCTGGTCAATTGGGAGTTCTCCTTGGCAATTTGTCTTTTTCCTTGTTAACTATATGCTCTTTCAAATCTGTTTCACATTTGTCACTTCTGGTGCCTTCATTTTGTCTATAATCTATTCCGCTAAATAAATTTACCTTTTTCCAAAGAGAATAGCTGTTGTGAATTTGTCATATTTATTTTGATTACATCAATGCCATTTACAATTTGTCAATGGAAGACTCTTATTTTCATTAATTTGGACCAATTTCCTATATATTTTAAAATAATAGTTCTATATAAGAGAAATCTGCTTTAAAATTTATCTCCACTTTTCTAACTTCTTACTAATGTTTGTCACAATAATTTTGTTTCTGCAAATTCTTTTTTAACTTCATGCAATCAAAATTATCTGTTTTATTTCTCTGATCCTATTTTTTGTTTGGTCACAAATTTTGCTTATTTATAGATTGGAGAAACACATTTTCAAAAACTACCCTAATTTACCTATAATATCACTTTTTATGTCTTAAACATTGTTATCTTTTCTTAATATACAGTTGGGATGATGATTTATGCCAAGTTTCTGCCAAACTGTTTTCCAACTTTTCTATCAGATGTTGAGTTCCCACCTCAAAAGCATGGACTTTTGGATTTATCAAATACTACATTATTATAGTCATTTACTATTGTGCATTATGTACCTACTCTATTACATTTATTCACCTTTCTATTTCATAGCCATTACCAGATCATTTTGATGATTACTACTTTGTAATATTGTTTGAAATCTAAAACACAAGTCTTTCTTCCTTCTCATTTTTATTCAATCCTTTGATTTCTTTTATCCTGTGTTCTTTCAGATTAATTTTGTTGTTATTTTTCCTAGTTTTATAAAATAATTCTTAGGTAGTTTGGTATTTGCCATGGAACTGAATGAGTAAATTATGTAGAACTATAATTTTATTTTACTAGCTCAAACTTCCCATGAGTAATTAATATTTCTCCAGTTACTTATGTCTGTTTTTGTTTGTGTAAAAAAAAAATATTTTGTCAGCCAAGATGGCAGAGAGAAGGCAAGTTTTTGCCATCTTGGCAAAAAGCTTAAAAAAAAAGAAAAACAGAAAAATGTTTTGTAATTATGTTCTTTTAATCCTTGGGTTTGTCTTGCAGATAGATTCCCAAGTATTTAAATTGTCAACAGTGTTAGGATAACTAGGTGAGAACTCAGGCTGTCTGGACAATGACAAGGTGAGAATTCAGGTTGTTATTGTCCAGACAACCTGAGTTCTCACCTAGTAATCCTAACACAACAGTGTTTGATTTTTTTTTTTTAGTTTTTATTTTTAAAATATATGTGCAATTCTTTTAAACTTATTTCTATAATGATCATGCTGCACAAGAAAAATCAGATCAAAAAGGAAAAAAAAGTAGAAATCAAAAAGCAAACAAACAACAACAAAAAGGTGAAAATACTATGTTGTAATCCACATTCAGTACTCACTGTCCTCTCTCTGGATGCAGATGGCTCCCTTCATCACATATTTTACACCACAGATATTTTATATGTTGCAACGTTGACTAACTTATTAGTTAGAAAAACTAGGTCCCACAGAGGTTAGAATACTAGGCATGTAGTAAGAAATTCATACATTTGAGTTCAAATCTGGCTTTAGACATTGACTAGTTCTGTTATCCTTGTCATTTTCTAAGTTACTTATCTTAGTAGGATAGTCCACTATCCTTAGTCACTTAACTCTGTTTGTCTCAAGTTTCCTTATTTGTAAAATGAATTACAGAAAGAAATGTCAAGCTCCTCCACTATCTTTGCCAAGAAAACTACAAATATGATCATAAAGAGTCAGATGTTACTAAGGAACAATTAAACAACAAATTATTTTGTTACTTTTTTCGATGTCTATTTTTTATTTTTAAATTTATTTTTCTTGATATTCCTAAACCTAGCAGTTTGGTACAATATTGAATGATAACTATGAAAATGGAAAGCCTTGCTTTATCCCGTATCTTATTGGTAACACCTGAAGATTATCTCAATTGGAGACAATATTTACTCTGGATTCTTAATGACATGATCATATGATTTTTGTTTTTGTTTTTAATATGTTCAATTATGCTAATAGTTTTCCCAATATTTGACCAACCTTGCATTCCTAGTATAAATTATACCTGGTCACAGTGTCTGATCTTTGTGACATTTTGCTGTAAACTCCCTTAGTATTTAATTTGGAATTTTTCATATTGATAGTCATTGAAGAAAGTGTTCTATACTTTTATGTCTCTATTTTTGCTTTCCTTGCTTTAGGAATCAAAATGATATTTGTGTCATCAAAGGAATTTTATAAGATTCCTTCTTTACATATTGTCTCAACCTAGTTTATATTAATTGTTAATTGGATTAATTATTTCTTCAATGTTTGGTACAATCCATCTATAAATGCATGTGATCCTGGGGAATTTTTCTTATGGAGTTTATTTATGTAATTTTCAAATTAATTTTCTAAAATAAAATAATTTAGGTATTTTATTTCCTCTTCTGTTAATCTGAGAACTTTATGTTTTGTAAATATTCATCTATATCACACCAATAATTAACTTTAATGGCATATCATTGGGCAAAAATAAATAGTAACAACTGCTTTAATTTAATCTTCATTGGTGGTACATTTAACCTTTTTATTTTTGTTACTAGTAATTTGGTTTTCTTCTTTCTTTTTTTAACAAAAACAATGCAGCCAAGATTAGAAGAGACTTAGAAATGTAGTAAACAATTTTTATAGCCAGTGTTTCTGATAAAGGCCTCATTTCTAAAATGTATAGAGAACTGAGTCAAATTTATAAGAATACAAGTCATACCCCAATTGATAAATGAACTCAGGATATTAACAGATGAAGAAATTAAAGCCATGTGGGGAAATGGTCTAAATCACTATTGATTAGAGAAATGCAAATTAAAATGACTTTGAGCTACCACCTCATACCCAACAGACTGGCTAAAATGATAAGAAAAATATGGATAAATGTTGGATAGGATTGGGAAAACTGGTCCCTGATTCCTTGAGATTGCTGTTAATATGGCTCCTCAAGATCCTTGATCCATTGTTCTTCATGGTTCCTGGTCCATTAGGAGCAAAAGTAATATACCATTTTTCAGGATTTCTTTTTTTACCAAATGCAGTATTTTCCCTCAGGACTTTCACTCCCTCTTGACCAAAAATGATCATTTCTACCCTATGATCTAGAAGTTGGTATTGACAATGCACCTGACAAACAACATTTGATTTTATGTCCATTGTGAGCACAAGGATCTCTTAAAAGTTTTTGTCCGAATACTTACAAGTCCCCTTCACTGTCTCTGGTTTGAGAGCTTCCAAATCTGTTGCTGGTTTTGATCAACTATCCATGGTCCTCCTACTGGTGTTTCAATCAACATGAACTCTGGGCCATGTCTTTATTTAATCTACTAATTGTGTTGGACAGAAAAAAATCAATCTCATAATCACCAAAAGTATCTAAGAAATAGAGTAGTAGATTCATGGAATAGGTTGGATACACAAGACTCAGTAGTAAGTGCTTATAGCAATCTAATATTTGATAAACCCAAAGACCCTAGATTGTGGGACAATAACACACTATTTGATTAAAAACAAAACAAAACAACAACACTATTGTGCTATAAGAAATGATGAGCAGGTTGATTTCAGGGTAAAAAAAGCAACCTGCTAAGACTTATAGAAATTGATACAAAATGAAAAAGTAGAACTAGAAGAACATTGCACACAGCAATAGTAATACTATACAATTATTAACTGTGAAATGACTTACCTATTTTCAGAAATACAATGATGAAAGACAATTCCAAAGGACTTATGATGGAAAATACTATCCATCTCCAGGAAAAACTGATGGAGTCTGACAACAGATCATTTCACTTTCTGTATTTTTCATATTTTCCCCTTTTGACTCTATTTTTTCTTCCAATACATGACTAATATGGTGATGTGTTTTGCATTATTGAGCATGTATAACCAATAATAAATTGCTTATTGTTTCAGGGTGAGGGGAAAATATGAATTGAAAAAATTGAAACTCATTTTTTAAAATGATGTTAATATTATTTTTAGAATGTAAGTGGAGGAAAATAACATTAGAATTGATGAATCATAAGAGCTTTTTGTTGACACTGCTACTTCAGGATTTAATTTTATGTATTATTTTAAATTTGTTTGGAAGAACTTATTTGAGTGTGATCTCTACACTGCCTTTTTTAAAGTGTATCTATTATTGATTTAGAAGAAGAGGTATCTTGGTTTAATGGTTTAGTCCATTAAGAGAAAAAAATACAAGTCACATCCTATTGTCCTATAAATTACAGCCGGTTCAGCAATTACATGCAGATTAGTAGGTGGTGTTTATGTGCCAATATCTATCTGCACACCATGCTCTTGATAACTTCCTTTTCATCCAGCCTGCCTAACATACTTGATGACAAAATCATAAGATCATAATTATATATCAGAAGGCTTTAGGGAGAGTTACTTATTTTGTAACAGGGACACTGAAGGTCTGAGTGGATAAGTGACTTTCCAAAGACAACATTCAGAACAAGTAGCAGAGTAGCGATCACAGTGAGTTCAAGTTAAGCCATTCAAATTCTGTATGTCTCAATGTACAGGTTATGGGAATTGTTAGATCATAGTATTTTCCCCCCTGTAAATTGCTCAACTCATTGATTCTCACTCAATAATTCATGAAAATAAGGATCTTAGAGACCTTAATTTAATTGAAACTAATCAACTTAACCTAATTGAGTGTAATGTTGAAATATGCACTACTACTTTCTATTCTTTATTGGAAATCATGGTTCAGGTAACTCAAGGCCCTAATATCTGATGATCTAGAAAAAACAATGGAAAAGAAGAAAAAGCAACATTATAATTTTTCTGAGTTTTATTTAAAGTTGAATTGGTGTGTGCTGTTTTATAATTACAAACTTTCCAGTTACCAATTCTCTGTTAGAACTTTCTGATAATGAAATAAAAGTTACACAAAATGAGAATGTGATAACTTCATTTGAAAATGTATGTAACATCCCACAGCAACAGTCCTACAATCTCTCTCTCTACTTTTAATGTTTTATTTAATTAACAAATGCTTTTTCTCTTCTACCTTTCCTCATTCTGCTGATAAAAAAGAATATATATATATATATATATTTCTGTTGGAAATAAGAATAGTCAAGATGAAAATACCCAGGAATTTCCCAAATCCAGAGCTTTTAAGAAAAAAGAAAAAAATATTGCAAGCAACTATATTGAAAGAATACCAATATGAAGGGAACATAATCACTACTATATTAGACTTGTTAATATAAAGAAACAGAGAGCATGTAATGAGTTTTTTTTTTCCAAAAGGAAAATATAAGATCTACAAACAAGAATAACTTGTCCTGAATATGTAAATATAATCTTACAAGTGAAAAGAATTGTATTTTCAGTGAAATAGAGAACTTCTAAACATTCCTGATTGAAAATAAAACAGAGCTAAAAAGGAAATGTGAAGTAAAATATAGGAATCAACACAGGTATATATATATATAGTATCTTGAAAAGATAAAAAATAATTAAAAGGTAATTTATAAGGATGAACCATGCCCCTAACATCTCTTGAGAGAGAAGTATCAGGGAATTCAGTTCTTTCAGCTCAAAATAAAAATATAAAAAGGAGGTTGCTTTAGGCAGAGCCAATTTTTTTGTTGTTGTTGTTGGAAGAGGAGGGAAGTCATTGAGAAAGGCTATTGCTTTTTTTTTTTTATCTTGTGGTGTTAGCAAATGCTTAATGCTGTCTTAATGCCTCTGCATGTTTCTAGAGAAGATGCTGTCAGAAATTCTCATTCTACTAAGGTTCACCAAGAGGAAAATTTGCATGGTTGGTCAACAGGGAGGGGCCATATTTGTCTATGTGCCTTCTGGTCATCTATAATATCAGTTATAATGCTATGGTCCCAAGTAGATTTAGTGAGAGGATGAAAAGGAATTACAATAGTATTAGGCAAATATTAACTCCTCCTTGGTATATATGAGAAGATTCAGATATTGCAATAATGACAATGACTTCATTTTTCTATTTTTTCTTAGTTAAATCTAGATTGAAGTAATTGAATTGACTTTTGAGATATCTACCTATTTAGTAAATTAGTAGAAGTGATTTTTGTTGAATATAGATTAACAGACCACCAGAAACAAGAAGTTCTCCAAGTAGATTCATCATAAAAATAAAGATTTCTGGACAATTGTCTTGAGTCAGTTGCTTTGGGAAAGTTTGTGATTTTTTAATAGCTATGCTAACAACTTGGGCTATACTCATTGGTTCCATATGTAAATCAATTGCAGTCTAATAGGCAACTATTATATTTGAACAATTATAAAATAGATAATATTTAATGTGGTCAACAATATTCTCTTTTCAATGTAAAACACAACAGTTACAATACAAATTCTCATGCTGTCTATCTGGAACTAGCTTAAATTATTCCAACCTTTTGTCTATTAAAATTTAGTCAATTACATTTTGTCTGATATGCACTTAATTCAAAGCCCATGAAAATCTACAATGCCCTGTAGCTGATTTTGTAATTTCACCAACATTTAAGCTAGGTCATGGAGAATTTTTTATGGAAGTGTCATAATGTACTCTGGATAAACAGTGGCTGTCTTTGGTTCAGGGAACCAGACACCATTATTGTCCTAGACAGAGAGACAATTATAAACTTATATTTTCTATGTAAAATGAGAAGAAACCATGGAATAATGGATATAGTTGTGGACCAAGAGTGAGGGAAGTTGTTTTTTTTAATCACATCTTTAATACTTGCTAATTGTGTGATAATGAGAAAGTCTGAGTTTTAGTTTGTTCATCTTCAAAATAGTAATAAAAATGCATATGCTACCTAGCTCTGAGAATTTTTCTTTGGTAAGTGGCATATTATGTGTAAAGTCATTTCCATATCTTAAAGCACTTGATAGTCATTTATCACCATAACCACTACCATCATCAGGAGAACCAGCATCATCTGGTGACATAATAAATATACAGGCCAAGATTTAGCAAAGTGTCTGCTAAGAAGCAACTTTTGCTCAATATAAAATATAAAGACACAGCTACTGGAGTAGTCTTGGAACAGATTGCCTGCTGAGGGAAAAACAAGGACGTTCCTGCTGACTTCTGTCTAATTTTGTTCTGTCAATGATAGTGTTCTTGAGTATCAAGCAGTTGGTACTTCTGAGCCAGCTGGCATTTGTGGTAAATTTCATTTCCAATTCCATAAGGTAAGGTGTCATTGGTTAAAAAAAAAAAAAAAAGTCTTGGCTTTTAGTCACCAGTCTATAAAAATATGTACTCAACAACTGTTAGAGTTTCTAGAAAATGTCCTCAGGTTAGTGTATTCAGTCTCATTGAACACCTTTTTCTAGTAGACAGGATGTTCTGTAGCAGTAGATATGCAGTCACAAAGCTAGACAGGATAGACCCTGAATGATACCAAGAAGAAACGAAGCTCTTAGAATGCCAGCAGCCTTGTTTAGGCAGCCTATTTTACATAAATGTGCATAAATTCTACATTGAAACTCCACATTTCAAGAGGAAATTTGATCAAGATGAAGAAAACTATTCTGACCTCTTTATCCAGACAGGCATATTGATATTATATGTGTATGTAAATGTATGTGTGTGTGTGTGAGTGTGTGTATGTGTGTGTGTGTGTGTGTGTGTGTGTGTGTGTGTGTGTGTCTTCAGAAAGAATGTGGAATAATGGATAGGGTCACTATGCAATAGTGAAAAATGATCCAGGCAAAAAATTTCTCACAATCAAAAGTAATCATGTCCCCCCAGCCCCACTCTTTGCATGATAACTGAGTATTGGCAAAAGGCAGAACTTATGATTAGCTGTGGATAAGCCTCATTAAGATCATAGGTTGTAAAGATCTTTCCTTAATAATAACAATTAGAAAATGACTGGATGGGGGCACTAGTTGAGGGCTTTGCTTCAATGCTTTATGGTCAAGGTGTAGAACCCATAAAATCTCCTATTATCATTAACTTTATTGGAAATTACCCCAGTTGACATAGTTCATACACACTCTCCCTGTTTCTGTGTCTCTCTTCATATATGTGTGTATATATATATATATATATACATATATATATAGATAGATAGATAGATAGATAGATAGATAGAGAAATAGATAGATAGCATCAAAACATCGTTCTGACCAAACACTTTTTTAAAGACAAAAATTATAATTATAATAAGCATTGTGCAAGCCAGATTATATGTTTTGTAATAAAATGCTGAAAAAGATTCCTTTTTTGTAAAGGCACGAAGGACTACATCACCTCGTCCACTTGTAGTGCTTTATATCTGGTGACTCTCCCACACACATGCACATACATGTTTGAAATTATAAAATACAGAATGTTCATTGCAAGGAATATTGGATATCAGTCCAAATACCTCATTTTTCAAATCGAAAAACTCCCAAATCCATGATTGAAATATTTTTAATTTACTATATTATCTTTATCTGGAAATGGAACCATGTTACTATGATTGATTAAGTGCTGAAGATTTTCAACTTTTTTTGTTATAAAACAGATATGTTTACAGGTTTCAAGTGATCTGGCTAGAGTAACATGGAATAGTCACATGATGACTGAATTGAAATGGTTGAATGATTGTTCCCTGTCTAAAAATTATCTGTTTCATAAAATGGACCTATTATTGAACACCAGAATTGGGAAAATCAGGTTGACCTTAAGAGATTTGGGGATCCATTTCATTGTATTAAAAGGAGGAAATTGTTCTCAAGGAAGTTTTACTGCACACATGTAGCAAAGCTCTTCACAGAATCAGCTGGGTGAAATTGTGATTCTGGAGATTTCATAGCATCTTCTACGATTCTGACCAAGGTGCTGGGGAAAAAGTTATTGAACCGTCATTACTGAATAAATTTCACTACAAGCAGAATGAATGCCCATCTGGCTTTATGTTCATTAATAAATATTGTACAAAATATTGCTTTATCCTAAAATCAAATTATTTGTGTTGGACAGAAATTCAGTGATCACCAGATCCAAAGGAGGACTGATGTAGTGCACTACCACTTCACTGAGACATAGTGATTAAGCCTCCACTTTAGGAGCCTATACTGCATGTTGGGATAGCCTACAATGTAGGAAGATACACCTTAAAACCACATGAATTTAAGATTAGCAAAATTTGGAATGTTAGGTTATATGTTAGTTCATTGCAGATCTTCCAGTAAGAACTGAGTTTCTTACCTCCTTGCTTAGTGTTTTTATTAAGTTTTGTCAACTTGTTTCTCTAACCAAATTATAACGAATAAATCAAACAAATAACATTCTACACTGACAATTTTCCTAAGATCCGATTGTCATAATAATAATTATAATTTACCTAATTATACCTAAAATTATAATTATGTACACATAATTGTATAATATATATAAGAATATACATATAATATAATAATAATACCTATAGTTAAATTTACCCTAATATAACATAGTGTGAATTAAGATCCTATAACTTGTACTGGTGAGGTCTAACTGGAATATAATCTCAAGTCTTTCTTTTAACGAGTGTCTATTATGGATCAAACCTTGTTTCAATGTTTATTATATTGCTTATGCTATTAGAATGTAAAATGTAATTCAGTCCATAGACACTGAAAAATAAACATAGGTTGGTCCTATAACATATCCTAATAACCACCAACTCCCATATTTTAATGACTATTTTGTGGGTATATAGATAACATTTCTTGTCCAAGACATTGACTGCAGTTGTAAGATTTAAGATTCTTAGCAATGACTGACGATACTGGGGGAAGTAAGCTGTTAATAATCCTTAAATTTGTCCTGTTTTAAATTTGGATAAAAAAACCCGAGAGGTTATCATTAAGAAAGAATTTAGACCTCCACATTTCAGAATCATAATATTAAATACAGGCCATTCAGCATTTACACAATAAGATTTCATTAATTTCTTCCTTAATTTTAGCTTCTTCTTTACTAAAAATAAAGGAAATAGGAAAGGAATCTTGTTCCAATTCCAACAACTAGAAAATGCCAATCACTAAATGGTGAATTCATTTGAATTGAATTAGTGCAGGAAAAATGAAGCTTGGGTACATCTAGACCCTGATCCTCCTCTCATATAAATTCTCCCTGTAAGCCTCTTTAGTAAGCTACTTACATCTTTAGGCTACAAGAGTGCCATGTGCAGAATGAAAGCAGTGGTTCATTGAATACCTCTCCAGCAGCCCCACACATCAGAAGTGTACAATACAGCATCCATGGTGCCAAGTTGTCATCTCAGAGAGTGGTTTTACCCACTGGGATAATAAATGTTCCTGAATCTCAAGGAGAACATGGAATTTCACTGAACAAGGAGGAGCAATTACCATCTTCTTTTTGACTTGAGCCAATTTATTTAAAGTCACTTGACTACTACGGTGCCAGATGGGGGCTGCTTACAGCTGGTTTTCTTTCTGGGAGTTAATAAATGTGATGGGGGTAGTTTTCAATAATGTGTAAATGTTTGGCGTTTCACAGAAACAAATGGATTTGCTGCCAATGTTTGCAATGCCAATTTTTAAAAACATGAAAACAAACAATAGCACGGTATTGAACAAAGATGCAAACACTCTGTAAGTGACTGGCAGCAGTTTCAGGGAGAGAACAGGACATACAAATCCGTAGGAGACATGGCAAGCTATAACTTGTCCAGATTAGGTGCAGAGCATGTGGGAACCGAAAAAGAGGAGAGGAGTTATTATTATACCCAATATTTTACATTCCAAAATATAACTTTTATTTTCAAACACCCAAGAGATCCCACCACATGTAAAGTCATGGGCAGAATTATCCATTTCTATGCTTTTCTATTCATTGCCTAATGAGAGGAGTAGATTGATGTACATTTTTTTTTCCTTTATATTCCTCAATGGATACATGTAGTTACCTGTGCATTTGCCTTTTTCTGAGTTGTGCAATTATTGAGTTAGTTAATCGATTTATATGATAATCACAGTTCTTCATAAATCCAACAGTGTATTAAATAGTTATTTTTCCCTGTATGATCAAAGATACTTTGACAGGAAAGAAGTTGTAGACTAAAAATCTGGAGAGCTGAATTCTAGTCCTTGATGTGCCACCAACTGGAGCTATGATTTTCTTGAATTGGTTCACTTTTCTGGACTCACTTTCTTTATCTGTGAAATAAAGATTTTCACCAAATTTATTTGTAGGCTTAGATTCAGCTGATGAAACAATTATTACTTATTATTTTTATTAAGGCTTTTTTATTTTCAAAATACAAGCATGGATAATCCTCAACATTCACCTCTGCATAACTCTGTGTTCCAAATTTCTTCCCTCCCTTAACCCAACCCCACTCTAGACAGCAACAAATTCGATATATGTTAATCATGTGCAATTCCTCCATACATATTTCTATAATTGTCGTGCTGCACAAGACACATCACATCAAAAAGGGAAAAAATGAGAAAGAAAAGAAAATTTAAGCAAACAATAACAAAAAAGTGAAAATACAATGTTGAGGTCCACACTCACTTTCCACAGTCCTCTCTCTGGGTGCAAATGGTTCTCTTTATCATAAGATCATTGGAACTGGCCTGAATCATTGTATTGTTGGGAAGAATCATGTCCATCAGGATTGATCCTCATATAATCTTGTTGTTGCCATGTACAAAGATCTCCTGGCTCTGCTCACTTCACTTAGCATCAGTCCATATATGTCCCTCCAGACCTCTCTGAAATCATTCTGTTGGTCATTTCTTACAGAACAATAATATTCCATAAAATTCATATAGCATAATTTATTTAATCATTCTCCAATTGATGAGCATCGACTCAGTAGAAACTAATGATTTGATGGTAGTGGTTTTTCCTATGTGGAAGCAGTTATTTATTTATTTTATTATTATTATTATTTCTTTTGAATACAAATACTGAATACAAAATAAGAAAAAATATTAGAAAATAAAATATAGAAAACAAAAATTAAAAAATAATTGTCATGTGCCTAGCAGAACACCGGGGAGAGTTCTAATATATGATAACAAATTTCCATTTCAAGAAAGCTTATATAATAATGGAAGAGATTATATTCATGAGTCCTCATCTTTCCTTTGCTTCCTTATAGCTTTTTCTTTTGTTCTCTGCTGTGCATGTTTTTATTTTATTCTTTTTTCTCTCTTTTATCCCTCCACCTCCCCCAAGCAGACTACAGTTAAGCATACATACAAATACACATGCATATTCACACATGTGCATGGACATACACACATACACACATATACTTATACACATATGTACACCTACATGTATATATACTCACAGATATTCAGATATGTATATATGTATATACACATACATACATATTAACACATATGTAAATATGCATCTAAAACAATGTTAATATGATTGACATATAATGCAAATTTCTGTCTTGATTGAATCTTTCAGTTTGACTTTGTCCAAGATCAATGATAGCCCTACTTTTTTTTTCTAATAAATTCTACTCCTGATCTTTGTTGTAGCATTTGTATAAATCTCATATTTCCTATCTGTGCTAATTCTTCTATTTTAAATCTGCTCCTTCACTTGTCTTGCTATTCCATAACCTCCTCTCATCCATGGTTCCCTTTCCTATCTTCTTTCCCCCACCAATTCCTTTCTTTTTCATTTCATTCCCATGAAGTTAATCAAAAATCCTTCTGTATTCCACCTTATTTTATGTTATCCTTTCCCTTGCCAATTAATCTCTACACCTTATCTCACAATGAAATATCTACACATTCTGCTATATCCAACCATATTCTATTCCCTGCCCCTTTATTTCTTTTTAGATTTTGGAGGGTGCTATGTACTTCCTGGTATATATGTAGTGTTGTCTATATAACTGATTCCTAATGTGAGTAGGTTTTAAGAACTCTGAGTCCTCCCAATGCCTTTGTGTCTATTCTTCCTCACTATTTTTTACCATTTTCTAGGTTGTTTTGCTTTTTTAAGTCAAATCATATTCAACTCTGCCTCAATATTTCTTTTCAGTTGCCCAATTACTGACATCAGTTTTAAATATACTGTATACATTTCTGTATGAAAAACATTAGCAATTTGTCCATGTTGAGTTTCTTGAAACTAGTCTTGAAACTAACTAATGATATTGGCTTTTATAGATTATTTTTTGTGTTTAGTTCAGGTTTGGTTGAGACAAAATCCTGAAAATCTGCAAGTTCATTGAATGTATATTTTTCCATTCAATATTATAAATAATTTTGCTGAATATGATATTTTTTAGTGATAAGCTTAGTTCTTTGAATGCTGGTGTATATGATTCCAGGACCTGCAATCTCTTATTGTGGCCAGTAATGAATCCTCTACAATTCTAATTGTAGCTCCAGCATATTTGAGTTTTTTTTTGTTGTTTGTTTTTTTTTTTTTTTTTTTTTGTTGTTGTTGTTGTTGTTGTTGTTGTTTCTTGTGAAATTTCTCTTTGATTTGGGGGATTTAAATTTTGGCAATAATATTCATATGTGTATTCCACAAAGGATCTCTTAGAGGTGGCGATTGTTTGATTTTTTTTTCTATGTCTAATTATCCTTCATTTTTTATCATTACAGGGAAATTTTCTTGGATTATTTCTTACATGACTGTGTCAAGGGCCTTTTTTTGGTCACAGCTTTCAAACACTCTATTCTTATGTTTTTTCTTCTTGTTTTGTTCTCTAAATCTGCTGTTTTCTGGTAAGATGTTTCATATTCTATTCTGCGTTTTATTTCTTTATATTTTGCTTTGTTATTTCTTGGTCTCATAACTTCACTGGATTTCCCCTTGCCCAATTCTGATTTTCAAAACAAATTTTTTTCTTCTTTAAAATTGTATCTTCTTTTCTAATTGGTTAACTTTTTTTTCACAGTTTTCTTGGGTTTCTTGCATGTTTCTTACTTTTTTATTTACTTAGTTTTCCCTCAGTCTCTCTTATTTGATTTTTTAATTCTTTTTTGAGTTCTTCTATAAATTCTCTCTGGGTAGAGAGCCATTTAATATTGCTCTTTAGGGTAAAAAAAAAGCTTTTTATGGTTTTTGATTGTTCTCTGTAGATGAATCCCAGTCTTTTCTATTCCCAAAGTAAGTTTCTACCATTTCTTCTTTTTCAGTTGACTATTCAAGTTTTCCTTTCTTTAAAAAAATGAGAAGTATTAGTGTAAGCACCTCTAATTATGGAGTAGGTGATGGTGCCTCTATCTTCACTTTAGCTCTCCCCTCTAAACCCCAAACAAAAAACTTCACGCAGCCAGCAGCATCCCTCCCTTCCTGCTTCTGAACTATGGCTATTCTTGTTCCTTCTTGCCCAAAGTCCTATCTCTGCAGCACAGTTGGATCTGGCATTCCTAATCAGCTGAGGTTCCCTCTGTCTTACTGAATTCATATGCCAGATCCAGGAAATGAGTTTCTGTTTGGACTGAGGTTACAGTCAAATCCAACTAGACCCAGGGCTTTCAATGGTTGCTTGTGTGGAGCTGGGCTGGAGATATTTGCATTTAACACTGGTTAAACCAGGCTTGCTGTGTTTTTACTGGTCTTTTTATATTATTCCAGAAGGACCTCTGTTCTGCCCCAAGTGTTGTTGGTTTTTAGCCTATCTATGTTGTCCTTAAAAATGCAAATTTGTTCTGTTTGTTGGGGAAACCTGGAGAACTTGAAATTTACCTACTCTGTCATTTTCTCAGAATCCTCAAAACAAAGTTTTTAAAGCAAAAAATGCTACCAGAAACCTCAATGCCCAGAAAAGATGTATAATTTATGACCCTTCTGTCTTCTCTCTCACTTTCAATTCTCTCACTTTCCATCAATAGCATAGGGGGATAGCCTCCATTTCTGCCTCCAAAGCTCAGGGACTGAATGATGTTTGCATTTTAGGGCTTACTTCCTTCTGTCTTCTTAGGCACACTCTCTTTGAAGTTGTTGCATCCCAGCATGTATAAGATATACCATTGTACAAATCCTCAATTTTGATTTAAGGCAACTGTATAAAGACAAAGACAATAGCTTATCTTACAATTAAAGATAACTCATCTTGACAGTCAATGTATAGTTGACACTTTCGAAGATACAAAACATCATGTAGCAAATGGAAACAATGTAAAATTGTAAAATATTCATGATCAAGAAAATTTCCACATTCTATATACCTTTAAAAAATATATATATATATATATATCTGCGCATCTTGAATTTGCCATTATTCTTTCAGGGTGAAGATAATAACATTCATCATTAAATAATCATATTTTAATATAATCAAAACAAAACAACACTAATATAAAGTCCTCTATCTTATTTATATGTGTCTTACTCTTGATACTAAAGTCATTTGTTTTATCCCCCCATTAGAATGAAAATATTTTTCATAAAATCTGTTCTGATTGCTCACTTATATTTAAATTTTGCAGGGATAGTTTAACATAAGGCAAACTATTAACAAAATAGTTCCTACTAATAAAATAAGACAGAAGTCATATGATTATATCAATAAGTGAAAAAAATATTTTGTTAAAGTACAAAACTTAATTCTATTAAAAACACTTTGAAGTTTGCATGTAAATAGATTTTCCTAAAATTGAGAAAAATCCCTTACCTTAACTGATCAGTAAGCACTTTTAAAAATAGAGATAAGCTAAAAGTCTTTACAGTAAGATCAAGTATGAATAAGATGTTTACTGTCATCAGTGTTATTTAATAGTGTATTTAAAACCCAGCAATCATCATAATAAAACAAAAAAGAAAAAGAAAGAATCAGCATGAAAAATGAAGTAATAAAACTATTTCTCTTTGCAGATGATATGATAATATATTTGGAAAATCTCAAAAATATAATTAAAAAGTTAGTTGAAACAATTAACAATTTTAGTAAAGCAGTAGCATGTAAAGTACATCTGCATAACTTCTCAGCATTTCTATATCTCACCAATAAAATCTTGCAAGTGGGATATTATTAAAACATCTCTTATTTAAAATAATTCTAGACAGTCTAAAATTCCTTGCAGTACTTCTGCCAAAACAAGCTAAAAACTATATAAACAAGATTATACTTAAAAAAACCTTTTATGCATTATCATATTTAGGTAATTGAGAAATATAATTTGTTCATAAGTAGGCAGGATCGATGTAATAAAAATGACAAATTTACATAAAATAATTTATATATTCTGGGAAATGAATGTAAACTGTTATTTTTACCTTCTGAATCCAATTCTTCCTGTGCAACAAAAAATTTGGTTCTACACACATATATTGTATCTAAATTATACTGTAATATATTTAACATATATAAGACTGCTTGCCATCTGGGGGAGGGGGTTGGGGGAGGAAGGGAAAAAAATCTGAATAGAAGTAAGTGCAAGGGATAATGTTGTAAAAAATTACCCATGCATATGTACTGTCAAAAAATGTTATAATTATAAAATAAAATAAAAAATTAAAAAAAATAATTTAAATATTCAATGCCATCCCAATTAAATTACCATTTTTTTAACTGAATAGAAAAGAATAAAATTCATTTGGAAAATAAACAATCAAGAATATCAAATGAAATAATAAAAGAATGTAAAAAAGGAAGTTTAGCAGTACTGGATCTTAAATCATAAGATTATTTAAGTCAGTAATTATCAAAACTATCTGGTACTGATTAAGAAATAGAAAAGTAGATCAATGGAAGAGAGTAAAGATAGAATACATAGCATCAAATAAATATGGAAATCTTGTATTTGACAAGTGTAAAGGCTTATGATTTTGGGGATAAGGATTGATTATTTGGTTTTTAAAAAAGCATTGGCAAAGCTGGTAAGCAGTGAGGCAGACATTTGCCATAAGATAAAGTCTTAAACAATTTGACAAGAGAAGGTCAAAATGGATACATGACTTAAATAAAGGGATATTACAAGAAAATTTGAAGAATGTAAACCATATTATTTATCAGACTTATAGATAAGTGAACAATTTATCAATAATCAAGAAAGAGCAGTGTGAGGTAAAAAGTGGATAATTTTGTTTACATGAAATTTAAAAGCTTTATATAAATAAAACAAAATAAATGAGATCAGCAGGAAAACAGAAAATTGGGGTGAAATTTATAGACAAATTCTCAGATAAGGGTTTTATATGTCAAATCCATAAAGAACTTTTTAACATCTATAAGAATATGAGTCATTCCCTAATTAATAAGTGATCAAAATATATGAACAGACACTTTTCCAATGAAGGAATCAAAACAATTTACAATAATATAAAATTCTCTAAATCATTATTAGAGAAATATTAATTAAATCAACCTTGAGATGTAATTTTACACCTATCAGGGTAGTTAAAGTGATAGAAGAAGAAAGCAAGAAATTCTGGAGGGGATGAGGAAAAATTGGGACACTAATTTATTGTTGGTGGAATTGTGAACTGATCCAACTATTTTGAAGATCAACATGGAATATGCTTAAAGAGTTACTAAACTTAAAACTTTTAATACTATTACTCCTACTACCAGGTCTGTGTCAAATATGATCAGGAAAAAATGAAAGAAACTTTTATAAATCTAAAATATTTATAGTAACTTTCTTTGTGGTGTCAAAGAACTGAAAGTTGTGGGAATACCTGTCAGTTGAGGAGTGTCAGGAAAAAAAAAAAGTGGTATATGGTTGTGATGGAATGCTATTGTTTTGTAAACAATGATGGACTCAATGATTTTAGAAAAAGTATGAATAAAGTTAAACAAAATAATGAATAAAAAATTGAGCAGAACCAAATTAATGCTGTATACACGATAGCACTATTGTTTTTAAAAGCAACTTTGAACAAATAAGTCATCTTGACAATTATACATGCCCAAATAAGAATAAATACAAGTGTGGATAGACTGTGTGTGTGTGTGTGTGTGTGTGTGTGTGTGTGTGTGTGTGTGTATGTGTGTGTGGGTGTGTGTGTGTCTAATTATAGACATATCTAAGAGTATGAGGGGGTGAACAAAGAAAAAAATCTTATAAAATAAATTCATAAGTGCTTTTATTATTTTAGTAATTTTATAAAATAAAATAATTTTATTATAATTTTAAAAATAGCAATATACAATATATTTTCAGTTTCATGTACATTTACCTTTTTTATTTTATGTTCTTAAAATGCTTGTTTTATTCCATACATTTAAAATAAGATAAATAAAAATAAAATAAAATAATATAACATTCTTTTCATGAAAAAGAAAAAAAAGTGAAAACATTGCTGATATTGTACACAATATTTTCATGGTTCTGTTTGTTTCTTGTTGCAGCTGTTTGTATAAGTTTTTCCAGACTTTTCAAGAAATCTGTCTTTTCATTATTTTTTATTGCACAAAAGCTTTTCATTCCATTCATATGCCCCAGCTTGTTCATTTCCCAATTTATGAGATTCCCCTTAATTTCTGATATTTTGCCACCATGAGAAGGGCTACTGCAAAATTTTTTGCACACATAGTTTCTGTTTAGTTTCATATGATCTCTTTTGGAATCAAGTACTAGTGGTAGTACTGCTACATCAAAAAGTGTGCACCCGTTTGGTTGTTCTTTACTCTCATTTTTTTAATATGCTTTTTTTTTCTACCACTTTTTTTTTAATCCTTTATATTTTCTTTACCCTTTTTATATGTTTATGGTTCTCTTGGGTTTTAATATTGGTGGTCAATTTTTTTTGTTTAATTCTGCTCTCCTCCTTGTGAATATTTGAAATACCTCTATTTCACTGAATGATCCATTCATTTTTTTCTTTACCTGATAGTTCTGAACTTTGGCTACACAGTTCCTTGGAGGTTTTTTTTAATTTTGTAAATATTATTTTACATATACATATTATATATGTATTTTGGAATGTAACAAATTTCCATCAGAAAAAATTTTGGAAGAACTTCAGAAAAGATCTGTTTTAGTCAGGTATGGAGGGAAGGGACAAGCATAAGTACAATGCTGACCCAGGGCAGTTTGGTATCCTGCCTGCTGGGGAATATAATGAGAGGAATCTACAGCAGTATTGGCTATTCTGTCTTGGTTTTAAACTAATAGATCAGCAAATTAGCTGTAAGACATCTAACACAAATACAAAAGACAAATGATGAGACTCTGAACCCCAGAGACTTGGCCATGCCCACCCAGCACTGGAAGTTAGGTAGCACCAACCCAGCACAGCCACTGTCACCTATAGGAGAAGCTTAGACCACTTCCCCCTTGTCCTAAAAGAAGACCTTAATCTTTTTCTAAAAATGAGCAAAAAAACCTAAAAAGAACTCTGACCATAGATAGGTTTTATGGAAAAAGAGAACAGACATTAAAAGCTGATCATCTTTAGATTAAAATCCAAAGGATAAAATTAATTGGTGCCCATATCACAAGGCTCTCTTGGAACAATTCAAAAGGATCTTAAAAGAGAGTTCAAAAAACAATGGGACAAGGAAATGAAAACATTGCAAGAGGGTATGCAAAAGAAATTATCTGAAGAAAACTTAAAAATAGACTTAGTAAAATGGAAAACACATATAACTCTTTACAAAAGAGATAAAACAAAATGGAAAAAAAACCAATTCATTGAAAAACAGAATTTGTGAAATAGAAAAAAAATCTGTTGAACAAAGCAACTCATTTAAAAATACAATTGGCCAAACACAAAAGATAATTTTTTGAAAGATGATGTCCTGGTACTTCTTTTGATTCTGAATCAAGCAATCCAGGGATTTGGGCGTTGCTTCTCTTGAATATATTTTCCATATCAGTTGTTTTGCCCATGAAGCTTTTTATATTTTCTTCCTTTCCCTGCATTTTTTTGAATTTATTTGACTGATTCTTGATGTCACATAGATTCATTAGCTTCCCCTTGCCCAATTCTAACTTTTAAGGAATTGCTTTCCTCACTCAGCTTTTGTACTTTCTTTTCTATTTGACCAATTCTACTTTTTGTGCAGTTGTTATCTTTTTCTAAGTTGTTGATTCCTTTTTTATAATCCTCTTGTATCACTCCCATTTCTTTTCCCAATTTCAATTCCCAGCACTAGTGTTGCTCTGGGAATCATCATGTCTGGTGCTGCTCTCAGGGGTAGTGTGAGGGCTTGTGCTATTGGAGATTATAAGTATCTGGAAGCTTACCAGATACTGAGCTAGTCCTAGTCCTGGTGCCTGGCATATTCTGAGTCCAGTGCAGTATTTCTGCATTTTCCAAAGGAATCCACTGGAACACTGACAATATCTGTGCTACCAGTTTGCCTGTTTATCCAGTCTGTGGAATTGGTGTCTGCCTGAGGCTATGCAAAAGTGTGTGGCAGTTCTCAGAATGGGTATATGGCTGTTTCTCTGGCTATGCTGAGACATAGGAGGTCTGGATATTGTGTTCACTTGAGTCACTTCAGTGAGGTTCAGGATCTACCTTTGCTTTGCTGAAGTAGGAATTGCTGCTGGCTTGCTTAGACATTTTCTCTCCTTGACTGTGCTCCTCCTTTACCCAATCAAATCAGATCTCTCCTGCAGGTCTTCCAAGTTTCTTGGCCTCAAAGATAGTTTCACCCCATTTTTTTCTGGTTCTGCTGTTCCAGGATTTTTGAGGAAACCTATTTTATGGTTGTTTGGAATTGAATATGGTAGTTGTGGCAATTTACTTCTTTCTCTATTATGTTGGGACCTAGAAATAAGATTTAAAAAAAAAATGAGATGGGATGACATTTATAATCCTCTGTTTCATTTCAATGTTTTGATTTTGTTTTTATGAATCTCATGCATTAACTTCTGATTGGTATCTTCTAATATATATATGTATATATATAATATAACATATATATATATATATATATTTTTGAGCCCATCTCCCAGGCTTTTCTTAAATCTGCCTCTTTATTATTTCTTATTGCACAATAGTTTATATTATATTCATATGCCCTAGCTTGTTCATCCATTCCCCAATCAATGGACTTCCCTTAAATTTCCAATATTTTGCCACCATGTGTAGTTTCTGTTGCCTTTCTTGGATAAAGTTTTGTGCCTCATTTAGGATGAAGTTAATTGTCCATTAAAATGTTTTAATTTTTACTATCTTTCTTTTTTCAATCTTTTTCTCTAATGTTCTTATTATATATTTAATATAATCCCTTGCTCTTTAAAGTATTTTTTAACTTCTTTCAAGAATTCTCATTGAGTCATTGACTTTTTGGCTAACCTATGTATTTTTTAGGACTTTGCTTGTATGTATTTTGCAGTTATTTTCTTACTCTGTGTTCTTGTTGTAGTTGTGCCAGTCTCCAAAAGGCTCTCTATTCTCAGTATCACTTTTTGCTTACTCATTCTTTGAATTCCCTTTCTTGGTTTCATGATTTGTGTTTGGGACAGGCTGCGGAAACTTCTACAGGAAACAACATGACCTTGTATAGACTTGATTTGCATTATATGAAAACCCTGCCACTGAGCTTTCTAGGTTCTAAGTGACATATCCTTCAAGGGTTTCAAGGGAAGCATAAAAAATCATTGCCTTAAATTGTTTGATCAAAGACTATTGTAATCACCGCTTTTCTGAGCTGAGCTTTGCTAATTTTGCATCCTGATTTGGGTCTAGGCAAAGCAATGGCAGAGTCCCTCCAGCTTCAGGAGCATGTTGCTTGTTGGTCCAAACTCCAGGCCTCCTTAATTTATTCTTCATCCACCAGAAAGAATCAGTACTGCCATGATGTCTGATTACACCATTCCTTTTCAGGCCACAATTTCCTTTCCTCACAGTTTTGAGCCAATAATTTAATATATCAGAAATATACTACCTAATTTCTTGCAATCCATTTCTCCCTTAAACTATTCCTAGCAAGGTAAGCTCCAACCCTTAGTTTACTTGGCACTCTCTCATCTCTGTTCCTGTGTCTATGCTACTGAATGCTAGTAGAGAAAGACATAATTGCCCTGATGAATTCCACAATTAATGCTATATTGTCTTTGTCCCTTAGCTACTGGACAGAATTTTTTTTTATTCTTTATTTTCCAACCTTGAATATAGTACACAATGTGATTTTCAAAGCCTTCTTTTTTCTCATTAATCCTATTAAATCATCATCTTCAACATCCATGTCAAATATGAACATTACCAGAAACCTCACTTTTTCAGAGTAAAATGAACAATTTGCCCCTTGGAGAATGTATTGGATATTCTTGCAATAAGATAACTCCTCTGCATGAAGGCACTTTTTTTTTCTTAACTATTTCATGAGGACATTACATAGGCATTAACCAGACAATTCCAAAAAACACTTTGCTAAGGGCATAGGATCAAGCTAATCAGTGAGGAAGTGTAACTGCTGAAGCACTGACATCAAAAGAATCATGGAAAATTGAGGCGTTTCCTGAAACTAAAGAACAAACATTAAGCTGATTTTTTAAAAGAGCATGGAAATTGCAGCTTTCCAGTGATACTGATTCTGATTCCTTTTTCCTTGGGAACCCTCTTTAAAATGGATCATAATATGAATAGTTGGTAAGGCTCTAAAACGAGACAAGGTGCTTTTAGTCAAGATGGTTTCATCAAGACCAGGCCATGAGACTAGCATCAGTAAACATCATTTCCAATTTTGACCAGTTTACTAATGTAATAGAAGTGGAAATTTTTGTGACTATAGTACATCTAGATATTAGCAAACTCTTCGTTAAAATATATAGATATAGATATATAAAATAATAGCCTCAGCCAGATTGGATTTGCCATTAATGACTTATATAAAAGCAAAAATGGTAGGTTCATCTAATTTGTTGGTAATGCAGACCTGGGAAGAAAAGCTGATATAATAGATGACAGAGTCATAATCTAAAACAAAAACTCATAATGGGTTAGAATAATGAATTGAATATGTTAAGATGGAATTCTTAAGGAATAAATATAAATTCTTATATTTATATTAAAAAAATTCTACCCATTATAAGTTTGAGTGAACTAATTGCAGTTAAGAAGAAAAAAAAATCTGGATGTTTTAGTAAATGGTAAGTGTCTACTAAATGGCAATGATGCATTAGCTCCAAAAATAATACATTGGCTGCATGAAGAGAGATTCAGCTTCTGGCACCACTGTACCCTGTTCTGTGTGGCCTTATCTGGGCACTTAATGGACAATGATTCCTAGATGACAATAAACATGGAAAATGGCCTTGAGTCCACCCAAGAGTGGGTGATTGAACTTGACATGTTTAGCTTTTAAAAGAAGACTCAGTGGGAACAAGATGGCAAAGTCTGAGTATTGAAGAGCTGCCATATTCAAGAGATGTTCTACTCAGTTTGGACTCAGATGGCAGAACAAGAATGCAAAGAGGTTAATTAATTTCGGTATCAGGGGAAAACATTAAAAAAACCATCTTTTGAGTAATTCTAGCTTTCCCAAAATTTAGTGGATTGGAGACCTTAAAAATGGTGCATTCCCTGTACTTTGGAGATCTTTAACCAGAGGCAGGGTATATTACCTCTGAAGTATATTGCATTAACCTTTCCTCTCAATTATGGGTTGTACTAAATGGCCAATGAAATCACTTTCAACTCTTCCATTTTGTGATTCTACATCCACAGAGAACAAAAGGGCAAAGGCTTAGAGTGGCTGTTATTCTGATTGTTCCACTAGAGACAGTTGTGTACCTAATCTACTCAATTCTGGCCTGGAGGTCAGTGGAGGAGAAGTATACATCTCTCTATTCTGTTTTGCTGCAATATGTGCCGGGAAAAGGTTATGTTTTCTCATTAGCAACATAGAAACAGTGATAGGATTGTTATTGAATAAAAATTTCCCTTCAAACTCTTAAAGACTATTTTAATTGTATAAAACCTAACAGAGGATAAAAACATAGCACTTTTCTACACCTTTAATAATGCAAGTTATAATTCTTTGGTTTTTCAGTCTTTGAAGGGTTTTCTAATAACATATTAATCATTTAAGTTTCTCTGGAATCCTCTCTACTCCCTAGTCACTGGATACAAATTTTGCAAAGATATTCCACTGACATCCTGGGGCAAAGTACTAACAATATACAATTAGCAAGATCTCAGTTTATCCTCATCACTGGCACATAATAATTATATCTCTCTCAAAAAGTCATTTAATGTCATTCAACCTCATTTTTTTTTCTTTCTGAAAAGATCTGCTAATACTATACCTCATGGAGTGGTTGTGATAATCAAAAAAAGACAATGAATACAGTATAGATTGTGTATATAGAATATATGGCATTTATTTTATTTTATTTTATTTTTTGAATCAAGGAATAAAAGAAAAGCTGTGGAAAAAGAAAGGAAGAAAATGAAAAGGTAACTATATGTGTCAAGTGCTTTTCAAACAGTTAAATCTTATAGAAATGCCTTTTGGCCATATTTCAACAATAAATTTAACATGGCTATTGGGTATATACATAATATGATTCCTCATCACTGTCATTGTTTGAGTAAAAGAGGCTCAAGCACAACTGCAGGCAGTTTTCCATGTTTATTTTGAATGTATCCTCAATGATAAATAATTGATCACCCTATGAACAACTGTTTGCTAATGAATTTCTCCATACATTGAATCCATTTCCATTACAATTTTTTCCCCAGTCCTTCAAAGTTTCTTGATTTTTCTCCATGTGGACATCACCACCCAATCCCAAACTATGGGGATTAGAACCACTTTATAACCTGAGATAATCTTCAAGGCTTAGTGTGGCCATACAAGCTCTTGATCCTCATTTAATATGTACCAAGTTCGGGGACTTGTCATGAAGTACTTGATGATGCTCACTGTTTAAGCTTTTTTATTAAGAAAGGGTAGATGGTAAGAATTTGGGGATTTTTGCTATGATTACCCTTTAGTTAATAGTTCTGATAAAAATAACCACAATAACATCAAAAAGGTTCATAGCTACGCAATGCCTTGGAGACAAGCTCGAAAGTCCCTCACCTGTACATGTTGCTGTGCAAATGTGCCCTGGGTCTATGTAGTGTCAGGGACAAACTGAGGTGCCAGCTGCCAGCTGCCAGCTTTCATGTAATGAATTGTGATGATTAATAGCTATTATTCATGCATTTCAGCCTTTTCACATTTAATAACAGCTTGTTCCAATCAAACACATAAAAACATGAGCAGAATAGAGAGTGTGTGGGTGCCACAATGCAAATAATGGATTAGGGATCCTGCATATTTGCCATCATTTGATTTCTTTCCAGCAGAGTACTTTTTTGATTAGCTTTGGAAAATGAAATGGGAAACATTTGGGATAATTTCAAAAGTGGCCTGACTGGCATCAGAGTCAATTGGCCCCTTTGTGTTCTTCCCCTTATTCATTTGCTCACATGTAATCACCGATTCCTTGAAAAATTTGGATGTCAATCCTTATTAATCTCTAATTTCTAATCATAGGCATAAGGTATTTTAAAACTTTATCTCAAATAGTCTCGGTGGCATTGGAGAGAAAATTGACATAGTGAGAGTTTGGAGACATACTGATGTATCTTTCTTCTCTCCACCACCCTAGGGAAAAGAGAAAATTAAAAGGACTTTGTGGGAACTGCAACGGAGTTCCAGTTCTTAACACAATTATGGTTGGATTTATTGGTGGGCGTGACAGTTCTCAGTTGTACAACTCCAGTGAGAAGGAAGATAAATGAGGCTACAGCACCTGGGAGACATAGAATCAAGATTAGCCAAGAATTAAAGGCCTCTTTTGACATTTGAAGAAACAAACAAAACAAAAAGGAAAGGGTGAGCAGCAAATGAATGCAAAGTAAAAATGAATATGGTATCTGTAGGTTGCTATTTTATTTGAAATCAGTCACTTGTAGTTAAGCAACAGGAAAACTAGCAGGAGAGATTTTAAATGCACAAATCTTGGCTCTCAGTATTTAGTCCTTAGATAGACTCACCTCTTCCCTATTTTTGGAATAGCAAGAATTCTTAGTAGTGCAACAATATCAAAAATATTATTTTTATAATTATACTATGAATTCTCACTGTTTTCTTATGCCCTTTCTATAATGCTGCTCTGCAAAACAACATAGTTTTTAAAGAGTATCTGCAATGTCCAGTTAATGTGCACTGGGTATCTATATGGCATCTCTATGCTTTCTGCATGGTATCAACATAACAGCAACAGAGTTCTTCACTGCTATGTCCACAAAAAATCTACAGGGCATCAAAATAGCACCCATAGAGCATTGACATTTCTACCTCATCCAGGAAGTTTCTACATATCATCCATATAGTACCTTTATTACATCCAGAATACATATTTATATGATATCTACATAATAAGCAGTAGTAAAAATTATGTCATTCTCTTCCCTTGAACAATTCTTTATCTGTTGGAAATTATGAAGTGAAAAATATCTGAACTTATATGAGGGTGAAATGGTCATACTTCTCATCTGTATCTCTAATGCTTGGCATCGTGATATCAGAAACAGAAAAAAAGTGAAATGAAAAGCAAATAATCAAGAAATTTAAAAGAGATCAAAGAGTTGGAAAAAAAAAGAATATTTATTTACTGCTGAAATAAAACCAAGCAACCATTGGGTCTAATTTTCTTATTTTGCAAGAATTAAGAAACCAAAGTCCAGAAAACTTTGATTGCATTAGATCAAGTAAGAAGCAAGTATGAGAATCAAGATGTGAATTCTCCACCCGATATTGTGAATAAATTGGTGTTTCCATTATTCCATTTTGCTTTTTTTCTTCCTTTTCAAGTTTATCAAGATTTAAGAATGGTTGAACTATGCAGATTAATATGGAGAGGAGGGGAAAAGCCCTTCCCAGAGAAAATGACTCATCATCCATCCTAAAAAGAGCTAGAATTCTCAGTGATAATTGAGGAGTGGCTCTACGAGAGAATACATACATGCCTTTACAAAGGCATGCAGGTGACAAATACACTCTCAAGTCTTAAGAAAAGCAAAATATTTAATTAGGTTCGACTGTCTACTGTGTGAAAGAGCATAAAGTATTTAAGCTGAGCTGGTGTCTTGTATTTCAAATGGACCATGGGCACTGGCTTGAGAAGCAGAAGAAATGGAAATGCCATCTTTCTCAGTCCACAGGAATCAGCATCTGTGCAGAAGATTGTGGATGCCAGCATTTTCTTATCAAAAACTCCTGGAGACAGATTCATTTGAAAAGGAATGTTTTGGAGATTTGGATATGTGACCCCCATTTCTATGACAGAAAGTTGGACATTTTACTGCCACCACTACCAAAGTGCTCCATATGACTATGCCATCCAAGAGGCATCTTTTCATAACATTTACTCCATTTGCTGCCTTTTGGATTCAGCCTGAGGCCTTCCATGTTTGGCAGGACAGAGAGAATACTCTTCTTAGTTTCAACAAAAGCTACTAGTTTGGTCTTCAGTCACCTCTTTAACCTGGGTTAGCCTCAATTTGTTCACTTATAAAATGAGAGTGAGATGGCCTAGGTCTTTGAGCTCAAAGGTGTTTTTCAGCAGATGAGAATATGAAGTTTGAGGCGGCTGTGCTCCTAAATTAGCTAGCTGATCTTTAGTGCAAATGAAAATTGTTTTTATTAGCTTTGACTATAATTGCTATGAACTAGAAAAAATGTTTTCAATCCTGGGGAGATTAGCACTCTCCTTTTGAATGTCAGAAATCATTTCTTTAATTAATCTCATTTGTATTTACACACCTTGTTTATTTCAGCAATCATTTTAGATTTGAGCTAACCCAAATTTTAAATAGAATTTTCAAGATCCTCATTTGCATGGAGATGTTTGTAATACCCTGCTCTGCTACTGATCGGGGGGCATGGACATTTTCCTGATGTCTGTGACACCCTGTTTTCTTCCTGATCATGGGGGCGGGTTATCCGAGGTGCTTGTGACTTTTGTAGTTCCTTCTGAAAGGAGTCTGCAGGCAAACTAAGAGTAAGGTACATTTGTATTAAAGAGAGGACTTCAAATTCAGTCTATTTGGACTGAGCAATGCAGTCCGTGATGAATCCCCAGAATTTGGGTTTGGCATCCTCAGTGGCACAGAAGGAATAATGACCACTCTGGACCTGGATGTAGGGCCCAGGTACATGCAAAAGGGCAGACTTTAGAAGCGTACCTTTGTGGAGATGAGGAATCAAAGCGTCAATGCACCCCATTTACCTGAGGCTTGCTGGGAGCTGTCCTGTCATTCAGGCAGGCAGGCAGTGGGGTGTATTGTTGTTCCTATTGGTGTTGTCCATCTCTACTCAAACCTACCTCCACTCCCAGGTGTAAAGAGTATGGGAACTCTAATATGGGGGTGAAGGGAGGGAGCCATAAGTGCAGGAGATCCAGCAGTGCCATCTGCAGCTGTTTGACTCTCTGGGTTTTGAGACTTGTCTTGTGACTGTGTGTGTGTGTATGTGTGTGTGTTAGGGAGGGGGCTCTCATAATCTATGCATCAAAAATCCCCAGGTCCAGCCAGAATGCCAGAATTAAATTATAGAGAATACCCCATAATATAGTTTCAACCAGTTCAATGGCTCTGAAGGCTCCAGTCACTAATGACACAGGTTCATTTGTGGGCACTTTCATGCAGCTTGCTTGAAAGAGCCTCTTAACCTGCCACTTGTATGGAAATTATAGGCCAGCAGCATTCCCCTCCCCCTTCAGGCGTTATTCACTCTCTATAAAGAGCCGTGTTGTTCTGTTAGAGAAAGCACAAAAGGAGGGGGAATTGGGGAAGGAGAGCAAGAAAAAGGGAGGGATGGGACTTTCCTTTGCTTCTAAAGTCTTTAAGGTAAGGAGGTTTCTTGGAACAAGTGCCTCTTTGTGACATGTGGTTGATACAATGCAAAGCTCATGGATAGTAGTCAATGTGTTCTTTCATCAGATTTAAAAATAAACTTGTACAGGCCAGGAAGTACATGCTGCTGCAAACTGTTAAAAGATCATTCTAATTTACCTAAATCACTTAAAATGCAACTAGTGCAAAGGGACTGTTGGGCATCCTTGTTCTGCTTTTGAACTTGATTCATGTTTGAAAGGGAGAACTTTAGACTTTAGTCAGCAGGAGTTGTTTTTGTTTTCATTTTTTTTACATATATACTTCTCATTGAGGAAAACAATAATCCTGCATAGAAATGAGATACTCAATTTTTAGTATCACAGATCTAGAGATGGCAGGGATTTGATCTTTTTACAGATAAGAGGCCCATGGAGGTTCAGAGTTTTGTCCAAGGGCACACATGCAATATACATAAGTGACAGAACTAGGATCAATATTCAAGTTTCAATTGGCAAGTTCAGGTAAATCCAGTTGAGAGTTCTGCCTCCCAGAAAGGTGCTTCCAATATTTGGTCATCCAAATTTCTTACAAGAAAACCCTTTTCTTCCCTGCAGAACTTCGAGAGATTCCGACACCATGAGCAAGAAAGTAGGAGATGAAACCAACATCCCACAGACTAGTAGCTCACATGGATCAATTTGACTGATCCTAAGTAAGATTATCAAATAAGGCCTTAAATTATAATGAGGTGGTTTCAGATGTCAATAAATTGTGAGATTTTGAGTGACTTATTACAGAAGATTAGGCTGGCAGGAAGAAGTAGAAACCAAAGATGAATGGGTCAAAGTGATGGGTATTTGGTCCAACTGTGGAGAGGATGAAGCGTGTCAGCTTGGTGTGGAGAAACAAGGAGAAATGAGAGAACAGGTCAGTGAGATTAAAATGAAAGTGAGGGGCAGTTAGGTGGCGCAGTGGATAGAGCACCAACCCTGAAGTCAGGAGGACCTGAGTTTAAATTTGGCCTCAGACACTTAACACTTCTGAGCTGTGTGACCCTGGGCAAGTAAGTCATTTAACCCCGATTGCCTCAGAAAAAAAAAAATGAAAGTGAGACTGTTAACAAGGAAGACCAAGATGGAAATTAAATTCTATGGTGCCATGACTTCAAGGAGTTGGACACTAAATGTTGATGGGAAAGATGAAGCCGGGAGTGAGCAGTTAAGTGAAACAGAAGGGCTCCTGGGAAACTACAAACAAATTATCTTGACAAAGCCCCTGCACCTATTCCCTGTGCTTAGATATGGTGGCTAGAGGGCACAGTGCCTAGAATACTGGACCTATGGGGAAAAGGATCTGAGGTCAAATCCAGCCTCAGACACTGTGACTCCATGCAAGTCACTTAACCCTGAGGAAAGAGATGGCAAAACTTCCTGGTGTCTGTCCAGAAAACTCCATAAAAATGGAGTTGTGGAGAGCCAGATGGGCCTAAAGGTCTTAACAAGAATATGTGTATGCACATGTGTATATAAAATATATGTATACGTAAATTATAGACGCAATATGTAGTAAAGGGAGTCACCTTTTTATGACCACCAGCAATTAATTTCTCCCCTCAATGATGATATCAAAGACTGGTCTGGAAGCATCAGTAACTTGCCTATATTTTATCATTGAGGGAATTAATTGTCTGGGTCACTGTGACAATCAGTGAATTAAAGGGTATTCATCAATATCCATTTTCTGGCACTGTGAAAGGCATTGAAGATGTAAAAACAAAAATGAAATGATCTCTATGCTCAAAGATCTTACATTGAATGTGGTGAGGCCGGCAAAATGCACAAATGTAAAAATAGATTAAAACATGAACAACATCATTTTTTGGGGGTGGAGAAAGGGGCAGACTGATGAATTAGGGATACCAAAGGACCTCACGTAGGAGGTGATATTTGAGCTGAACTTTGAGAGAAACCAAGGCTTTTAAAATGTAAAATGTGAAAGAATGATATTCTAGGCACAGATCCATGCAAAGACAAGGGAAAAATCCATGGAATGAAGCATTCTACCCAAATCTTATCATGCACTGGACCCCCCCCCCCCCCCGACCTCTTTACAACTGTGAGAGGAGATTGATCTCAAGTTCGGCCTGACTATCCTAATCTGCCAAGAATATCACGTCAGATAGTGTCTGCCATCTGGTGACCAACGTAGGTGAATTCAGAGAACTCATTTCCCAGAAGTGAGTCACTGAGCAATGCATCCTGGGATTATACTCAGTCTTCGGGAGGGAATCTCTTTTCAGATGAGAGTACTGTTCCTTGGAACAGTGGAGACAAGGGACATGCAGGGAATGTGCACAAATCTTTAAACTCTCAGTAACAAGTGGTCTGTGATCACAAGAGACTATTACTAAGACATGCCCAAACCCCAGCTTAATATAGGGAGACTCATGTAAACATTGGGAGTGGTGGCCAGGAGTTTCCCTGCTCATTGATAAGTAAACCAAAGCTTCCCATTTAGCCTTCAAAGTCCATGAATAGGCAGGAAAGTTTGTTTTGTGGTCATGACTTAACAACTTTAAACTGATTCAATTTTAATAAAAGAACATTTGAGAAAATTGTTTAAAAGAGAATCTTCCCTCAGTAACTACTTTCATTCATTTAGTGCTTTAAAAATGTATATATTATTTATATCTATATATTTACACACATATACACATACATATACATATTACATATATATACATATATATGCATAGATATAAGCATATATATAACATATATATATGTATATATATGTATAACATATATATGTATATATATATGTGTATGTGTGTATATATATATATATATATATATATATATATATATATATACTTTTAAGGCATTTCACTTCTTTCCTATTTAGAGTATAATGGCCAAAGCTCTTTTCACTGGTAGCATTTATGAAGTCAATTCTACAACTTGGTAGCCATTTTCACGAATTGTTGTGGAAAAGAAACATTTTATCAACAAAGGAAGGAAAAGACTGTCACCTCCCTCAGGGGACTTTATCCAATCAGAGGGACAGCATACAACTATCTATGGACAAACGAGATCTATGAAGGATAAATAACAGATGATCACCAGAGAGAAGGCCTAGAATTAAGTGAGATTAGGAAAGACTTTCTGTGGCTGGAGAGATTTTAGGTAGGACTTAGAGAAGCCAGGCAATCCAGTCAGTAAAGATGAGGAAGAAGAGACTCCTCAGTATGGAGCCAGCCAAGGAAAATGCCTGAAGTCAGTAGAAAACCTTGTCTGAGGGATAGCAAGAAGACTAGTGTTCTATATGTAGGACTTGTAGACATGTAGGATTATGAGAAGATTGGAAAGACATGAAGATGGCAGGTCATGAATGAATTTGAATATCAAAGAGCAGATTTCATTTGTAATCCTGGAGGTGAGATCTCTATTTGTTTATATTCATGCTATCCTTTGGAGAGTATGAAATAAGAGGTGACATTTCCATATGTATATACAAAATACATATATGCCAATATAGACAATATGTCTGTGTGATCATGTGTAAAAATGCATAGGTATGAATTGTATACATTGTGCATACATACATATATGTGTATAAATGCATATATATGTATGTACATAATATATATACACACACATAACAGTCTTCTTCAATGTCTGAAAGGAAGGAATTTTCTGTAAAGTAAGATATCGAATTGTTAATTGTTCTTTTTGAGGGTGAGACCAAGTTAAGAGGGCTGGGATAACTGAAGCAGGAAGTAGAGGGAGTGAGTCCAATATAATTACTGTCTCCTGACTCCATAATAAACTTGGTATCTGTTTTTACAACTATTTATGTGTATGTACATCTCTGTCATGTATGCCCATACAGATATTAAGCCAAATAAAGAAATATAGCATTGTTAGACATAATTTGGAACTTTGATGAAGAAACTATTTTATGGAGAAGGAGAGATTGACTATAGTTTCATTATACAAACAGCATTTAAATTATACTCCAAAGGAATGAAAAAAAAAAAAAAAACAATAAATGGGATCGCAGACTTCAGATTCTGGAAGAAATATCAAGCCAGGAAGTCTGGAAAACTCTCCAGAATAAAATCTTGAAATTACAAAGAGAAATAATTTCCATGAGAAGAAATTGGATAATTGATTGATTTTGATGCAAGGGAAATAATTGATAGTGTCCTGTTAATTTGGCACCAAGAGGATTAATTCCCCAAATAAGCTGGGATTCATGAAGAAAGCCAAGGATATCACAAAAGGTTGTATGTGTGTACATAGGAAGATTGTTTGATTAAAAGAAGGCTAAAATCAGGAATTAGGAAAATCACTTCATTGGATGAGACCATGATAATGGCTGGAGAAAAGACAGCTCACCTGCTATTACTTCTATCATAGTCAATGATAATAATATTGGAATGAGAAAAGACAAATGAAACTGGGTATTAGAGATTGAAATCAAAGATAACAGCAAATAGTAAAACAGTCTCCATGTTCTTGATAAATTGAAGTTACCAAAAATAAATGCAAAGTTTCTCAGGGTGCTGAAAGAAATGAGTTAATCTGTAGTTATCCCTTTCACGTAGGGTTTTGGAAACAGTGTTCCAGTGATGTGGAAAATCTGCATAAAAATTTATCCATTTATTTTTTACCAGAGAAAAAGCCTATTTAAAAAAATTCTTATTGTCTTTATATTATCTTATTATAAAATGTGGATTGATATTATACAATGCTATAATACGTTGTATGAATTTCTGAGTTTCTAAACATTTGCTCTGTTATCTGCTAGTCTCCACCTGTTATCTAAAGCTTCCACAAAACTGTCCCAAAATTCCATTTAATTTCTTATGTTGACCAATGATATATCAAAAGAGTGATGGAAAAAGCCTTGATGTGGTAGGGATTATTGTACTTCATTCTGGAACCTGGTCTTGGAACTGAGCTTTCCTTAGTGTCGGGGACATTGAGTACAGACTCCCTATAACCACTATGTGTTGATCATGTGTTGATCATGCAGCCAAAATTTCAAATCCCACCTATCCCACCTCAGGAAAGCCAGGGCTATCCAGGCATCTCACCACCATCTGTCCTCCTGTCCTGCACATTTCTCTCCTTCTGTTCTTTTGCTCTGGGAACAGTACTGAAATCAGTACAAATGGTACTCCTGGAAAATTTCTAACAATCAAATGTTTTACATTTCCACCAATATTTCCTGTGTTGCCCCAGATCCAACACTCTTGCCTGGCAGACTCTTCTCTGTTTACATTGTTTTAAGCTAATTGAATGGAAGCTTCCAGAGGGTAAGCATTGCTTTACTTTGTAAGCTTATCCCTCATACATAAGAATACCTGGCACATCATTAAAATTTCAAAATCCAAAATGCCAAAAAGTTATTTTATAAATTCATTCATTAACAACAGGTCATGTGTAACGAAGCTTCTTTCATCTTTTGATGGGGAAAAGATAATTTCTGGGAGGCGAGTGGATCCACATGGATAGTTTATATCAATTTAAACAAAGAATATCGATTCATGCCCTGTCATTTGTGTTAGGAAGATGATGAGATGTGGGCCAAATGGGATCACAGATAGGAAAATTCAGAAATGGCTTATGCTGGACCATTATAGTAGTTAATGGTTCAACGTTTGTGTATAAGAAGGACCTTTTGAGATGTCCCATTATCTCTGCTTTTTTCATATATTAAAGGCTTACATGACATGTTTTTCACATTTGCAGATGATAGAGTTGAGATCTACAGCAACCATGTAGGATGATAGAGGGAGATTCCCAAAAGATCTTAAGACACAGAATATCAATAAGCTGAATAACTTCAATAAAGAAATTATAAAATCTTACAAAGGTTCAAAAACCCAATTTTGCAGATACAAAATGGGGTGATGTTCTTAGAAAATAATTTATCTTTTGTATAAAAGCTTAATGTTAAGAGAAATTTATTTATAATTAGACCCCCACAGAAAAGGAATGGGCTTCTTTGGGAGGGATCTGTTTCCTATTTACTGGAAGTCTCTATGACAAGACTGAATCTGTGCAGGGATTTTGCTCCACCTTGAGTCAGAGTAGATAGCCTTTACAATCCATTCCACCTATAGCATTCAGGTCTTCTCATAATATCTAGTTTCTTAGGAAATGTCTCCTTAATTGTTTACTTGCCATGCCACTTAACTGTGGCAAGCCAGGAGTTGAGGGACTCTGGGATGTTTAAAAAATGATCAAAATTCCTCTGGAGTCCTCATTCAGCTTTCCCTAGAGAGACAGATGATCTAAACTACAAACTTGAGCCTTTGGGTAAACAATCCTTTCTGATGGAGAGAATGATATAAATTTCATGCTACAGATTTCTCAGATCTGATAGAATCCTTATTAAGCTTTTCATAGGCTGCTCACTAACCTCCAAGAGTGGTACTGATCTTGATTTCTGCAGGTGAATATTGGGGGAAATCATGGGTAGTTCTATTCAAGTAGGGATACTACTTGAGTGTTAGATTGGAAGAAGTTAATAAATAGTACATTGCATAACCTAAATCCTGAATGTTTCATTTCAACAGAACTGATTGTAGACTGAAATATCAACTTGGGATATTTTTAAAGACTTAGGAGGATGTGCTCTTTAAAACAAGATTGAAAATATCATTCTCAGATATATATATATAAAATCTCAGGAGAAAAATAGTTTAATGCCCTACATCAAAAATATGGTAGGAGTTTTACCTTCCACTTTTTTTGCAAATGTAAATACATGAACACACAATACATATACCCAAAATATTCTTTGTTTTCTATTATTATATTATACTAAATCAATTTTCTGATTATGATTTTGATTTAAAATATAAGGTTTTAATAATCTCATGAAATGATGCTCAAAATTGTTGTTTTTCAGTTGTCTGAAGCTTTTTGTGATCCCATTTGGGGTTTACTTGGTAAAGACACTAGAGAGGTATGTCATTCCTTTCTCAATCTGATTTTATAGATGAGAAAACTGAGGCAAACAGGCTTAAGTGATTTGCCCAATGTCAAACAGTCAGTAAGTAACTGAAATCAGATTTGAGCTCAGGCCTTCTTGGCTCCAGGTACAATGTTCTATCTATTGTTCCACTTAGCTGTGTTAACAATCAGATAAATGAAAATCATGTTAGCCTTATATCAACTAAAATGACCAAAGGATTAAAACTTTATTTTTTTTAAATGCAGTATTGATGTTGTTACAAGGAAAAAGAATGACAAAGGTAAAACGTTTGGAGAATAATATAAGATTCTGTGATTAAAACCTCAAATATAATAATAGTTTTAACCAAACCAACCAACAAGTATTTATTAACACCTTCTGTGTATGAAGCTAATAGTAAATAGTAGTGTTATAAACAATAGATATGCATGATCACATTTTAAAATAATCATAAAAAGGGGAAAAGAGACTTTTGTACAAAAATATTGTCAGTCTGTTTTCATTAAAAAGAAAAACAACCCGTATGTGCTAGTGTTTGAGTGGCTGAGCAATCCTGCAACATTCATGTCATGAAAGATTATGGAGGAGGGTGGGCATGAACTACACAAGGAAATGTGGAAAGATCGATTTGAAATGATAGAGAGTGAAATGCATTGAGCCTGAAGAGGCTACATACTGAGTATTTATGCAAATGAAAAAATAATAAAAAGAAAGAATTTTAGAAGGAACAAAGGCCCCAAACTTAGGTCAGCCCTCAAAACGGACAAGAAACAATACCAAGTTTTTGTTGTCGTTGTTGTTTTGTTTTTTGTTTCTTATTTATTAATTGTCCAACTCTTCCTGATTGAAAGACAGGAGGACAAGGCCAGTGTTAAAATTGGATCCTGTTCTGTGTGTTGCATCAATAGCTCTTGTTGGCTTCCATTTAACTGATGTCAAATGAGAGAAAAAAAAGAAGATATTTATTCAAGTATGTTGTAACAAGGTAGTGATATTTTCAAACTTACAAATGGTCAAGGGCCCCTTGCTGTCTTCTTGCCTAACCAGGTGATGCTTCATATAAAACATGTACTGATTCTTCTTTTCAAAAACAAGAAAATTACACCTCCACTCGCCAAGAGATGGAAAGAGTGCTTTTTGTATTGTATGCTCTTAACTCCCTCAATAATCAATCACAGCATTGAAACCCAAAGTTTATTTGAATAGAGCAGAGTTGGAAGTAAATCATGTGTGCTTCACAATGCTAGTCAGAGATGCTAATAAAAGAAATCATTTCACAGCTTTATATGCTGGTGGGTAATTTTCTTGTATAATTTAATAGTTACAAAGAATATTTGTGCATTTAAAGAATCACAAGCAAAAGTGAATAGTTGAAATATTGAAGATTGAATTCTCATTAAGTAACATGGCTTATTGTACCTCATTTAAATTACCTCAAGGAACAGCTGTATATCGTTCTATAAAGCAGGCATGATGCCCATTTATACATTATTCCAACCCAACAAAAAGAAAGGTAAACTAAAAAATATTTGCTTTTTTTCCTTTTTAATTTTTTTTAGTATTTTTCTTTCCCCCAATTACATGTAAAAGCAATTTTTAATATTTGTTTTTAAAACTTTGAGTTACAAATTCCCTCCCTTCTTTCCCAATTCTCCTAATCCAAAAGGAAAGTAATTGTATATGGATTATACATGTGTACTCTACATAATACTTCCATGTTAGTCATGCTGTAAAAGAAAACAGGCAAAAAATCTCAAGGAAAATAAAGGGAAAATATATGCTTTGATCTTTGTCTGGGGATGCATAGTATTTTTCATAAGTCCTTCAGAGCTGTCTTAAATAGTTGTATTGCTGAAAATAGCTAAGTCATTCATATCTGATCCAACAATATTGCTGTTACCTTGTACACAGTACATTTAACTTTGCATCAGCTCCTATAAGTCTTTCTTGGTTTTCTGAGAGCATCCTATTCATCATTCTTATAGCACAATAGTATTTCATCACAATCACATTGCATAATTTGTTCAGCCATGCCCTAATTGATGGCCTTCTTCCCAATTTCCAACTCCCTGAAACCAGGAAAAAAGCTGCTTTAGATGTTATACATATATATATATATATATATATATATAAATGTACACACACATATATATATATAAATGTACATACACATATATAAATGTACACATATATATAAATGTATACATATATATAAATGTATACATATATGTATATATATGTATATATATATGTATATATATATACACATATATATATGCATATATACATATATATGTCATTTTCACTTTTTTAAGTAAAATATCTATTTTTAGATACAGATATAGAAGTAGTATTGCTAGGTCAAAAAATATAAATAGTTTTATAGCCCTTTGTACATCTACAATTGCTCTACAGAATGATTGAATCAGTTCATAACTCCATGAATGATGCATTAATGTGTTATTTTCCTTCAACATTTGTCAATATCCTTTTCTGTCCCATTAATGAGTCTGATAGGTTGTGAGATAGTACTTCAGAATTGTTTCAATTTGCATTCCTCAAACCAATAGTGATTTAATGTACCTTTTCACTTGGCTGTAGATAGCTTTGATTACTTCATTGGAAAACTGTAAAGTCTCTTGATCATTTATCAATTGGGGAATGGTTCTTATTTTTATTAATTTTACTCAGTTCTCTATAATTAAGACATTTGGCCTTTATCACAGAAATGTGTTTCAATGTTTTCACAATTATGATTTTAAAATGTAATTCTCTCCACCCTCTTGCTTCCCTATTTATTTTACTCTCTTTCTTTCCTCATCCCCTCTCTCCATAAAAGTTCTTTTACTTTTGACTACAATCTTCCCCATTCTGCCTTTCCTTCTATCACCACCATCCCTGACCTTATTCCCTTTTATTACTACTTTCCTGTATAGTAAGCTGAACTACTATACCCAATTGAATATGTATGCTATTCACACTTTAAGCCAATTGTGATGAAAATAAGGTTCTCAGTTCTCCCCATTGCCATGATTTTCTCCTTCTGTCAAAGCTTTTTCTTGTTTCTTTTTATGTGAGATAATTTATTCCTTTTGATCCCTTCTCTTTCCTTTTCTTCCAAAGCAATCATTTTTCACTCTAATTTTACTATTTTTTAGATATTATCCTTTCATATTCTACTTCTATCTCTGTCCCCTGCCTATATATACTCTTAACTTCCTTAATAATGAGAAAGTTTTTGAGTCAAAAGTGTCATCTTTCCATGTAGGAACAAAAATGTTTAAGCTTATTAAATCCCTTATGATTTCTCTTGTTCTCTTGTTTATCTTTCTTAGATATTATATTTGAAGATCAAATTTTATTTTCAATTATGGCCTTTTCATCAAGAATGCTTAAAAGTCTTCTATTTCATTAAATATTCATTTCCTCTCTGCAAGATATTAATCAGTTTTACTGATTCTTTGGTGATTCTTTGTTGTGGTACAAAATCATTTGCTCTCTGGAATATCATGTCCCAAGCCTTTTGATCCTTTAATGTAAAAGGTGTTAAATCTTGTGTTGTCTTGACAGTCACTTGACTGATACTTTAAGTGTTTTTTTCTGCTTGCTTACAATATTTTCTCCTGGCCTTGCGAGCTCTGTAGTTTGGCTATAACATTCCTGAAAGTTTTCATTTTGAGATCTCTTTCACAAGGTAATCAGTGTATTCTTTAATTTTCTATTTTACCCTCTGATTCAGACTAACATGGGAGTTTTACTTGATAATTTCTTGAAAGATGATGTCTAATAATCCTCTTCCTTTTTGATAATGGCTTTCAAATAATCCAGTATTTTAAAAAATGATGTCTCCTGATTCTATTTTCTAGGACACTTATTTTGCCAGTGAAATATTTCACATTATCTTCTATTTTTTTCATTTATTTTATTTTATTTTATTGTTTCTTCTTTTTCATAGTCATTAACTGCTATTTGCTTAATTCTAATTTTCAAGAAAGTATTTTCAGTGAGGTTTTTATTTTACTTCCTTTCAATTTGTCCAATTCTATTTTTAAAGAATATTTTATCCTTTAGTGAATTTTTTATGCCTCTCTCTTTTTGGCCAATTTGATTTTCAAGGTATTCTTCTCATTGAGTTTTTTTTTTTTTTTTTTTTTTTTTTTTTTTTTTTTTTTTTTTTTTTTTTTTTTTACTTCTTTTACTATTTGGGCTATTCTCGTTATTTAAATAATTATTGTCTTTAGTATTTTTTGCGTGTTCTTTTCTAAGCTGTTGACTTATTTTTCGTTTTCTTGCAAAAATCTCATTTTATAGACAATATTGTGCCTATTTCTCTTACTTAACCTTTTGATCTGAGTATGGGAAAGGCAACAAAGTTTTGCTGCAGTGATAATAAAGTGATCCTTGTATCTCCTGACAAGTTGTTCCACCTCCTTTCTATTTTTAGGCTGAGAATTCTGGAAGCACCCCTTTCCACTGCTATTTCAATGGCTCCTAAAGTCTGTTTCCAGTTTCTTTGGTCCAAATCTGTCCTGCATTGTGTTTACTCTCACTCAGGTACAACAGGCTGGAAATTTATTTTTACCCCATCCTTTATATTATGACATTATTTATTTATTTATTATTATGACATTATTTAAAAGTGTTCAGAGGAGTTTTGGAGCAAAGCTCAGGTGAGTTGTTACCTTTTCTCTGCCATTTTAGTTCTGCTAAATTTATTTATCTTATTTATTTAAAATTTAATTAAGTTACTTTAATTAAATTAAATTTAATTATTTTTATTTTAAACTTATATTTATATTTATATAATTTATTTATGTATTTTATAATTATATGTATAATATATTATAATTATTTTAATTACTAATTAAATCATTTAAATAAATAAATCATTTAGATTATTTAATAAAATTATTTATCTTATTTATTCTTTCCCACTTAGCAGTATTTTGTTATTTGCAATTACACATAGAGATTGTTTTCAACTTTCACTTATTGTAATATTTTCATTTGCAAGTTTTCATCCCTTCCCTCTGCTCTCATCAAGACAACAACACTCTGATATAGGTTATATTTCTATAATCTTATTAAATATATCTCCACGTTACTTATGTTCTGGAAGAAGAATAAGAACAAAAAGAAAAAACCACAGGGGGAAAAAACAATAAAAAAGTGGAAATAGTATGCTTAGTTCTGTATTCAGACTCTGTAGTTCTGATTGATAGTAGAGTGGATCAAAAACCAGACTCCTACAATATGTTGTTTACAAGAAATGCACTTGAAGCAGAGAGACACATAGAGAGAATAAAAGTAAGGAGCCAGAGCAGAATCTATTGTGTGCTTCAGATGCAATAAAAAAAAAAAAAAGTAAGGGTAGCAGTCATTATCTGAGCCAAAACAAAACCAAAAATAGATCTAATTACACAAGATAAGAAAGGAAAATCAATCTTGCTAAAATATTATCGACAATGACAAAATATCAATAATAAACATATGTGTACCAAGAAGTATAGCATCCAAATACTTAAAGGAGAAGTTTGGTGAGTTATAGGGTCATGACCAAAGGGATAGAGAGCTTCATGAAAAGTAAAATAAATAATTGCAATTATATTAAATTTAAAAGCTTCTGAACAAACAAACAAATGCAACCAAGGTTAAAAGGAAAGCAGAAATCTGGGAAACAATCCTTATAGCAAGTATCTCTAATAAAGGCCGCATTTTTAAAATACATAGAGAACAGACTCAAACTTATAAAAAAAAATAAAGAATTTCCCAAATGATAAATGGTCAAACAATATGAAGTAAGTTTTCAGATGCAGAAATTAAAGCTCTCTAGAAATATGAAGAAGTACTCTAAATAACTTTTGATTAGAGAAATGCAAGTTAAAAATTTTCTGAGGTATCATTTCATACTTATCAGACAAAAAAGGAAAATGATATAGAGGATGAAGGAAAATTGAGACACTAATGATCATTTTTCTAGTAAACTTATTACTAGAATTGATTCTATTTGGAGAAAGCATTTTTAATTTATAATAATGAAAATACACATAAAGCAAAGTAAATAACTTGAAATGCGTATAACAAAGTAAAATCATTACTAGTAATTACTGTTACTTTATGCATCATTTTGGGAGAGAAAAATCAGAGCAAAAGGGAAAAACAAACATTGGAAAGATAAAAAATAAAACAAAAAAAAGAAAAGAAAAGAAAAAGAAAAGAAGTGAACAAAGCATGTGTTGATTTACATTAAATCTCCTTAATTCTTTTTCTGGATGCGGATGACATTTTCTATCCAGTCTAGTGGGATTGCTTTGAATCACTGAACTACTGAGAAGAACCAAATCTTTCATAGTTGATCATCACACTTCCTTGCTGTTATTGTATACAGTGTATTACTGCTTCTGCTTGTTTTGCTCAGCATCAATTCATGTAGATCTTTCCAAGCCTTTCTAAAATCAGCTTGTTCATCATTTTTTATAGAACAATAATATTCTATTATTTTCATAAACCATAAACCATACTTGTTCAGTCATTCCCCCCAATTGATTGTCATCTACTCGTTTTCCAGTTCTACCAATGCACAGATTTTGTAGTTGCTATGACAAGCCGAACTTCTGCTATTACTTCAGTAAGCTTCTGAGCTCATTAGTGTGGGACCCTAATGCAAAGAACAGCCCCTTTATGTCTTCCTATTCTTAGAGATTCTGGGGCATATTCTCTTTTAAGAACCTCATGGAGCATCTTCCCAGTAGCTTCAAGTCCTCCATCTAGTGCATTCTATTCCCTTTTCATAGAGAATAGCAATACTTCATCTCCTGCTTTCTAGCTGTTAATCCCTATCTTGCTCTTCATCCCTAGTCTTTCCTTTAGCATTCAAATTTTATTTCTTATCTCATCATAGGCCTTCCATCTACTTTACCAAGGTTGTATGACAGACCCGTTCTTGTTTCTGACTCATACAAAAACTAGTAAGAAGATGAGTTTTTTCTTTGGGAGTTTTATATTGCAAAGTTTTTAACCACTACTAAGTCTTTTTTGTATTAGTTTTACTTTTTTATTGATTATATATTCTCTGTCTGTGCTTACATTGCCTGATAAAGGTCCCATGCCTGTATTGAGTTTTTAACAAATGGTTGTTAACTGATTGTTATTTCTGTCAAATGTCATATTTGCGACATTAGTGAAATTATTGCTACTTTGGCCTCCTATTTTGGGGGATAACTTAGCAACTTCAAAAGAAATCCTCAGCTAAGAGCAAGGTCACAATCATCCTAGTTGAAAATCAATTCTAGCATCTTTAGAGTGGTTTGGGGATTATGGGGTCAATGTCATGTGAATAGGGATCCTTGAAAAAAACATATCAATATTAAGACTAACACTGACATTGAGCATATTCTCTGAAGCAATCCATATGAATTGTAGCCATCTATGTGAATTGTGCCTGCCTATGTTAAACTTTCAGTGGAGAAAGATGGTTATCTTTTCTCCAATTTGGTCCACAACATCCCATATACTCAGTTGTTACTATGCTATGTCATTGTGGTATCACACCATATGCCTGTAGTCCCCAGTTCAGGATTTGGATTCTGTCCATATATTTTAAGTACAAAAGTGGATCATAGGCAACTTTCCTCACTCTCAGATACTTGGAGCTGCAGAACCTTTCTCTGAGCTAGTCATGGCATCATTACATGAGGATTTATAGCCAACTTTACTCACTACATTAAATAATATAACTTGACATTTGAATGATCTACTTTTCTGCCTGTCTCACCTTTTAATAAAGATATGTATTTGTTTAATTAAGTACCAAAAGGTCGGGATTCAAAACAATATTCAGCTGAAGGAGGCAAATTCACAATTCTATTAGATTTCAGAAATTTCTCTTGTTTCATAACTGAATTTTCATCTATTATGAAGTTTGACCTTTTGTGTCATACTTTACTTCCTTCAGTATTATGCCTTGCTTGATCCAGATAATCAGAAGTTCAGTGAATTATGTTCTTATTGGGATTGCCTCTCTAAAGGAAATATCACATGTGAATGTGAGACATCTGTTTTTTATTGGAGAAAGGGAAGTTAGGGCTGAATTTTCTCCATACAGTTCATATGTGTGTTTATGTGTAGAGGGGGGTAATGTATGAGGAAAAGCAATTGGGAATCCAAAATCAGTGAAAATAGTGAAGAAGTAAAGAGCCTTTTACTTCGAGTCAGAGGTAAAGTAGCTTTTAAGTTTTGTTCTGTACCTTATGTTGTATAATTTTGAACAAGTCTTGAATTTTTCTAAAATTCAGGATAGTAATCTGGAAAAATGGACAACAAAAATAATTGCAATATCTGACTCATGAGGCTTGAATGTGCAGTATCCACTGGTTGTGGGGTTATCTTTAGTATTATTGTAATTGTTGTGATGATGATGAGGAGGAGGAGAAGGAAGATAATGAAAGAGAAGGAGAAAGAAGAGAAAGAATGTGGAGATCTTGTATTTGTAAGTTATGTGGTTGTGAGATGTGATCTGTGGTAGAAAATCTTTCCTGAGAACTTGTATTTTCCTATCACTTACTTTCCTAAAGAATCCCCAAAGCCATTTGTTTAGATAAGGTTAGGCATATTAGATAGAGGAACCTTAACCTTGTTGGTCCTCATTTTCTAAGACAGTGAAAATTGTAAATTTTTTTAGCTCTAAATTAATCAACATTTTGAAGTTCATCTATTCAATTCTCCTTTTCTGTCACTATAGGATACCCAGATTAAAAAAATAAACAAACAAACAAACAAACAAAAAAACACAAAACAAAACAACAACAACAAAAAAAAAAAAAAAAAAAAAAACCTAGAACCCAGTTCTAATCTAGGTTCTTTGATATTGAGATTTTGAGAATACCACTCAACTTCTTGGTTCCACTCTGGCCAACGAAATGGTTAGGAAAACATGGTAAGTCAGTCTAGCCCACAGACTTGGAGGCTAAATGGATTTTAAATGTGAATACATTTAGGAAAAGTGAAGAAAATAGATGGACTAATCAATAGGCATTCATGTTTTAAAGTCATTATGTTAATAAAAATACTCTCATTAGCATAGTTTGATTTTGCAGTTATACTCTGTATATATTATTTAATATTTTACTCAAAGATTTGAAGAATGAAAAAGTAAAATTGAAAAGCTAAGGAGTAAAAGGGAGAGATTTATAATATCATCATTATGTATGACTTGCAATTTTACATTTCTTTTATTTCTGGTAAAATGAAATCTCCTTCGACACTTTTTGTGATAGAAAAGAAAACTGGGAATTAGAGGGCTATTGATATCAACCTATTGGGGAAAAGGTATCATGTGAATATGTTGTTTCATATCATATAAAAGAAAATGTAATCAGGAATTTGAATAAAAATTGGTAGAATTGAATGAATTGATGCAGATGGTAATAAAAAGAACCTGTGTATAAATGAATGCAATAAAGAAAGTAACATTAACATTAAAACACATATTTCCAATTAATTGTAATGACCAACTTTTTCAGAGAAAAAGATCATAAAATTTGCCTTTTTCCTTTTAGTAATGAGATAGAGAACGGGGGAAAACACCAGATAATAAACATTTTATAGTTACAAACAAACAACATCAATTAAAGTTTTGAAAAAGTGTCATCTTGAGATGAGAGACCACTTTTGTTTTTTGTCTTTACCTATATCTTATGCAATTTCTAGGCTTAGAATGAGAAAAAATTGGGCCTTTGGGTTTCCAAATTTTGCTATTTAGTAACTTTGTCAGTGTGGTCAAGTCACTTCAATTCTCTGAACCCTCATATTCTTATCTATACACTGGGTACAATGATGATAATTAGTAATAATGCATTATCTGTATCCCAGTTTATTTTTATATTAAAAAATAAACTAGTATCAGGTAAAATCACAAAAATTATCATCCATGAAGTAAGAAAACACTAGATTTTCCCACATGTCTTAGGCTACATCATTAATTCATATATGAAGATCAAAAAAAAAAAAAAAACAGTAGCCCTAATCAAGTAGAAACCTTATGTCTGCATTAGGATTTTTCTTCTTCTAGTTGGTATTTTCTACTTTGCAAGTGATATAGTTATTGCTTTTGGAAATCCCAGCTGCTTCTTTGAAACCAAGTGTAGCCAAACTCAGTAACCTTCAAAAGTCTAACCTTTCGCCAATATTTACTTGTCCATGATGTTTTTTTTTTTTAATTTAATATGCATGGCATCCACTTTTAGTTTAGTTTTGTTTTTTTTTCTTTTTTTTTTTCTTTTTCTGAAGCTGGGGTTAAGTGACTTGCTCAGGGTCACACAGCTAGGAAGTGTTAAGTGTCTGAGACCAGATTTGAACTTGGGTCCTCCTGAATTCAAGGCTGGTGCTCTATCTACTGTGCCACCTAGCTGCCCCTGACATCCACTTTTATAGGGCTTTCTTACTTTTGCCGCTACTGCTACAATGACATTACTGTTGTCCAATCACTCCTTAGGGATGGATTGAAATCCTGTAGTTATGGAAGCATTTTATTATTTTAGGAGGCAGTAATCTAGTTATTATTTATGTTCCTTTAAGGCAAAGATCATTACCCCTTTGTTTTTGGTAACATCTTATTGAATGAGTTACCACCTAGCACTGACTCAGTAAAAATCAACAGTGTAAAATGGTAATCAATCTTGGACTACACAGAGATTCATTATCTACCTGAATAAGGAGATGAGATCCCACTGTGTCCTATCTTGACTTGTTCATATCTAAAATCTTGTGTTCTTCATATCCTTATTTTTGGAAAAACCTTTATAGGCAAGAAAAACTTGTGATCTGAGCAATTTCTATGGTGGATGGCCTCAAATACATCCTCAGATGATGACATTCTGAAAGAATGGGGGGATATTGATCCTGGAGAAAAGAAGACTGATGAGGTAATATGTGAGAGCTGCCTTTGTTTTTTTCCCTTAATATAAACATGGAAGAGGCAATAGATTTGTTCTGTTAGGCTGCAGAGAGAAGGACTCAAGTAAATAGTAAAAAATGTGATGAAGAAAATTTAGACTTCATCTTAATCAAGAAATTTCAAATATTAAAGTACCATCATGCAAGACACATTGCCTTAGGAGAGTCAGTTTCTCTTCATTGGAAAACTTCAAAAGAAGACTGGATGGTCTTTTGTTATGTTTGCCAAAGAAAATAAATATAAGATGGAACATTGAACAATTCCTTTCAAGTAAATAGCTCTAGAATCCCTTTCCATATATGAAATTGTGTGATTTTGTAATCCTTTAAATCTAGTTAGGTGTTTTGTTTAACTTTGTGGTCATTATATTGATTTGGGAAGTTGTTTCATCTATCCTGTTGAATGATCCTTCAGGCCAGGGAGTTGTATCATTTAATTAACATTGCTGACATATAGTTGAATTAAAGTTGAATAAATTTATATGTTACAGAATTCACACGTGGATTGTCTTTTCTGGATCATGAAAAAATCAGGGAAAATAACCTTTTAAAGAAAGTTGAGACCATGATTCATATGGGCTTATCAAGGAATTTGCCTGAACTATAGTTATGTAAATGTCTTATTCGGAGGAAAAATAAACAAGGTACATAGCCCAGTGATGAAGTTAAAAAGGTATTTTATTTCATTTTTAATCTACTTAATAAAAACAATAATTGGGTGTTTCATTTTGAAATTGTTACATCCTCCAAAATAGTGCTCTCCATTCAACATGTATACAGGTATAAGTTCTTTCTATTCAGTATTCAAAGCTAGGATGAGGAAATAGACTTCGGGTAAAGAATTTCCTTTCATTTTCCTTTAAATAGAGGAAAAACTTTGAGGAAACATATGTTTTTATCATTCAGTGTCTATTTTCTCATTTTCCAAGGATACTGGGAGGTATATGTTCCATCTGAATGTGTATCAGCTCCAAAATGATGTCCCCAAGGAAATAACAGGTCAGTGAAAATCCCTTAATGGGAAAAGCAATTTTAGTACTAAATAAAATTTAGAATCAATAGTTGAATTTTAACCTCTCATTTCTTCTACTTCAATCACTTCTCTCAAAGCTAGTAAAAACATTTTGAATATGAGATATGTTCTAATTTATTCAAGACCTTTGAGACAACAACCTTATTTATCAAGAAACATTTTGCTTCTTTGAGGAAACTTCCTAAAAACCGAGTTTCAGAACAGGAAAGTGTCTCACAAGTCATCTCAGCTAATTCATACTTCACTAGTGAATCTTATTCATCTCCAAGTAATATCTTATTTTTTACTTGAAGATACAGTAAGATGTAAAATTTACAACTTTTCTCTTTTGGGGAGATCCAATTATTTTTTTCCTTCCCTCCTTTATCTTCTTTTTAAATTAAAGCTTTTGTAATTTTCAAAAGATATGAACAGATAATTTTTCAACATTAAACCTTGTAAACTCTTGTATTCCAATTCCTTCCTCCACCACATCCCCTGGATAGCAAGTAATCCAATATATGTTAAGCATATTAAAATATATGTTTAATGCATATTTGTACAATCATCTTTCTGCACAAGAAAAATCAAATCAAAAAGGAAAACAAATGAGAGGAAAATAAAGTGCAAGCAAACAAGAATAAAAAGAGTGAAAAGGTTATGTTTTGATCCACACTCAGTTCCCACCATCCTCTCTCTGGGTATAGACGGCTCTTTTCATCAAAAGATCATTGAGGGACAGCTAGGTAGCACAGTGGATAGAGCACCAGCCCTGAAGTCAGAAGGACCTGAGTTCAAATGTGGTCTCAGACAGAACACTTCCTAGCTGTAGGAACCTTGGCAAGTCACTTAACTCCAATTGCCTCAGCAAAAAAAAATAAAATAAAACAAAACAGCAGCAGCAGCAACAACAACAACAACAACAACAACAACAAAACATTGACCTGGTCTGAATCATCTCATTGTTGAAAAGAGCCACATCTATCAAAATTGATCATAGTACCTCAGAGACATCTTAATTTGCATTTGTCTATCAGGAGTGATTTAGAGGACCTTTTCATATGACTAGAATTTTTTTTAATTTCTTCATCTGAAAATTGTACATAATCTTTGAATATTTATAAATTAGAGAATGACTTGAATTCTTGTAAATTTGACTTGATTCTCTATATATTTTAGAAAGAAAGTCCTTTATCAGAATCTTTGAATGTAAAAATGTTTTCTCAGTTTATTACTTCTTTATTAATCTAGTCTGCATTAATTTTGTTTGAACAAAAGCTTTTTAACTTAATATAATCGAAATTATCTGTTTTATTGTTCAATAAGGATTTTCAGCTTTTTGGCCACAAATTTTTTCCTTCTTCATAGCTCAGAGATAAACAATGCTTTGTTCTTCTAATTTGCTTATGTCTCTTTATGTCTAAATGATGAACCCATTTTGACCTTATCTTGATATAGGGTGTTAGGTGTGGGCCAATGCCTAGTTTCTGCCATACTGGTTTCCAATTTTCCCAGCAGTTTTTTGTCAAATAGTGAGTTTTTAATCCCAAAAGCTGGGGTTTGGGGGTCTGTTAAATACTAGATTATCATAATCATTGACTATTTTGTCCTGTGAATCTAACTTATTCCACTGATAGACAAATCTCTTTCTTTGACAGTACCAAATAATTTTTATGATTGCTCCTTTGTAATATGGTTTTAGATTGGGTGATTTAGATCTGACACCTTTATTTTAATTTATTTTCATTAATTCCCTTGAAATTCTTGACCATTTGCTCTTCTAAATGAACTTTGTTGTTATTTTTCCTAGATATGTAAAATAATTTCTTGGGAGTTTGATTTGTATGGCACTAAATAAGTAGATTAATTTAGATAGTATTGTCATTTTTATTATATTAGCTCATCCTACCCATGAGCACTTGATATTTTTTATAATTGATTAGATTTGGTTTTATTTGTGTGGAAAGTGTTTTGTAGTTGTGTTAATATAGTATCTGACATTGACTAGACTGGTAGACTCCCAAATAATTTATGTTATTGTCAGTTATTTTAAAAATGGAATTTTGTATCTCTTGCTGTTGTACTTTGCTGATAATATATAAAAAAATCTGATAATTTGTGTTGATTTATTTTTATCCTGCAACTTTGCTATAGTTGTGAATTGTTTCTAGTAGTTTTTTAGTTGATTCTCTAAGGTTTTCTAAGTATACCATCATCTCAATTGCAAAGAATGATACTTTGGTTTTCTCATTACTTACTCTAATCCCTTTAATCTTTTTCTTCTCTTATTGCAAAAGCTAACAGGTCTAATACAATATTGAATAGAATTGATGATAGTAGACAACATTTTTTCACCCCTAAATTTATTGGGAATGGTTCTGGTTTGTCTCCATTACCTATAATGCTTGTTGATGGTTTTAAATAGATGCTACTGATCATTTTAAGGAAAAGTCAATTTATTCCTATACTCTCTAGTGTTTTTAATAGGAATAGATTTTGGATATTATAAAATGCTTTTTCTGCATCTATTGAGATTTTTGCATCAATATGCATTAGGGAAATTGGTCTATAATTTTATTTCTCTGTTTTCACCCTACCTGGTTTTGATATCAGCCCATATCTGTGTCACAAAAGGAATTTGGTAAAAGTCCTTCTTTCCCTATTTTTTTTTTTCAAATAGTATGTATAGAATTGGAATTAATTGTGTATAGATTTATATAGATTATAGAAAATGTATAGGATTGGAATTCAAATAGTATGTATAGAATTGGAATCAAATGGTGATAGAAATCACATGTAAACCTATCTGGCCCTGGAGATATTTTGTTAGGGAGTTGTTTAATAGCTTATTACGTTTCTTTATTTTAAAATGGCACTATTTAAGTAATTTATTTCTACTTTTGTTAATCTGGGCAATCTATATTTTTGTAGGTATTCCTTCATTTCACTTAGATTATCATATTTATTAACACATTGACATTTATTCTGATTTTCTCGTCACTGGACTTCATTTAAAGTTCTCTCTTTTCATTTTTGAGACTAACAATTTAATTTTCTTCTTTTTTCATTCAAATTAACTAAAAGTTTATCTATTTTGTTTCCATGAAACCAATTCAGTTTTATTTACTAGCTCAATAGTTTTCTTACTTTAAATGTTATTAATCTCCTTTTTTATTTTTAGAATTTCAGATTTGGTATTTAATTGGGGGTTTTAATTTATTCTTATCTAGCTTTTTTTTTTTTTTTTTTTTTTTTTTTGCAAGCCCAACTCATTGGTCTTTTTTTTTTCTCTATCTCATGCAAATAAGCATGTCGAGATACAAAACTTCCCCTAAGAACCACTTTGGCTCCATCTCACAAATTTTGGTATGTTGTTTCATTGTCGTGATTCTCTTGGATGAAATTATTGATTGTGTTTATTATTTGTTGTTTCATGCACTCATTCTTTAGAATTAGATTATATAGTTTCCAATTAATATTTGGTCTATTTTCCCCTGGCCTTTTATTGCATGTAATTTTTATTGCATCATGATCTGAGAAAAATGTAATTACTATTTCTGCCTTTCGCATTTAATTTTGAGTTTTTTATGCCCTTAAACATGATCAATTTTGTAGACATTCCATGCCCTGCTGGGAGAAAGGTATATTCCTTTCTGCCTCCATTTTGGAGACATTCTCCAATAGTCTATCATCCTTAACTTTTCTAGAATTCTATTTACCTCCTTAACTTCTTTATTATTTATTTTGTCATTTGATTTATCTAGTTTTGAGAGAGCAAGATTGAGATCCCCCACTGGTATAGTTTTGCTGTCTAATTCTTGCAGCTCTCTTAACTTCTCCTCTGGGAATTTGGATGGTATACCACTTGGTGCATATATGTTTACTAATAATATTACTTCATTATCTATGGTAACTTTAATTAGGATGTAGTTTCCTTCTTTATTTCTTTTATAGATATATTTTTCCTTTTGCTTGATGGGAGATCAGTATTAATATCTCTTCTTTTTTTAATATCAGCTGAAGCATAATAGATTTTTCTCCAGCCTTTTATCTTTACTCTAAATGTATCACTCTGCTTTAAATGATTTTCTTATAAACAACAAATTATAGGATTCTGGCTTTTAATCCAGTCTGATATTCACTTCTGTTTTATCAAATAGTTCATCCCATTAACATTCACAGATAAAATTATTATCTCTGTATTTCTTGCCATCTTTTTTACTCCCCATTATATATTTTTTCTCTTCCCTTTTCCCTTTTTTCTTCCTACCCAGTATTTTGTCACTGATCATCCACTCGAGCAAACAGCCCTCCCCCTTTTTACAACTTCCCCCTTTTACTTCTCTTCTCCCTTCTATTAGCCTTCCCCTTACCCTGTCCCCTTCCTATATTCCTATCGAGTAAAACAAGCTTCTCTGTGAAGCTAAATGTGTCTGTTATTCACTCTTTGAGCCAAATCTGATGAAAGTATGATTTACACAATGCTCACCTCCCTTCACTCTTTCCCTCAATTTCAATATGTCTTTTTTAAATCTCTTCATGAGATGTAATTTATTCCATTTCAACTCTTCCAGTAGAATCATCATTCCTTCTCTAATTTTTTTAAATCATCACAATAAAATCAAATTATAACCATGTTAGGATTACTAGGTGAGAACTCAGGTTGTCTGGACAGTGACAAGGTGAGAATTCAGGTTGTCTGGACAATTACAAGGTGAGAACGCAGGTTGACTTGATAGAAGGAGCAAGCTCATTGGCTGAAGTGGTTCTTCCCAGAAGCCCTTGCATTATCCCACGCCCATTCTCTGGGAGGATAAAAGAGGCAACATTGGGCCTGGCGAGCAGATTGGACTGGAGAAGGACAAGAGTTAAAGAGGAGAAGACTCTGCACTACATCTGGCTTGACGCAGCTCTCTGCAGGAAAGGAAGTCGGCTCTCTGCAAGAAGGGAAGTCACTTCTCTGGACAAGAGTTAACAGCAACTGCCTGGAGACATCGGTTCACTACAGGAAGAAGAATCTGTCTGAAAGATTTGAGTAGACACAGCAGATCTCTTCCCAGAGAGCGATCTGGCAGCTTCTGGAGACAGCAGCACACTACCTAACCACACGCTCTAAGTATACTCATAACAGAGATACAGATCTCAAGAGTTAAATTTATCATCTTCCCATATAAGCTTATAAGTTTTTTAACTCTTAAAAGAAAGTTATTTTTCTTTACCTTTTACCTTTTTATGCTTCTCTTGAGTTCTGTATTTGAAGATCACATTTTCTATTCAGCTCTGGTCTTTTCATCTGAAATAGATGAAATTCACCTATTTAATTAAATGTACATCTTTTTTCTCTCACTGATGATAGTCAATTGTGATAAATAATTGATTCTTGGTTGCAATCCAACTTCCGTTGCCTTTCAGAATATCAGATTCCATGACCTTCAATCTTCTAAAGTAGAAGCTGCTAGGTCCTGAGTAATCCTGATTGTGACTCCTTGACATTTGAATTGTTTCCTTTTGACTGCTTACAATATTTTCTCCTTGATTTGATCATTTTGAATGTTCGTTTGAGTTTTCATTTTTGGGATCTCTTTAAGGAGATGAGATTCTTTCATTGGCTCTGGTTGTAGGACATCCAGGCTGTTTTCCTCAATGAGTTTTCAAAAGGTAATGTCTAGGATCTTTTTTTTTTTTTTCATCATAATTTTCAGGAAGTCCAATAATTCTTAAATAATTCTTAGATTGTCTCTCCTAGATCTATTTTCCAGGTCAAGTGTTTTTTACAATGAGGCATTTTACATTTTCTTCTATTTTTTCATTTTCTTGGATTTTTTCACTGATTCTTAAAGTCTTTTTGATTCATCCACTCCATTTGTTCATTTCTAATTTTTAGTGAATTATTTTCTTCATTTAGATTTTTTATTTCTTTTTTTCATTTGGCCAATTGAACTTTTATATGAAGGGTTTTGTTCATTGCATTTTTTCCCATTTCACATACTTTGTTTTTCAATGAATTGCTTTCTTTTTTAAAATCTATTTTATAAGGAGTTTTATGCTTTTTTTTCATTTCATCAACTCTATTTTTAAGGAGTTTTCTTCAGATCACTTCTGGTTTTCCTTTTCCATTTCCTCTTGCAAAGATCTTATTTTCCCTTCCCCATTTTTCTTCTAACTCTTTTTAAAGATCATTTTTTAATTCTCCCAAGAGAGCCTTGTGAAATGGGGACCAACTCATATCATTCTTTGGGGTTTCTTTTGGTGTTGGTTTTCCTTTAGGATCCTAAGGATTTGACATCTGTTCTCTTTCTACATAAATGCTTTCTGTGTTCAGAGTTCTTTTTGCCTTTTAGCTCATTTTTTATAAGTTGAAGTCTGCTCTTAAGGCAAAGAGGTGACAGCCCCTTTAGTTTGCCTTGGGGGCAGTTTTGCTGATTGACTTCTGGAGCTGGGTAAGCTCAATCAAATCCTATGTTCTTCTGGGGCTAGGAAGCTCACAATTCCTTTTGTATTTGCTTTTTGGGGTCTTACAAGCAAAGCTGATTAATCACTGTCTTGCAACCAAGACGAGTATCCCAAGATCCTTACAGTAGATTTTTTGGCATGTGGACACAGCAACATCATGGCTTCCCACCATGGCTCCCTGCTCCAGGCTCCCTGCACTGCCTGATTGAAACAGACTTTTTTTTTTTTTTTTTTTTTTTTTTTTTTTTTTTGTATAACAGTATAATTGCAAAGGCAAAAAAAAAAAACCCTGAAAAATTTAGATACTCGGTCAATTCAATGATTAATCATATTTTTTTTATTATATATATATATATTTTTTTTAAATAATATTATCCCTTGTATTCATTTTTCCAAATTACCCCCCCTCCCTCTATTCCCTCCCCCCGATGACAGGCAATCCCATACATTTTACATGTGTTACAATATAGTCTAGGTACAATACATATGTGTGAATATCATTTTCTTGTTGCACAATAAACATTAGAATCCGAAGGTACATGCAACCTGGGCAGACAGATATTAGTGCTAACAGTTTACATTCACTTCCCAGTGTTTCTTCTCTGGGTGTAGCTACCTCTGTCCATCATTGATCAACTGGAAGTGAGTTGGATCTTCTTTATGTTGAAGATTTCCACTTCCATCAGAATACATCCTCATACAGTATTGTTGTTGAAGTGTACAGTGATCTTCTGGTTCTGCTCATTTCACTCAGCATCAGTTGATTTAAGTCTCTCCAGGCCTCTCTGTATTCCTCCTGCTGGTCATTTCTTACAGAGCAATAATATTCCATAACCTTCATATACCACAATTTACCCAACCATTCTCCAACTGATGGACATCCATTCATCTTCCAGTTTCTAGCTACAACAAAAAGAGCTGCCACAAACATTTTGGCACATATATGACTCTTTCCGCTCTTTAGTATTTCTTTGGGATATAATCCCAGTAGTAGCGCTGCTGGGTCAAAGGGTATGCACAGTTTGATAACTTTTTGGGCATAATTCCAGATTGCTCTCCAGAATGGCTGGATTCTTTCGCAACTCCACCAGCAATGTATTAGTGTCCCGATTTCCCCACATCCCCTCCAACATTTATCATTATTTGTTCCTGTCATCTTAGCCAATCGAAACAGACCTTTTCTAAAGTTCTTCCAAAGTATCATCTTCTGGAAATGTGTTGTGCTTCAAGTATTTGTGGATTCTTTCACTCTAAAAACAAGTTTAGAGGCTTAATCTGCTGTTGATTTGAGGAGAGTTTGGAGGAGGACACTTTTCTGCTCTCCACCATCTTGGCTCCACTCCAAGAACTAATTATTAATGAATTTTTTTCTCATTTGTATCAACTCAAAATCTGGGGTAAGCAGAAAAATATGATTTGTCTTCTAGAATGTAAATCTAAAAAGACAATTGAAGGTAAATGCACAATTTTTCCCTTTTCCCTCATTGAGGTTCAATCTTTTTTTTTTCCCCCCAAACTAGAGAGATTCTTTCACCTGATTCCTAGATGCCTTGAGTTCTTTCCCCATCCTGGTGCACTTCAATGTAATCCTAACTTATCAGTATTTTTCCAAAAGGTATTACAAAGAACTGAATAAATTGTTCAGAGAAGATTAAAGGAAACCTTTAGGTTCCTTCCTTCTGGATGTAATGCTTTGAGTGTTGCATTCAAAAGCACAAAAAACTATTCTTCATTTTCTAAAAATTATGGACTGTGTATAAGACAGAAGTGAAAATGAAATATTCCATGGATTCAAGGGGCAGCATCTTACTGGTTCCCAAGAAAAGAGACTGCATTTTACTGCTCTTGACATACTTAACCCCAAGGGTCATTTTCATGTAAATTGCTAAACCACTTCTCCCATCCACTAGCCTTGTGCAGTTGCTTTAAAAATGTAGGCATTTATCATTATTCCTGTTCAATTTCATTATATTTGACATGGCCCATTCTCACCTTTGGAGATATTTTAAAGTCCCAATTCTGTCATCCAATGAAATACCTATGTATTTTAGCATTAAGTAATCTGCAAATTTTATAATCATATCATACCTTTAACTAGGTCATTGATTAATAAAAAAAAATCGACTAGAAGAAAACCAAGGACAGAACTCTGGGCAATCTTCTCTGGACCTCCCTCCAAAATTATGTCAAATTAATCAAGGCTCTATGGGTGCTGACAACAGTTTGAAATGCCCTTTAAAACCCTTTTATTCAGATGACTTGTCTCAGTCTTGTCCACAAGGATATCAAGAGACACTGACAAATGCCTTGATAAAATAAAAATATATTATATTCATGGAATGCCACTGATTTTTCCAACTAATTCCCTTTCAAAAATAAAATTCCTATGTCAAGGATATTTTCTTCCTCCCTCCTTCCCCCTCCTTGCCTCTCTCCTTTATTTCCTTCCTCCCTAATTTCCTCCTTTCTTCCCTCCCTTTCTTCCTCCCTCTCTTCCTCCTTTACTTCCTTCTTTCCTAACATTCTTCCTTTCTTTTTTCTTTCTTTTTTCCCCTTTCTTCCTTGCTTCCTTCTCTCTCTCTCTCTTCCTTTCTCTCTGTCTCTCTCTGAGTGTCTATCTCTCTCTTTCTTTTCCTTTCTCTCTGTCTTTTTCTCTCTGATGTCTGTCTCTCTCTTTCTCTTCCTTTCTCTCTATCTCTTTGTGTGCCTTTCTCCATCTCTCTCTGTCTCTCTACATTTCTCCCTCTTTTTTCAACTAAACCAGAATAAAAGTGGCATTCACTACCTTGTATTTTAGTTATTGATTTTTGCCTTTGAATTACATTTGTTGTTCATTCATTTTAAAATATATTATTCTACTTTCTCCTATCCAGTGAATTTTTCCTATAATTAAAATGTCTAAAAAATATGGAAGCATCAAATCAACAAAACTAGTCAGAACATCATCCTCATTTGACAGAGAGGTACACTTAAGGGTCTCCCCCCTACATGTTCTCAATAAAGGGAAGGCTATAAATCTTTTCTTTCCAAGCTTCTAGGTGATACAATGCATAAAGTACCAGGTCTGAAATTAGGAAAATCTGACTAAATCTAGCGCTATAAACTTATTCTGTGTGACCTTGGAGAAGTCATTTACTTTTATTTACCTCCATTTCCACAATAGCAAAATGATGATAATAACAATACTACTTGTCTCCCAGGGTATTGAGGATCAAATGAGATATTTGTAAAACATTTAGCATTGTACCTGGAATATGATATGCAGATATATATTTTTCATTACAATTAAATAGGATTAATTGTATAAAAATCCTTCCACTTGCCTTTATTCTATTCATTATCATTATTGGTACTATATTTTCCAAAGGTCTGTTTACTTTACTCTGCACACGTTCTTATGGCTATTTGTATCCTTCTCTGTATCTTCATATTCATTGTGTTACATTTTTAGCCATCATTTCTCATTCTCTACAATTATATACCATCCTCTTTACTTTATATAATTTTTGCTCAACTAATGGATATTTATATTGTCTATACCCCCCAAAATATTGCTGTGGCTATTTTGTTGTAGTTAGTTTTTTACATGTTTTGGATACTCTCAAACTGGGGAGTCTCTAATCTAGTGGTTAATAAGATTGTAGGCTATATTGAAAACATCATTCCAAATAATTTCCCTCAAAATTAGCTTATCCAAACCCTTATATACAGTGTTTTCTTTTGTCTATCTTTACGTGGTCCTTCAAAAATTGATAATGTAATTATTACTACTATTATTTGACAGGTATGATATGAAATCCCAGGCCTTTCATTTATAATATTTTTATTCTCAGTTATTATAATCCCACTTTCACAATTATTTATAGTTTGAAATTTTTATTTTGAAAATTGCTCATGTACTTTGATAACTTATCAATTATTCAGTGAGCATATATGAAGTTTTTAGTTGGGTTTGACACTGTGCTAAGCATGGAGGGCAACAAAACAAAAGAGAGCCAGGGTACTTACATTCTACAAGGGAGATAATGTGTAAATAGGAAGGAACAAGATACATGAAGAGTAGGTAAGACCTAGAATTGTAGGACACTTTAAACATGCTTTAGATGTGATGTCTCACTTAATTTTTACAACAAATCTCTGAGATGGATGTCATCATTATCCACACTTACAGAGGAAGAAACTGATAAGCAGTAATTATGTTACTTCACCAGGGCCAAATAGTTAATAGTGTTTGAGACAGAAGTTGGACTTAGGTCTTGCTAAAGTACAGAATACCATATCCCAGAACCCAAATGCCCAAGAAAAGATCAGTTTAAAGGGAAAGGGCCTAACAGCTGAGGAAGGGGCCAATAGAAGTACCTTTCTTCAAAATGTAGTATCTGAGCTATTTTTGAGTCTCTTTAATCTTAGTTTCTTAATATCTAAAATAAGAATTATAATAGTACCTACATCACAGGGCTATTGCATGGATCAAAATAAAATAATACATACTCTGTCAATCTAACAGTACTACATAAAGTATTATTTTTAGACATAATTCTTTACATAAATTATTATTTTTTGCTGTTCAGAAATTTTCAGTCACATCTGGCTTTTGGTGACCATATTTGGGATTTTCTTGGGGAAGATACTACAATATTTTTGTCAATTTCTTCTTCAGCTCATTTTACAGAAGATGAAACTAAGACAAACAGTGTAAGTGACTTGTCCTGGGACACATAGTTAGTTTCAGAAGTCATATTTGAACTCAGATCTTTCTGAATCCAGCCCCAGCACTCCATCCGATTATTATTCAGATGTCAGGAGTGAGTGCATTATAAATATAGGGAATAGTCAGTGCAAAGACACAGGGCTGCTGTGAGATCTCATCTTATATGTGAGTAACAAATTACTACAGTATGACAGCATGACTGGACATAGAGAGTAGAGTGTTTGAAATATGGAAAGATCAAAAGGGGTCATTTTTTTGTGAATGACTTTCATTATCAAATGGCTTTTTACATAATTTTGAATGAACAAGAAACTATTTCTATTTTCTGAGGTATATGATTAGAACTGCACTTTGGGAAATCCCTATGGACACTATGTAAAAGATGACCCAGAGTGGGAGGAGTTGGATAGTCTTTAGAAAGGAAAGTCAGTTAATTAATAGAAATAGGAGGATTCTAGGGAAGACTCCTCCCATGTAGCTTTTAAGAGTTTTGAGTTATGGCTATTTGTATTATATGCTTAAGCCCAGCCCTTTACTCTATCATATTAAAAAAAATTGGGAAGTTTCATATTACAAATGTGCCTTTGTATCACATACTTTTCCTTTCCTTTCCCTTTTTGTTTTTGAAAGCATTCACATCTATTACATCATTGGATGTGTTTAACCCAGCTACTGATTTATTCCAGCATCTTACTAATCCTACAGACATACAAGGAATTTTTGTTGTAGAGCAGTTGAATGAGTTGAATGAATCAACAATTCTAGCTTAATTAAGGGTAAAGTTGATTTACTTGAGGAGTCCTTGTCAAGGTTATTCTAAAATCTATGGTGCCATGAGATTCTTATAGCCGTGATTCATAGAAGCTGAGCTATTTCTCCAAATTCAGATGACATTGCTAGATTGGAAACAAAAAGGCAGTTCCCTGCTTTCTCTATTCAATTGACCTGCCTCTTTTTTTGGCCATGGAAATCTTGTGGAAAGAGGAATTCCTCTCATAAAAAGGCTGTGAACATAAATGAGCCCATTCCACCTTGTGGTGCCCTTCCTTAAGGAGTCCAAGATGACTTGCAGGTCATTTCCTCAAATGGTTGCAAACTAATTCCAAGCTCCAAAGCAAGCATGATTGGAACAAAGTAATTTTCTAGCTCGAGGCACTTTATACTTTGGTTAAATTTCTTTTACCATAAAATAACCCATTATTTAGATTTTTTTTTCTTTGTTGAGGTCATCCAAGGTTTTAAGTGATGGAAGAATAATTGAGCCTCAGTGTTTTTCAACCTAAAACACTTTTCAGAAATTTATTGAACACAGTGATACAGTATAGATGCTTAGGGCACTCTGCCACCTACTTTTTTTTTTTTTTTTTTTTTTTGTATCCAAAGAATTTTCTAATTATTCATTTTCTTTGTTCCTTATCTTTTAATCATACCTTAACTCCTCACCCCATGATTTAGCTGGTTTTGTTAATGGCATTGCATAAAACACTTAATCAAAACCCCATTTTCCCCAAGTTTAAATTAATTTAATCTGGCTTTTCTCCCATCATCCCTAAATACTATGGAACTTATTTGACTTATATTCAGTAAGGCTTTGTAAAATCATCTCAGAAATGGAAGTAAATTCTTGATAGGACAATTGGTTTCCTTTTCTCTGTGGAGTATTTATCTGGAAAACCAGAGATTACTTTAAATCCCTTCTGTTAAGATAATTCTTTATTATGTAGCTTCCTGTGGTTTTTAAAAAGCAAATATTTGCTTTTTGTGGTTAGGCTATGAATCTGCCTTATTAAAAGTGAGAAATTCAGTGAATTATCTAGATATTTAATCGGTATTACCTGAACCAGATTTCAGAAACGCCTATGCAATTTGTCAAGTAAAATTATCATATACATTTTAATGAGAAATTTATAATTTGGTCATAAAGAATTCAGTATTAGAATCTGTTTTACAAAGGACAACTCTGAATTTTATGTTTCTTTATGCTTTTTTGTGGTTAAATGGATAGGAAGATCTTTTTCTCTTCCAAAATTTGATGAATTAAAAATCTCTTGAAATATAAGTAAATGCTGGCTCATGCAATGGATAGAGTGACAGGTATTGAGTCAGAAAGAGAATCATGTTCCTGATTTCAAATCTGGCCTCAGACATTTATTAGCTGTGTGACCTTGGACAAATCACCTAATCCCAAATGGGATCATGAAGAGTCAAAAGTGATTAAAGCATTTGGAAAACAACAGCATAACTCATTAAAGGGAAAGTTTAGCATTTCCAACTACAACTGATGTTTAGAAGGTATCTGATAGATATCTACAGCTATATAGTATCTGTCATCTATCTGTCTAGTTTCATGGACTTGCTGTTTATACCAAAATATAGGATTTTTTTTCTATTTTTTAACCAGATGCTTTAACATTATTAAGAAGCATACATACCACAGAAGAGCAGCTATAAGGAGTAGTGGATTGAGCACTGGAGTCAGGAGAACCTAATTTCAAATCCAGACTCAAACATTTAACATTTCCTAGATATATGACTCTAGAGAAGTCACTTAAGCCTAATTGCCTCACACACCATTCCCTTTTCATGATACAGTTGACTTCTGATGAATATTTTCTGGACAGTATCTACCTATATAAAGACCTACAAATCACAATGAAATGTGATTTTTGGAGGAAATGCAGGAATATTCTAGCAGCTAGAGATGGCATTTAAGTCTTGAATAGAAGCAGAGATTCTGAGATGTAGAAGGGAAGATGGAGGAGGAGATTTATACCTAAAGATGGTATTCCAGTGGGAGAAAATATACTTGCAGGTTATGAAGAAGTATTAAGCCCTAAATTATGTACTGAGTAAGGAACAAGTTCAGTAGCAAACACCATTTGCATCTCTTTGATCCCAGATGTGGAGCAGCATCTCAGTTCCAGTCTTCAATCAAGACTGAATCCTACAGTACAATTTACAAGATAGTAATCTTATATTAAAGGAAAAGCTGCAGTTCTGTCATTCTGAACCTGAAGAACTTTCTAGTTACAAATAGGGATTGAAGCTAGGATTAGTCTAGAAACAAATAGGATTGTTGCATAGTCACAGGGCTAAGTCAGGGACTTGCAAACTTCAGATAAGGAAGGCATTGATCAGAATTTGCCCTGGATAAATATATTTTGGAAGCACTGAAAGATTAGAGATTTCCAGTCAGCGTTCTCCTAGAAGAATTATAACAACATAATTCATAATAACATAATAAAAATATTCACCAAGAAAGCAGCAGAAGGACTCAAGAAAAGAAAAGCTCAGTCAAGACATGAAAAGAACCTTAACATAAAGTTGAAATTATTGAAGTCAATAAGTAGGCTGGAAGAATGACCAAAAAAGTTAAGAATCTAATCATAATGAACTATTATGAAGACAGGGACACTGATGATATAAACCCATGACAAAAAAAATAAAATAAAAAAAAACAAAACAAAAACCAAACCAAAAAAACAAAACAAAACAAACAAACAAAAAAAATAAGATAGTTATGATCTGATCCAAACTTCAAAGGAAAATACAGATTGAGGACAAATTAATCTATGGCACCTAAAAGATATGTACAAAAAGTGCCTAAAAGATATAAAATATTAGAAAAAAACAAACAAATGATAGCAGTAGAGGAAAACTTAAAAAAAAAAAGGAATGAGGATGGATGATGGAATAAAGATTTGTAAAGAAAATTAATAGCTTGCACCAAATGGCGTAAAACTTTACACAAGAAACAATGCTTCCTAAAAATTTGGAATTGACCAAATAGAAACCAATAATTACACAAGTCAAGAAATAAAAAAAAAGTTGAGTGTAGAGCTTAGAATACAATGTCTCAGAATTTTATATAGATGTAGATAGATATATTTGGATATATTTAGATATATAGCTTTATATACATAGAACAAATTTGCAACTCAAAATAACTTAACAAGCAAGTAATTATGATCCTTCAAAAAGAGGAAAAATGGATCTTTAATAAAATAGAGGAATTCTAAATAATCTCGATTGGAAAAAAATCAGACCTACAAAGAATCTTTGAAGGGAAAACAAAGCAATCAAAAGAAATATAAGAGGATAAACATGATGAATCATTAAACCATTTTAAAAATAGATACAAACTTCTAACGTGGAAATACAAGAAAAAATTGGTTTCTCCTAGAACCATATCATTATTGTCATAAAGGAAGTCTCATTATTAAAATAGTTTGTGGTTTTTTTAAATGTTCTTAAAGAAAGAATGGAAAGAAGGTCCAGGAAAGGGATGCATTCTGGGTTTGAGAGGAAGAAGGATTGAAACAATTATCTCACATAATTGGGGCATAAGAATAGATTTTATAATATACAATTTTGATTACATATAATTTTTTTTTGTATAACTGATTCTGTTGCAGAGTTGGAAACTAAAGGATTGCTAATTAATTGCAGAATGGCTGAATATGTTGTGATGATGGTTCCAAAGAAATATTGGAAGATTTCTGTGAAGTTATTTAAAGTGAAATAAGTAGAACCAGGAGAAGAATTCATACAATAAAAACATAATTAAGATAAACAGGAAAGGGTTAATCAGGAGGTAGTGGGGAAAGTGAAATTTTATTTGGAAAAAAAGTAAAATATTTGTTTTTGTTTTTGTTTTTTAAAGAAGCATTTTTTATATTTTTATTCCTTTTAAATTATTTTTATTAATTTTATAATTATATTTTTGACAGTACATGTGCATGGGTATTTTTTTTTTACAACATTATCCCTTGTATTCATTTTTCCAAATTTTCCCCTCCTTCCCTCTTCTCCCTCCCCTAGATGACAAGCAATCCCATACATATTTAATGTGTTACATATAACCTAGATACAATATATGTGTGTAAAACCAAATTTCTTGTTGCACAGTAAGAATTGGATTCCAAAGGTATAAGTAACCTGTGTAGAAAGACAATAGTGCAAACAGTTTACACTCAATTCCCAGTGTTCCTTCTCTGGGTGTAGTTATTTCTGTCCATCACTGATCAGCTGGAAGTGAGTTGGATCTTCTTTATGTTGAAGATATCCACTTCCATCAGAATACATCTTCATACAGTATTGTTGTTGAAGTGTATAGTGATCTCCTGGTTCTGCTCATTTCACTCAGCATCAGTTCACGTAAGTCTCTCCAATCCTTTCTGTATTCCTCCTGCTGGTCATTTCTTATAGAGCAATAATATTCCATAACCTTCATATGCCATAATTTATCCAATCATTCTCCAATTGATGGGCATCAATTCATTTTCCAGTTTCTAGCCACTATGAAAAGAGCTGCCACAAACATTTTGGCACATACAGGTCCCTTTCCCCTCTTTAGTATTTCCTTGGGATATAAGCTCAGTAGTAGCACTGCTGGATCAAAGGGTATGCACAGTTTGATAACTTTTGGGGCATAATTCCAGATTGCTCTCCAGAATGGCTGGATTCTTTCACAACTCCACCAACAATGCATCAGCGTCCCAGTTTTCCCACATCCCCTCCAACATTCATCATTATTTGTTCCTATCATCTTAGCAATCTGACAGGAGTGTAGTGGTATCTCAGAGTTGTATTAATTTTAATTTCTTTGATCAGTAGTGATTTGGAACACTCTTTCATATGAGTGGAAATAATTTCAATTTCATCATCTGAAAATTGTCTGTTCATATCCTTTGTCCATTTATCAATTGGAGAATGGTTTGATTTCTTATAAATTGAAAAAAAGTAAAATATTTGTAAAAAAAAATAAAGCCCAGCATATTTGAATACTCAATTGAGTCCCATCAATAGTTGATGATGCAGACCTAAAATAAAATTTGGCTGAAAATATCAATCTAGATGATATCTTCAAAGATAAGATCTTTCAATTGATGGCAGCTGAGGTCACCAGGTAAGAAAGTATAGAAGAAAAAAAAAGAAATAGAGATTGGACAAAGGATTTAGATGTATTTGTAATTAAGAGGCAAAGAATACATGAAAATTAAGCAGTGAAGATAGAGAAGAAATAATGAGACCAAAGGCAAACACATTGGAGAAGATTCAAGAGAGAAAGGCAATTGAAACACAAGGAGAAGAAAATGGTCAATTCAGCAATGTTAAATGTGAATTAGTGTTAAGAATTAATATTAAGCAAAGAAGAATTAGTATTCAGAAAAGACTATAAGAAAATTAGAAGATCATTCATCCATAGAAAAACTAGCATAAAACACCTCTACCCCAACTCCCTCGCAGATATATGGGGTCCATAAGAATGAAACACTACACATATTTTCAGGTTAATTTAATTTGTTAATCATTTTTTCTTTTTTAAAAATATTTTCCTCTTTTATTTTTATTTAAAAATCTCATGTATTATTCTGTATGACTCCCTGAGAAGAAGAAGAGTGAGAAGAATGGAGAAAGTATATGCTTAAAGAAAGAGAAAACATAATTAATTAAAAAAGTAATCATTTAAATATTGGAGAGAATATTTTCTGTTATGAAAAGTTGGAATCTAGAAGAGTGTGCAAGAAAAGGAAATGGAGGGAAACAATATTTTATATATCACTATGACTATCACTAACTAAGCACTTTATTGTCTCAAAAATACTTTATAATTTGATCTTCACAACATCCCTGGAAAGAAAGTGTTATTATTATCCCCATTTTACAACTTTCTGAAGTAGAGAGACATTAAATGATTTGCATATCTAGCATCTTTCATCTTTCATTAGATTTAAACTCAGATCTTCCTTACGTTAATTGTAGTATTATTCACTTTGGGATCTAGTCACCTAAATGCAGGCAGGATAGGTAACTTTTTCAAGGAGTTATAGCGGAAAAGCCAAAGTCAAATTAAGAATAATAGCAAGAGTAAGATGTAGGACAATTTCCCTCTTTCCTTTACACATACACCCCCCCCAAATATATGGGAGAAGTGGGCATATTAATATATCTCTCTCATGAATATATGGCAACACTATTAGGAGAGAGGGGGCATCTCAAGTGTACCCCCTGAAATATTTGGAATAGTCCCTCTCCAGAATTCTATGCTTATTAGAAGGATTGTGTTATTGAATCATTTAGTACATAAAAATATTGAAAAAAGAAAAAAGTATAATGTGATGAATATGATTGGAATTTGTTAATTTTCCTTTAAATAAAAAAATCCAACCTAGCATATGAATGATATTGCCTGGAATCTATATTTAATAGTTTCTTATATTATATACAAATCCTCTCTTCACCTTGGAGTGCATATGTAACCCTTATCCTTTCCAGGAAGTTAATCATCAATTGCTGTAGACCTTGATTTAAATAATCCATTATAAACAAATAATCCTCTCTTCATTCATATCATCCAATTTCCTCTTTTTGGCTGAAGAAATCACCAACCTATCAATCAGATTATGGGAAAAAAGTTAACTAACTAGGAAAGGAAATGCTGAGTCTCAAAAATAAATATAACACTTTGAAAATTAGAATTAGGCAAAGGGAAGCCGGTGAAGCTGTGAATGACCAAGAAATAATAAAATAAAATATGAAAACTGAAAAAAATAGAAGAGAATGTGAAACATCTTATAAGAAAAAACAATAGATCTGGAGAATAGACCAAGAAGAGAAACTATGAACATAATTAAACTACCTGAAAGCTGTGACCAAAAGAAAATTATTGCACAATAATACAAGAAACAAACATGAAAAAATTTTTTCTGGAGTGATGGAACAAAAGCCCTTTTATAGGAAATAGATTTTAAAAATCCACAAATCATCACATCAAAAAGAGTTTAACAAAGAAAACATTGGAATATTATTGCTAAATTTTGAAACCCTCAGATCAAACAGAAAAATTCAAACAAACAAAACCAATTCAAATATGCTGGAGTTAGAATTGTAGAAGATGTGTCAGCAGCTACAATAAAATATTTCAGGTCCTGGAATAGTATATATCAGCAATCTAAACAACTAGTCTGCAGCCCAAAATATCATAACCAGCAAAACTAATCATAATATTGAATGAAAAATAAAATGGTCATTCAATGAACTCAGATTTCCAAGACTTTATCTCAACCAAACAGAAAATTCATCATATATGAGCCAACATCAAAGATTAATTCAAGGGACAAGTATTTTTTTCTAATTTTGTGTTTTTACATGGAGATGTAAACCACATGTCTAAGACTAAGATTAGTAATTGGGTAGCTCAAAAAAAAGAATATTGGGGCAAAGCTGAGAAGAATCTTATTCTAAAAAGTAAAATTGTATAGGAAAAGGTAAAACTAATAATTATATTAGATGAATAAGGTGCAGATGAAGAACCAAATATAAGCATTATAGGTAGGGAGGAGGGCTGACAGTTCTGAAAATTCTCTCACATCAAGAATGGATTAAATAAGGAATAGCACACATACACATACATACACACATATATGAAGGATATAGCACTCTGCAAAATCTATATAGAAAAAAAGGGGGAAACAAATATGGAGAAATATAAAAGGATGTGTAAATCTATGGCAGCAGAATAAGATGCGTAAATGTATGGGAAAGATAAAAAAGAAGAGAAAATGTGGCATAGAGTAAGGTGGGACACAGAAAGGTATTGGGAGTGGGATAAGGTGTGTATAATGGAATGGGATAAAAATAAAGAGAAAAGGTGGGAGGAGAAGATAAGGGATAAATTTGTGGGTGGGAGTGGTTCAGTAATAGCTAGGCAAGTTAAGGACTAGAATTGGAAGAATTAAAAGGGATAGGAAATAAGAGATTTATACAAACACTATAATATGGATCAATAGTAGAATTTATTAAAAAAATAGGGCTAGTAATCATTTATCTCAGACCAAGTCAAATTTAAGAATCCAATCAATATATGTCAACCACATTAACATTATTTTAGATGCATGTCTATATATAGATATAGCCTTCTTGAGGATGGTTGGGGAGGTGAAAGAGGAATAAAGGAATAAAGAAAAAAATTTAAAAAATTAAGATATAGTTCACAGCAGAGAACAAAATAATACAAGGAGAAATAGAAAATATATAGTTATAAATATAATCTCTTCTGTTATTATATATACTTTCTTGAAATGGAACTTTATTGTTGTATATTTTCAATTTTTCCTGATGTCCTGTAGAGCATATGACAATGTTTTATTTTGTTTTATTTTTTTTTCTTATTTTGCATTTAATTTGAAAAAAAAATACATATTTAAAGCAAAAGAAATTCAAGGATGAATCTCATTCTCTTGGGAAATATTAGGTGAAAAAATTGAATCAAATGGTTTACCATGGTTCATAATGAACCAAAAATGATTCATTAAGAAAATACATTTCTATGTATATTCTTGGCTTATATGACAAAGGTAATGAATTAAAATAACAGATTGTAGGGTGTTTTTAATTCAAAAGATATATCTAAAGAAGTATTTATGAACACATAATAATTCTTAGGTTCCAAAATAATGAAATAACTTCTTAATAAAATTTGTCTTCAATGAATATTCTAGTTATTTTGGAGAATAAGAGCTGTTTTTGTATTGTGGAAAAATTTAGATTATTGACTTTATTCAAGTATTTAATGTAGGCATATTAAATATGCATTTTTAAAATATGAAGAAAATAATTTAATTAATAATAAAATTAAGTTGCAAAAAATCATTCAGTGCCAGACAGAAAGAAGAGCCCATTTTAATAAATTAATATTTGTTAAATTCCTACTATGTTCTATACACTATGCTAATCCCTGGGAATACTAAAACAAAAGGCAAAAGACAGTGTCTGGTCTCAAAGAGTTTATTATCCAATGAGAGAGACAATAAACTAACAAATATATACAAAGCAATCTATATACAGAATAAATAAGAAATAATTACTAGAGGCCCGACATTAGAATTAAAAATAATATCAGTGAAGCAGAGGGTATAAGGGAATGATGAAAAAGTTGCTTTTGTATATTCTGAGTTTAAGATATTTATTTGGCATCCAGTTTGAGATATTCAAAAGGCTGTTAGAGTTGTGAGACTGGAGGTCAACAGAAATATTGGAGTAATATAGATACATTTGAAAATAATAATAGAGATGGTAAGGAAACCCATGGAGGTTGATGAGATCACTAAGTAAAGTAAAATAAAGGAAGAAGAAAAGGACATATAATTGGAGAACGTGCCCTAGAAGAGGATCTAGAAACAGGGACAAAGAAGAAGTGCTTAATATAGATAGGAGGAGAAACAGAAGAGAGTGGTATCTTGAAAGAGAAAAGGAAATCAATGAGGAGAGAATTATTATAATGTCAAAAGCTTTGAGAGGTTAAGAATGATGAAGATTGAAAAAAAGAGAAATGGTTTTGGCAACTAAGACATTATTAGGAACTTTAGAGAGAGTAATTTAAGTGGAATGATAAGGTTGGAAGCCAGATTATAAGGTGATAAGAAAAGAGTGAATTAACAGAAAGTGGAAACTCTTAATGTAAATACCATGTTAGAGGAGTTGAACTACAAATAATAGAAGGCATGCAGGATGACAATGGGAATAGAAAGACAATGAAAGGTTTTGTTGTTTGTTTACCTAAAGATCTCCAATAGAGTGTCTCAGAAATATATGATTACCACCTTTTTCATTATTCTATATACATTTTTGTTATCAATTTGGATAAATTGATATTGCATGCTCAGCCAATTTTTTATGAGAAAAATCTTGGTATGCCAGACTTAGTATATCTATATCTATATCTATATCTATATCTATATCTATATCTAAATCTAAATCTAAATCTAAATCTAAATCTATATCTATATCTATATCTATATCTCTATCTCTCTATCTCTATCTCTATCTCTCTATCTATAGATATAGATATAGATATATCTATAGATAGAGAGATAGAAAGATAGAGAGATAGAGATAGAGATATATAAAGATCTAGAAAGTCTAGAATTCTAGAATACTGGTCAGAAATTAATAAGATGATATTCAATAGGGACAAATGTAAAGGCTTTCACTTAGGTTCAAAAATCAGTTCCACAATTACAGAAGGGGAAAATATTATTAGCCAATGGATTGTCAGAAGACTTCTGGAGGATTGTGTCCAGTTTTGGGCAGGTGAATTTGATATATTGTGTAATCACCTGGCTTCTATTTTGTTCAAAATTTTTGCATTGATATAAATCAGGAAAACTGGCTCTAATTTTCTTTTACTGTTTGAGCTCTTCCTGATTCATGGTTCAGCACCATACTTGTGTTATAAAAGTTTAGTACAGTTCCTTCTTTGACTTATTAAAAGAGTTTGTATAGTATTGGAATTAATTGTTCTTTACATTTTCGGTAAAGTTCACTCATGAAGCCATCTGGCTCTGGGAATTTTTTCCTAAAGATTTCATTAATAGCTTATTCAATTTATTTTTCTAAGATGGAGTCATTTAGCTAACAGGGAGTAATAGTCATCTATTTCTTCAATTGTTAATTTATGTAATTTTTATTTTTGTGAATTTTAATCTATTTCTCTCAGATTGTCAGATTTATTTAAATATGATTCAGCAAAATATTTACTAATGACTAATTTAATTTCTTTTTCATTGGTGGTGGTTTTACTTCTTTCATTTTTAATACTTTTTTTTTTTTTTTTGGTTTTCTTTCCTTTCCTTTAAATGAAATTAACTAATGGCATATCTATCTTTTTTCTTCATAAAACTACTTCCTATTATTCATTTATTATCTTAATTGTTTGGTTTTTTGTTTTCAATCTCATTAATCTCACCTTTAATTTCACAATTTCCAGTTCAATTATGAATTTTTAATTTGTTCTTTTTTCTAGCAATTTTTGTTATTCCTTCAATTAATTAATCTGTTCCCTTTTTCCCCCATTTTATTTATAAAAGAATTTAGAGAAAGAAATTTCCCCTAAGTCTTTGGAGTATTTTTTTAGCACAACTTTGTAGTTGTGCTAGTGAGTCAAAGATTTTATCTTTTTCTGTATCTATTGAGATGATTATGTGATCTTAAATGTAGATTGCTTGAATTATGATCATGCAAATTGTTATACTTATGTTGAACCTTCTTTGCATTCTAGTTATAAATATGACATATCAAGATGACTGATTTCTTTAATGAATCATTATAGTCTAATCAACATAACTTAATTTAAATATTTGAATCAATATTCACAATGATATTAGTCTATGATCCTCCTGTGCTTTATGCTTTCCTCAGTTTGGTATTAGGATCTTATTTGTCTCTTAAAAAGAATCTGGTAGATTGCTTTCTTTTTCATTGTGTGGGGAAAATTTGTGTAGTGTTGTTACTAATTATTCTCTAAAAGATTGATAGAATTTTCTTATTAATCCCACAATACCAGGATTTCCTTCTTTTGTTAGCTTCTTTATAACTAGTTCTCTATCTTTTTGCTGAGTTTGTTTTAATAAGAGTTCTATTTGGTCTTCTGATGGCTTAGGAACTTAAAGTTTGAAGGCATTTCTATATTTCTTTCATGTTCTCATTTATTTAGCACATACTTTTGCATAGAAAGTTCCAATATATTTAAATTTCATTTTCTTTTGTTATGATTTCTCTACATTAGGTTGTTAATTAGATTCTGTGCCTTCTTTTTATGCTGATTGATTAAATATTTATTAATTTTAATAGTTTTGTTAAAGAACTACCTTATTATATTTATCATTTCTATTGTTTGTATATGTTTTAACATTTAACTATTTCTTTTTTACCTTAAATATCTCATTTTCTGTGCTTATTTTAGGTTTACTTGTTGGCTTTCATGTTTTAAAATTCATATTCAGTTCATTAATTTTCTTTTTCATTTTGCTAATATATGTTTGCAAGTCCCCTTAGGACTGCTCTGGTTGCATCCCTAAAATTTTGATATGTTGTTTATTCATTATCATTTTCTTTTACATAATTATAAATTGTTTCTATGATTATTCTGGATCCACTCAGAAAACAATTGTTTAAATTTTTAATTGATAGATGTGTCTTCTACTCAAAGTTCCTGAAGTGATAATAATGATTTGAAGTTAGGTCTGACTCTTTATGACCCTATTTGGAGTCTACTTGCCAAAGATATTGGAGTGATTTACCACTTCTCTAGATCATTTTACAGATAGTGAAACTGAGGTAAACAACCTTGAGTGGTCACACAACTAGTGTCTGAGGCTAGAATTAAACTTTAAAAAGATGAGACTTCCTGCCTTTGGGCATAGTACTTCATCCATTGTATCACCTAGCTGTCATTTTTTATTGTATAGGTTTACTATTTCTCACTTTTTATATTTTTTGCTGTATCATCTCTTTGCCCTTATATCTTACTATGATCAATTTTTATAAAAGTTATATGTGTATAATGAAAAAATATATACATATGTTTTCTGTGTTTGTGTTTGTGTGTGTGTGTGTGTGTGTGTGTGTTTAACAGTTCTACTTAGAATACACCAATAGACTTTTAGGTCTAGTTGCTCCAGCAATTCAATTCTATATCTTTCTTGTTATGTGTCTGTTAACCTTGCTCATAATTGAGATCTGAATAATGAAATGTCCTATCTCTATGCTATTATGCTTCATGTTTAGCTCAGCTATTTTTCCTTTATGATATTAGAGGCTAAAGTATTTGACATGTATATTTAATATTGATATTGGTGTCTTATATATGGTTCCCTTCAGGATATTTTAATTTCCTTATGCATCCCATTTTTTTGAATACTTATTTTTGCTTTGTCTGATAGTAGGAATAGAATTCAATTTTTTTTATTCAGGATATTCATTATTTGATTCAGGATAAACTACTTTTCTATCTGTTTATTTTGTGTATATCTTTGTAGGTTGTATTCTTTTATTTTAATTTTCTTAATATGTTTCTTGAAAGCAATACATTTTGTATTTCCTTATCCAATTTATCATTCTTCCATTTTATTGGATTTTTAATCCATTCACATATAAAGGCATGAGTAAGTTATATATTTTTCTATACAAATAGAAATCTAATTTTGTTTTATTCTAAATGTATATTTCTCCCTTTCTCTGAAAAAGCAGCATTTCATCTCTTCCATTATTTGTTTTATTTACTTAAGACAACTATTCCTATCATCATTCTTCCCCTTACATTTCACTCATGTTAGAGTTTTAACCTAGAATCTATTAGTTTTCCTTCTTTTTTCTTCCTTTTATTTATTTATTTATCTTTTCTTTTTTTGCTCTCAGCTGAGAGTCAAGTAAAATCCCCATTCCTGTTCTTCTCTTCTACTTCTTTTATTTAATTTTCCCATGCCCTTTTCTATATTTTTTTCTCATCTTCTTCACTGTTTCTCCTTTCTGTCAATTCTATTTTTTAAATTCATGGTCCTTTTGCTCTTTTCTGCCTTCTTTAATCTCAGTAATCCTTGTAGACTTAATATTTTTGAATTACCTTTTTCAAAATGTCTTATAAACAGTTTCTATGTTGTTGCTTTATTTTTCTTGCTCTATAGCCTCCTTTTTTTCTATTGTGCCTCATTTTTAGAAATACTTCTTACTGCCCATGGTAGAGAGGCTATGATAATATGGTAAACATTTTTCCTGTCTCTGAATAGTTTATTATTGGTTTTTGCTCTCCTCAAGGCCATTTTTTCCTGTTTCTCCTGAAATCTTCTTTATGGGCTCATGCCCTCCCATTCTTCCAGGTGCCAGTTGTTCCCAGGATCTCTGGTTCCCCTTCTCTTACAACAAGATGAATAACTTCCCCAATTAAGAAATTGCTGATAACAGAAACCAGTAGAATGTTTCCACCTCCCTTTATGTTGTTGCTGTTCAGTCATTTTAGTCATATCTGACTCACGTGACCCAATGTTGGATTTTCTTGGCCAAAATGCTGGGTTAGGGGGCAGCTAAATGGCGCAGTGGATAGAACACCAGCCTTGAATTCAGGAGGACCAGAGTTCAAATTTGGTCTCAGACACTTAACACTTCCTACCTGTGTGACCCTGGGCAAGTCACTTAGCCCTAAGGGGGGGGGGGAATGTTGGGCTCATTTGCGGTTTCCTTCTTGAGATCATTTTTACTTATGCAGGCAAATTTAAGTAAATTACTCAGAGTTATACAGTAACTTTCTGACACCAGGTTTAAATTTAGGAAATTGAAAAAAAAAATAAAACAAAACAAAAAATTAATAAATACAGAAATTCAGGAAGGTGAGTCTGTATGTTAATATGCTGTATTCCAACTTAATCGGTTCCTCATTTTATAGAATATACCTTTGCCCCAAAGAAACATTATTCAGTGGTAGCCTCTGTCATCACCTCACCCATTCTCCAATAGGGTCTCATCTTGAGAGTTACTACAAAATGACTTCTTTATTGTTCATAGTTATTTGGATTTGGGTACATCATATATTGCTCTCTACTTTCTTCTCTCCCCATTTTTGCAACATTCTATTTTTCAATGTAATAACACTATACACATTGATACACGTGGGCGTAATATTGTGAGAAGTTTAATCTTTGATGTTTCAGGCCTGTTTCTCCAGCATCACTTTTATTTGACTTCCCCTTTCATCTTTTTCTTCATATATAATGTTGGGGAGTAGGAACTTATTGTTATAATGGTAACTGTCTTTTATTATCTTATTTTTCTTGCTTGTTATATGTATGTATACAGATATATATATATATACATATATATAACATATATATATATACATATATATATATATATATATATTTCTTCATATCTCTGTTGTTTCATAAATTTGAAAAGTAAATAATTTGTTTGTATCTGGTTTTATTCTTAAAAATGCTTTGAACATCAAATATATTGGGTGTTTATCACCTTTCATTAATATTTAGGGTAAGTTTGAAGGCTATACCATATTGGTTGGAATTTGTTCCCTTTTTGTTTTTTTTCTGAAACAATCTTATCCCCCTCTCTACATCTACTTTTGTGTACAGAATAATCTTGTGTTATTCAAATTTTCTTTCCTTTATATTTTTAGTTCTTTCTCCTTAGCTATTCTATTATTTGTTGTATGTATGAATTATTATTGATGTCAATAATAATAATTTTGATGAGGCAATTGGAGTTAAGTAACTTGCCCAGGGTCACACAGCTAGTGTCAGGCGTATAAGGCCAGATTTGAACTCTGGTCATCCAAACTCCAAGGTCAGTACAATATCAATGTGCCACTCAGTTGTACCAGATATATGAATTATTAATTATATGTCTTGAAGTTTTATTACTATCTTTCAACCAGAGAAAAATATATAAATCATTTCAATTTGTGCTTTGTCTTCTGAATTCAGAAGTTATGAATAGTGTCATTTTTGTACTTTAAATTGCTCGGGTTTTGTCATTTAAAATACTCTTCTGGAATAGCTACAATCTCTAAATTATTCCTATACATTTGGTCTTTATAATTAATGACTTTGCATTTAGAGTAAACATAATTTCTTTTTAAGATTTTTACTTTCTCAATTCCTTCTTTAGATTGTCCTTCACTTCTGTACATTTTCATTCACAACACCTTATTTTCCTTTTGGTTCCTTTGATGTGACAGTTCCAACAAGGAACATTTTTTTTAAACTGTCCTAATCATTTTGGTTGCAGAGAATGTAAATTGTGATTTTATAATTCTTATTTCTCTTTTAATGTATTCAAGGAAATCATGCTATCATCCCATGCTCTCTCCACAGGATTTTCTTCCTCATCAGGTGTTCATTATTCATTAATGTCGAAATTCTTTTCACTAATCTGGAATCCATATTCTACTGTTATTCATATCTTATCTATTTTTTCTCCTCATGTTCAAGGTCTTTAAAAAGAATTTTCTACCACTTGAAGACTCTTTTTTTCTTAGTAATGTTTGTTTCTCTCAGGAAGGATTGGATTTCAAAGTTATCTCAACTTGGGGCTATTCACATTTACTAGCTTCAATGATTTCAGAATAGAAAAAATGGATACCAGCTGAATGGTGGGCCCTTGGCTTCAAACAGACTTAGTAGAACCATGAATAATTTGCAGTGAGGCCCAAATTCCTTCTGTTACTCAGTCCTCTAGCTGGGAAATGTTAATAATACAGTGCAATATCATAATTTAATACCAATCAAAATAATCTTCAACATTTTGATTTTTCATGTGGATGGAGCAGAGTTGTAAGCAGCCTTATGTAATCCTACCAGAATGTGGTGGGCTATATAGGAAGGGATGATGAATGAACACATCAGAAATTATGGACTTACCTTTTCTTAGGCCAGCATAGAGACAGAAAAAAATTACCTTTTCTTGTGTCAGCACAGAGGCAGACAAAATTGCTTTTCCCACCTCCCCCCCACATTATTGTTTGTTTGGAAAAGTCTGAGTCATTGTGAACACCAAAGAAAAGTGTTTAGTGTTTTATTTTAGCACAGACACGATCCATGAGCAGGGGGATGCTGGTATATGTTTTGCAACTGGTTCTCTAGGGGAAAAATGTATTCTTGGCACATTTTAAATTTAACCTGAATTATTAGCATTTTATCTGTCCCTTTCTTGAATCTTGAAAATCATAAAACCAATAAATCAACACTTAATTTATATCATTTATCAGTTTCTGAGGTATTAATTCTCACACTTAAAATTTAACAATCAATCCTCCTTAGATAGTATCAGCTGACTCCAGTATACCACTCTCTGCAAATCTTCCCTTCTTTGCTTTAAATGATGTACAGATTCCCTATAGCAAGAAGAATTTTATCATTGTCCAGGATGCAAAAAATCATTACTTGAATGCACTATCCAAAAATGAGCATGAGCTATGCTAGAGTAGAATGGGTTAGTCTTCATGACTGGAGATATCTCTAAATAAACATTCAATAACTAAAAGTGAGAGCTATGGTGGTGGTAATTACTGCTTCAAGACAATTTTGACTAGAAAACTGCATAATTATTATTCAACCTTGAAATTCTGCCTTCATATTGTTTGGTGATCCATCATGATTTTCTTTCTCTAGTGCTAGGACAGGACATATAGGGCCTGGGAATTTTTTCAAGACGGAAACTTCAACCACCAAGGCAGATAAAAGCATGTAGCTTTTTAGATAATTCCTGGGTAGTTTTCCAAAGTCGGTAGAAATTAAGTCATTTGTGTGATAAATATCATCTTAGTCGATACTGTTGCTTAAACATCATTTAAGTCTTAACAGTCACAAGTCCATTCAGATTACATTGGAGTGTATTGGAGTGAAATCAGAGTACTCGTTGATACCCTGATTTTTTGATGCTCCCACATTTGTTTTCTGGAATTCTATGCTTACTTATTTTTTTTTTTTCATGGTAAGGAGCATTTGGAGAGAAGATGAAAATTATTGATTTATTTAGGAGACGGATTATTTGGAAATTTTCTCCATCACCCTGATCACCATTTAAAAATAGAGTTAAGATAACAGATAGAGAATTAGCTCCTATTTGGCTTCTATACCAAGAATAAGTATCCAAATGAAATCAAAACCTTGGATTTTCTCTGTTGACTTATGTTGAAGTATTAATTTGCATTTATGGATGTAGATAGTTTGTTGAATAGACTCCATGAGCACCTAAACAAGTGAATAATCTGCCAGACCCAGTATCTTTACAGAGTCGACAAAGCAATGTATGTTGCCATTACAATACAGTAGTTATCCTCTTGACCTTAATAAATACAGACATATAAATTTTGGGAATAATGGGGTGAATATAAAGAAGCAAAACTGGTTCCTAGATGTCTATACAGGATGCCATCATTATCCTCCCCCCCCCCCCAATGAACTCAATACATTTTGTGGGCCTGACTAGCTCTTTAAAAAGAAATAACTTATTTAAAATTCATAATCTAATGTCTTCTAGATTTGTTTCACTATTAATAACATCAATAAAACCCTTTAATTAAAAAAATACATCATTCCTTGCCTCTACATTTTCCTCTATATATTCTTTTATGAGTAAATATATGAAATAGGTTGGAGGGTAATGGTTTCTTTTCCAAATGTATACTTCATGGGATATGTGATACCAGATCCATTCCCTTGGGTAACTTAATCTTTCACAAGTATTGTATACTCCAGAAAATCAGGCTCTCACAGTTTTTAAATGACAGCTGAAATCAGGTGAAGCAGTTATCAAGTCCCTCTTGAAAGTAAATCAGCTCACATATATGGGTGATTTAAATGGTATTAAAAACAGCTACATGAACCTAGTGGCTTAAAGTGAGTGACCTTCCATCCTCTTAAACACTGGATTTCAGACCCATAAGGAACTAATGATTTGAGTCATTAGCAAAAGCATCAGGCAAGACTATTTTTAACTTCTGCTTGAGAATTTTAAATAAATGTGACTGTTTGAGCCAAGGGATGGATCAAATTACACAAAGAAATCACCAAAGTTTGCTAAATTCACCTAATCAACAAACTCTGGTTGAACTTTTTCTAGATTCAGGACCTGACAATCCACATGTTATAGTCAATGTTTTGCAACTTGTCAAAAAGTTAAGGAATGGTTCCAACTAACAATAGAGCAGACTAGAAAACACTCCAATCAATGGACATTGAACAAGAGTTAGAATGGGACATTAACAGGAGGTCAAGATTTGTTATACTTACTGTGCTAGCCAGGCACTGGGAATGCAACAGTAAAGGGATAATCTCTGTCATGGAAAAACACACAATTGGCTATGCATGTCTAGGTCAATAAAGAATAGATATAAGTTAAGATTAAGGGAAAGGACTCTAGGAGCTTGGTTCAGACTCAGGGGAAAATTCACACCTGAGAGTCCAAAAAGAAAGACAAAAAAGGAGATTATTCTCTATATATGGAACAGCTAGTGTAAAGACATGGAAACAGGGTGGAACACCATACCTAAGGAATGTTTAATTACTGGGTGTAGGGAAGTCAGTCATGTGCAAAAGACTAGAAAGGGAGGAAGGTAGGGACCGGGCAATATTACTCCTAACTAGGTATGTGTGAGTATCAAGTAAGATTTATAAAAATATTGATATTTAAGCAAGATCTTGAAAAGTGGACAAAATTTTGGCAAGTGAGAAAGAGCATTTAGACTGTAGAGCTAAAGTTGGTGGGATATTCCTGGCTTGGTTGACAGAATCTCTTCTACCTCAGAGCAATAGAAATATTTGTGGAAGTACCTGGAATAGAAAAAAAAAAAAAAACTGCATAGAGACTGCCTATGATATATGAGTGAGTGTATTGTGAGGTCTAAGCCGACTCTCTTTTATTACAGTAAAACAACAAGAAAAGTAGCAAGAAAAATTAAGGAAACAAGAGAAAAAGAGGGCCTAGGAAGGAATCCATCCCAATTAAAGCCTTAAAAAAAAAAAACAGCAGAGAAATGAAAAAAGAAGTGTGAGTGACCATCACTATTCTAACCATTTACATGTAAAGAAACCAGCATTAATTAATATGCCTTAAAACAAAGATTTCATGAATTGAAGGGGAATATGACTCTTAGTCCTTTGAGTCCAAGAAAAATGATTTTTCCATTTTTCCCTATGGATTCAGATTCATTGCATATGAACATTGTTTAAAGAATAAGTAGTCTGGAAATTCCTGGTGAGAACTTTTTAGCATTCTTCTAATATTTGTAGGACTGTCAAGTACTTCTTAGCTTATGTTAGGAGTGCTAGGCACAAAGTGCTAGCCAATGGTACTGAGAGAGAAATCTTGTCTGGATATAAAGAGGAAAAGAAAATACCAGCTTGATAATAACTATCCAAAAGGAGAATAGGGGTAATAAGCACCCTATCATATGAGGCCTCCCTGCTGTGGCCGGGAGATCATTTGGTGGGTATGGTGGGTGGGTTAGTGGTGTTTCTTTTATTTTTTGACTTTGCCAGCTTTCCACTACCATTCTTTTCAATATTATAATTCTGTGACACTGAAATGTATGAGGATCACAACTGACCACATTTTCTTCTCTTTACCTAGTTTTCATGATATGGGAATAATAAAACATTGAATTGTCGATATTTTACATGATATACTTTTAACCCACAAACATTGAATTGTAGTTATTTTACATGGTAAACTTTTAACCCACAAACACATTGAAAACACCAACCTATGACTAACCCTTTTTTCCATAAAATATTTTATTTTACTCACATTTGCTAAGATGGGGACTTTGTAAAGGAGGGAAAGACAACAAAACACAAACCTCCAGTTGACAAAAATAAAAATGTACATAAAAGAAATAGCTCAACATCCCATTTCAGCTACTAAAATGCGGAGGTTGGTCAATATTTAAAGTTTACTTACCGGAAGTCAATTTTTCACAGCTTCCTGTATGTGCTTTTAAAAGAAGGTTTTAAAATGTAAGTAGCCATCTCTTTTTTTTTTTTTAACATCAAATCCAATATGCAAAACAATTTTCATAGATGTGTTTTTCCCAATAACAAAGAGCAGCCTTCCCAGTGTTTGTGAATTTAATGAGGTCTTCCTCAAAGGAAAGTGGACTAATCATTTTACAATGAGAATTGCAAAGCACAATTCAAAAGTTAACCAAAAGGTGATGAACATGTTACAAAAATAAACTTTGAGTTCAAAAATAGCAGCATGTGAAAACCTCCTTTCACTGCTGAGTACCCTATTGGGAACATTATTCATTCAAAATGCATATATGTGTTCAAAGAACATATTATTAAATACATATTTCATCTTTTTGTAAACCTTTCCCACAGTCAAATTGCTTTTTCTCCATTAATGTGGTTTCTTACCACAGTACAAATAGAAGATTAGGTATTGGCCATAATATTGACAGCTGGTCCAAGCTATAGAAAGGAAAACCTACAGCTATTATTGTGAAAAGAGCTCACATATTCAGTGTCCTCTATACTGGACAAAATACAAATATGTATAACTTCTGTGTGTGTAAGCAGGACCCTGAATAAAGTGCAACTCCTATGAACACTGAATTATTTTGCTGTTTAATATACTCTATTTCAATTTCTTTTTAAAGCATTTAATCCAATTCTGAAGCTTTTGAGAAATGGCTTACTCTCAGTCAGTCAACAACTATGTATTAAGCATGTACCAATATTGTCCAGAGCAGTGGAAATACAAAGAAAAGCAATAAAACATCTCTGATCTCAAGATGCTCACAGTCTAGTGAGGAAATAACATACGGACAATATGTACAAACAAGGTATATTCAGAAGAAATGAAGGTATCCTCAGAGTCTCAGAAGACACTGAATTAAGCACAAACTTGAAAACCTTTTTACAGAAAGTGGGATTTTAGATGAAACGTAAAGCTGGAAAAGCCAGAAAACAGAGGTAAGGAAGGAGAAAATTTCAAGTATAGAATTGAATGTATATAATAAAATGGAGATTATCATTAACTTTGATGGGGCATTAAGAAAGACTTGCTAAAGAATCTGGGAAGTGAGTTAATTCCTGAAGAAAGGGGCAGAGAGTCGGCTGGATAGCCGGGAAAGGCACAGTTGGAGTTGGAAGTTACACTTGCTGGATTCTAGAGTACCTGGTGGAGGGCTCAAAGTGTAATATGATTGAAAAAGAAGAGTCAAGGTTTTGAAAGACTTTAAAAGACAAACCTAGGTATCTTATGTTTGACAATGGTAATAACAGGGAGTCATCAACTAATGATATATATATATGTATATATGTGCAATATAGTTAGAGCAACATCTTAGGCAAATCTCTTTTGATGACTGAGTGTAGATGGAGTTGAATGGCTTGAGATTTGATGTAGGAATAATAATCATAAGGTACTAGAAGAATCCAATCAAGAAATGTTGAGAGGTTATATGATGGCTGTGAGACAGTCAAAGGAGAGGATGGGGATGAAACATGAAATTCTGAAAAGGCAGAAGCAACAGGTCAGATCTGCAGCATGAGAAAGGGTCTAGGGTGACAATGAGATTGCCATTTGGGTAAGTGAAAGAATAGTGTTTCTCTGGACAATAGTATGGAGTTTAGAAAGGAAGGTTTGGGGAAAGATGATGAATTCTATTTTGGATATGTTGCATTTAAATTGTCTATGAAATGTCTACATTTGAGATAGCTGATATACAGTTGAATGTGTGATAATAAATCTTGAGAAAGAAAAGAAATAATCAAGGACAAAATAAAGTGAGAATGTCAAAAGCTAAAGAAAGTCACAGAAGAATGAGAATTAAGAAAAGTCTATTGCTTAAAGTCATTTTGTTGGTAAATTCAGAGAGTGTGGTTTCAAGGGAATGAGGAGTTTGAAAGCCAGATTATAGAATTAAGAAGTAAAGGTACCAATTTAAGATGTCTTTCTAACAGAGTTTAGACAAAAGTGAGATGAGGGTAGCTAATGGGGATGGATGTATCAAGTGATATATGTCCATGATATATATCTTATCTATCTATCTATCTATCTATCTATCTATCTATCTATCTATCTATATCTATCTATCTATCTATCTATCTATATCTATCTATCTATCTATCTATCTATCTATCTATCTATCTATATCTATAGATAGATAGATATATTTATATCTATCTATCTATCTATATCTATATCTATATCTATATATATATACAGAGAGAGAGAGAGAGAGAGAGAGAGAGAGAGAGAGAGAGAGAGAGAGAGAGAGAGAGAGAGAGAGAGAGAGAGAGGAGATACTATAGGCACATTTCTTGGAGAAGAGAAATATCAAACAGACAGGAGAAACTGAAGCTAAATGAGGAGGGGCAACCTTCTGAAGATGATGGGATCAAATACTATTATTTGTGCATGTAAATGGTTTTCTTTAACAAGAAAAATGGCTTTGGGATGAAGGTCAGAATAAATGATATAAGATATTAGAAATAATTAGAAATAAGATATAGAAATATAAGGAGGATGGGAAAAGGAGAACTCTCAGTGAATAGACTTAAGTTTTGGGTTTTTTTGAGATAAAATAGAAAGCAAGATTCTCGGATTAAAGGGTGTTATGATGGGTAGTCATGGAAGTTTGAAGAGTGATGGAAAATCATGAAAAGCTTCTTTGGTGATTGAGATAGTGATTCAATTACAGAGGTATAAGCAGATTGCTTTGTGATATAGTAAGGGCTCAGTTGGGATTATCTAATATAAATTTATAACAGTACTTCAAATAGCTGTGTGTGTGTGTGTGTGTGTGTGTGTGTGTGTGTGTGTGTGTGTATGGTGTGTGTGTGCATTTTCAGCTTCTTTTAAATGAATTATCCTAGAGGATATTTCCAAAGAATGACTGTAGCCATTACCTCATACTCGTCAGTATTATCTCATAAATCCTAGATGTATCATAGGTCAATAGCTCTAGTGGCTTTTTATTACCTCCAGGATAAGAAATAAAATTATTGTGCATGGTTAAATTTTGTTTGTCATAACCTGGCCCCTTTCCTAGCTCTACCTTTATGATATTTTGCTGCTTTTCACACATTTCATATTATAGGAACCTTGACCTATTTGAGGCATTACATATCTTTTCTTCATACGTTATTTCCTAGACTTTTCCACGTGTCTATGACACCTGTAGATTTCTGCTCATTCACCTCTACTTCCACTTGGCTTCTTTGAAGACTCATCTCCAATCACGATTTCTGCAGAAGGCCTTTTCCTTCCTCCTCCAATCTGAGTTACTAATACCTTCTCTTCTCAAATGGCCTTTCATCTATTCTATAAATCTTTTATGTGCCTAATTTATGTTCCTTTATTAAAATGTGAATATCTGATTACAGTACCTTAGGACTGAAATTGCCAATGAAATAAAAAACAAATCTAAACAACTACAATTTTTGCTCTTTTACATATCATGTAATTTCAGGAAAAGCCATTTAAAATAAATTTCAAAATGCTAGTATGAAACTCACAGACTCCTCTTTTTTCTTTTGAAACTATTTAACTTCGTTTCTTTGTCCTTCATCTTGATTCAGACCCATTTCTTTCAAATGTGGACCATTTATTCATGCCCTGATAGTAGCTACAGTCAAAAGTAGTGGTATGGGTAGGTATGTGGCTGTGCAGTAGGTCTTTGAAAGGATTTAAATGATGGGTTACTCTTGATGTGAAAAAAACATCATAAAGATAATTACACTAACATCTCTTCAAGTATATATTTGTTCTTAGCTATGTTGCGATTTTAAATTAATATTATCTGATGTCAGATAAAAAACATATCTCTGTCTTTATAGCTTTAAATTTCAGGAAATCTAACATGTCACATTTTAAGATTATCAGAGAATGAATTTTCCCAAGTACAAACAAAATTGGGTACCAATGGTGAATGTTCAAGTGATGTGCTTTCAAGTAATATAAAACCACAATTGTTCATAGTATACACAGATCAGTAAGACTCACTGTTCAGATCTAAGAGCCCATTCATAATCACTTTCCGAAATCCCTATCTATTATCCAATCTCGCACCATGGCTTATTTGTGTTTCCCACTGGCAGACAGTGAAAAGCAGTGAGGACTGACACTGAACCATTGAATGGCATCTTCCAAATGCCTCTCAAACAAGGATAAGTCATTACAGCATGAAGTCATTATCATTTCCCTTTCCAAGCACGACAAGGAACAGTCATGTAAGTAGCAGTAAATCCTACATGTTTGACTACACTTGCTAATTAGCAAATAATTATGCTATGGCATTTTGTTAAATTTGCTGATGCTCCATTAATGTGAATTTTAGATTTAGTGCATTGATCATTAAAGGGTATATTTGCCATGCTTTGCCATTAGAAAACTTTAGGTAGTTACCATAAAAAATAATAAATGCCGTTTGGTCAATATGAGGTAAAGTATCTACTGTATTTAATTACATTGGAGAAGTTTAGCATCATGTAGTAGCACTAATCTTTATCTAAGTTCTTTACCACCAACAAAAGAAACAGAATCTGCAACAGAATGAAATATAAAATGGCTTGTAGATTTACAGAAACTCTGACATTAAGTAAGTTCAGAGGCCAAGTGGGATAAGCATCATCTTAAGTAGTGGAAAATAAAATGTCCTTTAGATAATGATATTTTTATTACTGTGGAGTGGAAATCGATCATGTAAATGTATTTAAACTATGTGCATATTTAGAATGAAAAATAGATACCACTTCTTTTCTGAGAGACAAAGCATCTTCATATATTTTCACAAATCTTTTCCCTATGGAATATTTTGTTTAACTTCAAAAATACATAAGTGAGTCTATGATCTTATTAGCAATGAAGATATTGTTTCCTATTCAGGCTTGCCTGCCCTGTGCATCTCTTGTCCATTTTGATTGGATGACATTCATGTACGTAAATTCTGGTTACAGTGGTGGGTCTTTGATTCCTTTCAATAGTTGGTTTAAGCTTATGAGTAGAATCATCATCCTAACATTTATTTTAGCTCAGACATTTACTTAGTTAAATCCATTACTTTACTTCTTTATAATTCATTTTTGGATTCTTATATACCCTCCTCATACCACTCACCTCAAGAGTTTTTAGTAATATTCGTTTTCAATTTAAAACATTAAAATCCATTTTGTTTTGAGGAAATCATATTAACCGGGGACTTATTAAGACTTTACAAAGCTTAACCTGAAATCTACTCATCAAATGTTGTGAAAAGTAATTGGCAAAAGCTTTACCTAACTAATGTTATTGTGCCACTAAGCTAATTCATGCAATGATATTTTGAAATTATTTGAAAAGGGAACTATATGGATGTTTTTATTTATGCAATAGTTCAGATAAACCTAGTATTAGTTCCCCATTCAAATATAAGCACTTAGGTAGCACAGGCCACCTAGTTTTAATCTCTTTTTTTGTTTTATCCCTGGTTACTATCATAATACTTGACATGATGCTTGAAGTGGTTAATAATTATTTATCAATTTGTTGAGCATAATAGTAGGTTTCAATAGTCTAATGCTATATTAGAAACATGACATCACCAACATCTAAAGACCTCTTTCATGAATATATATCAAAGTAATTTCATCCCCAAGTGTCTGAAAGTATTTATCTTGTAAAAATATTTATTGTGGTATCCTCAGGAAAAGGAATACTTATCACTAATGGTCCCACAGATTTTCTAGACATTTTTAGATTTGTCATTTTCAAATCAAAATCTTGGGATAGAACTTAGAAATTTCAAAGAAGCTGTAGACTTGATGTAAGAAAACCCTTTCCTTTTTTTTTTTTTTTAAAGCCATCCCAAAGTAGATTAGACTGTGTTAGTAGGGGGTTGCTTCCCTCTCACTGTATCATCTCTAAGTTCAGCCTGAATAAGCACTTGAAGACATGTTAGAGAAATAAATTCTTTTAAGTTTAGCCTGGGCTACCTAGCTTCTGAGGTACCTTATAACTCTGAGATTCCATGGACCTGAGATCCTATAAAAAAGGAAGTTATAATTAACAAATCAACAATCATTTATTGAGCAAGTGTATTATATTCTGGGCATGAAATTGGATAGAATGTGAGCAAGGTAAATTAGTATGATCTAGGTATGCGATTTACCATTATGCTCTAGGCATGTCATTACCATTGACTTTTGTGATGTTTAAAAAGTTAGATGTAATTTTGATAATTAATTATAATATTAATATTATAAATAAAAGAGATCAGTTGCATTTTCAAATACCAAAGAAAATCACAGCAGTGGGGTCATAGCTTGTAAGACCCTGGAAAGAAGGGTGTTCCAACAGGGATTGGCAATGAGAGTCAATGAGGGACTGGATCTAGTCCCATGAACTTGGTGAATAAAAGAATTGAGATTTCTTTATATAAAGTAAGTTCACTCCAAAATATGAGCACTAAGAACTAAGATATAGGCCCCGTGAGAATGTAATTGCTCTGTGAACTTTGTGAGCTCTAGCTAACAGATCTGGATAACAATTCTGGGAACTAGCCCTCCTGGAACTGCTTATGCTAGAAGAGACATGGCTACTCTCTTCCTGCATAACATTGTCAAAATATAATCTAAAACAATCTGTTTCCTTGCTCCAACTCATAAACCTTTCATGTAAACATTTGATGAATCGACTTGTCTTGCATCCTAAGTCAGGTAACTGCTATATGTGCAGAATTCTATTGTTAAATCAGTTAGCCAAATGCCTTCTTTGTTTAAAGTCTTATATAAGCTAGCAAGCCCTAAGTCTCCTCGGACCTCACCCATGGAGATGACGATCTTCCAGGGAAATTTTCCCTATTTGAGACTCAAAGGCTGCTAAAATGGGGTTCCCAGCCGAGATTGTAAGAGAGTTGGTGCTCCCTCGAATTGGTGATGTTTTCTTTATCTTTTTCTACTGTCCTTATTATTAATCCTTTAATATTTTGTGTTATTTGTTGTATTGGATGTTATTGTAAGCAATCTATTCCTTGCACTGTATGATTAAATTTTACTTTTGACTATTGTGTGAGAGTGTCATTTATAGGAGTGAATCGGAACTATATATTAAAATCACAAAACACTTGGATTATGTCATTTACTTCTACCCCCAGCCTAGGGAAATCTAATCAAAGAATTGATCCCCACCCAAAACTAAGTAGAAGAGAATGGGCAGGAATTCACCTTACATTATACTCCTTGTGAGGTGGAGTCTGACCACAAGGCAGTTAGTTTAACCTAATTCATGAGCTTTTAAAATGACTAGAAAAAGAGGGAACTCTGGATCTCCCCCAATCATATGTTATTGATAATCATTTCTTTTACCTTTCCCTTCATAAAAAATGTACATAAACATCCACAAACCTTATTCCATTTTTAATAGTTGTCTACTGAATTTGAATATGTCATCATTTTGCTAAGACATGGTTTACATGAAAATGGTGCTGCTTCAAGAAGAATTATGAGAACATGTATAGATACTCTATGTAAGATAACCTAAGAGTACAATGCGGAGATATGTTTTGGGATTTTCAGTTGGTAAATTTCTTAGGGAGCTTGAGGAAATACTTTCTTTTAAAAAAATCTTCCCCCCCAAAAAATCCCCAATTACACACAAAAAATATTTTAACATATTTCTTAAAACCTTGAATTTCAGATCCTTTTCCTTTAACATTTCTTCCCTTCCTAAAATAGTAAGTAATTTGATTTAGCTTCTATATATGCAGTCATGGTGAATAGCATTCTTTATCATGAGTACTTAAAAATTGTCTTGGATCACTGTATTGCCAGAAATAGCTAACTCATTCAAAGCTGTTTTTATGTATACTTTTTACCTGGTTCTGCTCACTCCATTTTGCACGAATTCATGTAAGTCTCTCCTGAGATCATCCTTCTCTTCATTTCATATGTATCACAGTGATATTCTATCACAATAATATACACTAACTCGGTCAGTCATTCCCTAATTGATGGGCATTGCTTCAGTTTTTAATTCTTTGCCACCACTAAAAATAATTACTATAAATCTTTTTATACATATATTTCTTTTTATTTTTTGTTTGTATATCTTTGGAATATAAACCTATTAGTGGTATTACTGACTCAAAGGGTATATACAGTTTTATGGTATTTTGGGCATAGTTCCAAATTGCTCTACCAAAAGGTTGAATCAATTTACAAGTCCATTAACAATGCAATAGTATCTCAATTTTCCCACTTCTTTTCCAACATTTATCATTTTTCTTTTCTGTCATATTAAACAATCTGATAGGTACGGAGTAGTACCACATAATTATTGTAATTTGCATTTCTCTAATCAATAGTGATTTAGAGCATTTTTTTTTTCACATGACTGCAGATATCTTTGCTTTCTTTTCCTGAAAATTACCTGTTATCCTTTGATCCTTTATCAATTGGGGAGTGGGTCTCTTTTTTCATAAATTTGACTCAGTTGTCTCTATATTTGAGAAATGAGACCTCTCAGAGATAATTGTTGTAATGTTTTTGACAGCTCTGATTAGAATATTTTACTCCAACCTCTCCACCTCCATCTATCCTATTCTCTTTCCTCATCCTGAAGCATTTTGCTTCTATTACCTCCTCTAATCTGATCTTGTCTTATCCTTTTTCATTATACTTTCTTGTACAATAAGGTAGGTTTCTATCTTCAACTGAGTATGTATGGTTTTCGCTCTTTGAATGAGATCCAATGAGAGTAAGCTCCACATGCACCTGTCTACCCTGCCACATTCCCCTGCATTGTCAAAGGTCTTTCATGTCTCTTTTCTTCATGATGTAGCTTACCCAAATTCTATTTTTCCTTTCTCCCTTCTCCCAGAGGATTCCTCTTTCTCACCCCTAAATTTAATTTTTAGCTAATCATCCCTTGATATTCAATTCATGACCTTGCTTTCTGTCTATGTATAATCCTTTAAATTTCCCTAATAATGAGAAAGTGGTTAGGAGTTGCAAGTATTTTCTTCCCATTAGAAATGTATACCCCATATCTTTATTAATTTGTTTTTTGTATGCCTTTTAATCTCTTGATTTTGTATTTGACTTGTCAAATTTTCTAGTCAGCTTTCATTATTTCATCAAGAAAACTTAAAAATCCCTCATTTCATTGAATATTTTTATTCCTTTTCAAGAATTGTACTGTTTTCCTCATTAAGTGATTCTTGATTAGAATCCTAACTCTTTGCCCTCCAGAATATCATATTCCAAGCACTTTGGTCCTTTAACATAGAAGCTGATGAATCTTGTTTTATACTGACCCTGACTTTACAAAGCTTGAATTGATTTTTTTCTGGTTTCTTTCAATGACTTAGGAGCTCTGGAATTTGGTTAGAATATTCCTGGGTATTCTTTTTTTCAGGAGGATCATTTAAATTACTTTACTTCCTATTTCACTCTCTGGTTTTAGATTATCAGGACACTTGTCCTTGATATTTTCTTGAAAGATAATATTGAGGCTCTTTTTGTGTGTGTGTGTGTGTGTGTGTGTGTGTGTGTGTGTGTGTGTGTGTGCATGTGTGTGTGTGTGTGGTTTTCAGGTAATCCAATAATTTTCAAATTATCTCTCTTTAATCTGTTTCCAGGTCATTTTTTTTTCCAATGAGATAGTTCAAATTTTCTCCAATTTTACCATTATTTTGATTTTATTTAATTGTATCTTGATGTTTCATGAAGTTATTAGTTTCCACTTGCCCAATTCTAATTTTAAAGAAGTTATTTTCTGAAAATGAACTTATGTTCTTTATGTTCTATTCGACCTATTCTGCATTTTAAGATATTTTTCTTCATTGAGTTTTTGTACCTTATTTATTATTTGGCCTATCCTATTTTTAAAGGTCATTTTATTCAGTATTTTTGTGCTGCCTTAGCAGTTTGTTGTCTCTTTTCATAATTTACTTGTATCATTGTCTTTTCCAAATTTTCTTTACTTCTCTTCTTTGATTTTTATAATTCCTATTGAGCTCTTCCCAATTTTTTTTTTTTTTTGACAGGGTTATTCACACTCACAATCTTCTTTGAGATTTTGGATGTAGGAGTTTTGACTTTGTATCTTCTGTTTCTGTTTTGTTCTTCCTTATTACAATCATCAGGATCTTTTCTTGTACAGTAATATTTCTAGCCTATTTCTTGACTTTCAACTTTGCATTAAAGTTGGGCTCTGCTTCTAGGATAGAGGAGCCATTATCCCAAGTACCAATATTTTTGTTTGTTGGTTTTGTTTTGTGCAGCTGTTTTCAGAGCTAGGTCTTGGTAGTGTGTAAAATCCTATGAATTAAAGAGAGATGTGTTTACTTCTCTTCTGGTCTGTGCTGTAGTCTATGAGTGACCACAAACACTGTTTTCTGCCCTGAGACCGTAACTGGGGTCCCTGCTTTCCTGTAGCTGCAAATTCTGGTGTCCTAATTGTTCTCCTTTGCCCTGAGACTGCAACCCAGGATGGCAACCTGTATCTGAGTATAAGAAACGCAAGAGAGTTCTGCACGCAGTGCTAGCACAGAAACCCTGTAATATTCTTCTGATCAGTTGTCCAACCCTTTTACCATCTCTGAACTCTGAGAGCTCTGGAAGGAGCAATTGAGAATATTTCCCAAGACTATGGGATGTGTTCAAAGTAAAGCCTATTATTAAAGAAGTATAGTCTCAGGAAAGTTCCCTATCTTAGACCCATGATTGTGTTGTTGTCGCTTCTTTGTTTATTCTTTTGACAAAATTACAATTTAATGAATTCTCTTCAATTCAACCAAACATCTATCTGGTTTGGAAAGAAGCCTTTTTGCCCTCATCCAGCTTGCCCTATTTTCCCTGTCTAGTATTTGTAGCAATTGCATTCACCAGAGTACTAAGTTAACTGCATACTTCTTTTTTTTAACCTCCCTTTGCCTATACAGATACTTCCTAAATATAGTCATTTGCATAGCAGCATCATGCATTTTTACCCAAAATAACTACCGATTTGTGACAGCAGGAGCTGTTTTAAATACCTGATGCTTTCCAAAGACTTTTGAGTTAGTAGCAACAAAATATCAGAGAATTTGATGATGGATGTAGCAGATGCAGTCATCATTTCCCCCATGAAATACTCCCCTTTGTGCAACTGTGTAGGCTAAGTGGGAGTTATCAATGGCCTTGAATCACAATTGAAGAGTAATGTGTGTGTGTGTGTGTATGTGTGTAACAGTGTATAATTGCATGTATTAGGTGATTGTACAAGTGTGTTTCAGTGTATATTTGAAATTTTGTGTGTAAATGTGTGTGTGCTGGTGCGTGCATGTGTATATATGCATATAAGTGTGTGTATATGTATATGTGTGTGACAGTGTATATGGGCATGTATTATGTGATTGTACAAGTATGTTTCAGTGTATATTTGAAAGTTTGTGTGTAAAGGTGTGTATATATGTGCTTGTGCATGCATGTATATATATGCAGGTGAGTGTGTGTGTATGTGTGTAACAGTGTATAATTGCATATATTAGGTGATTGTACAAGTATGTTTCAGTGTATATTTGAAATTTTGTGTGTAAATGTGTATGTGTGTGTGCTGGTGCGTGCATGTGTAATTGTGTGTATATGTATATGTGTGTATGTGTGTGACAGTGTATATGTGCATGTATTATGTGATTGTACAAGTATGTTTCAGTGTATATTTGAAAGTTTGAGTGTAGAGGTGTGTATGTATGTGCTTGTGCATGCATGTATATTTATGCATGTGAGTGTGTGTGTGTGTGTGTGTGTGTGTGTGTGTGTGTGTGTGTTAGGAGGAAGCACTGATAACAAGAGGCAAGTAGACAAAAACTGGAACTCATTGCGAGAAAAGGAGTGGCAGGTGATGAGAGGAAGAAGCCTTAGGAGCTTCCTCCTTCTGGTATGGGTACAGATGGTACAAAGCAAGTAGTGAACTTCATAGGCGTGGCCCCCTCCTCGAGAAACTGGTACACAAGATGCCAAGCTCCATAGCTTGGAAGTGAAATGAGAAACCAGAAAGGGAACCAAATGTTTCTTTCCTTTGAGCAGCAATAATGGAGGCACCAAGATCACACTTATGAGAGCGGTACATTCAGGAGGACTTTAAATACTGGTGAGGGCATGAACCAGAAAAGAAGGTCCTTAGCACCCTAAGTGGAGTTGTTCTGGAAAAAAAAATGATTTGGTTATGTCACACAGGACAAGAACCCATGGATCAATCCTAGTCATACAGTTGGAGTGTGCACATTATGGATATACATAAATCATTGAAGGAAAAGAGAAAAGAAATAAGTATGGGGATTTACAGATATTTTGTGACTAGTTTTTCTCCATCAAAGATCAAGTATTGCTTTTATCCTTTTGATAAATGAGTCTATAATGTTATGAATCATGTGCCAATCAGTCTTTATATAGATTTGTGAAGTTATCATGGTTTTCAGGCTTTTTGCATGGTAGAAATTAGACCCCAAAATGAGAAAATCCTTGAAGTCCCCCAAACCCTCTTTTTCATGGGAGATTCTGTCATGCAATAAGATTCATCATTGTCGTCATCATCACCACCACCACCATTATCATCCTAATGAAGAAGATGGCTATTTGGGGGTTATATTCCATTTCAAAGGCCAATACCTTAGTGAGAAATCCAAGAAGACACACTCTTTTATATTATATAATCAAAAGTATTTTGTCCTGTTTTGACTTGGTTTAATCCACATACTACTGCAACGGAATGTCTCTTCAATTTAACCTCTCAAGGTGGCATTCATTTGTCTATCATAGATAGCAACTATATAACCTAACCACCAATGAATAATGGAAGACAAGGAAACTGTAAGGGAATTGGGAATGCTTCCCTTCTCAAATAATAGCCTTCATCTGCCTCTCAGAAACTCAACTTGTCACAACATAATTTATTTCTCCACTCCAAGGTAAACTTGTGTTCTTAATTAAATTTCACATAATTTTAAACCACCAAATTGAAAGGCATTCACTAACAGCCCATGATAAAAATTTAGTCTGACTCCTTGACTATACCTTTGGTAAAATTTTATTAGAAAGCTGCTCATAAAAACTCTCATTTCTTCAAGTATAATTTTCCAAAAACAGCCTTTAGTGATTTTTAAAATGTTAAACTAGGTATTGCCTTGTAAAATATAAGTGCCATCTAATGCCCAATAACATTTCCCTCGCAGTTCTCCCAGGACAGGCAGTCGGTGATAATTAGGTAGAGAGCATGGCTTATTAAAATCTCCCCTTTCTCTAACAGATATGAGATGAAGGATTTATATTTCAGGACAAACACAACAGTGACTATACTAACTATCAATGATTTCTGGAATACAGATTCTCTCCAGGTAGGATCAATCTGGTTCTAGTGTACTCAAAATCAGTAGATAAAGTCCCTGGCATCAGGCATTGAGTTATGGGCAGAGATCACTTTCCTGTTCCTTTCTCTGCCACTACGCCTGCAAAAAGTGAGTGACTAGCTCAAGAGTTTTAGCTGAAGGTAAAATATCAAAAGACCACAAGTTGAAGACTTTGAGCTCATTTGCATATCAGGAAATTCTTAATAGGAAATCATTTGCAAAGGAAAATCTTCTATCCTGGGTGACAAAAATTCAAAAGAGCCACACCTTCCATTTCTTCTTCTCCCTGCCTTTCCTTTTGTTCCCATTAAGAAAAAGCCACAAGACTAGCTAGAAGCATACCAAAATGCACTGATCCACCAAAAATCAGGACCGATTTCCCAAGATCATCCTATTAAAATGATGATGATTCAGATTTGTTTCCTTAACATGTATCAAAAGAAAAATATGGTATACTGAGGGATAGATAGTTAATCCAAAATATCAGGCTTTTAAATTAAAAATGAAAAGTCTTATTATGAATGAAAAAATATTTAAAGGGAACAATTATCATAGGTTCATTCATGGTTATGTTACCTCTTTTTTAAAAATGAACAAATACAAGAAGAAGAAGAATAGCAACTGACATATGAGTATAATTTTTAGGCATACATAGAAATTGTGTCTATGAATAAAGATTGTGAGTATCTGAAAAATATTGTCTACCCATTTCTGATGCACCTGAAACTCAATATTGCTCAAATATATGATAATTAAGGCAAGTTATTTTTATTAATTAAAATATTTAAATTTTGGACCTCATTCTCTATGTTCAATTACAGTCTTACCCAAGCAAAAATGAACCTTTAGAGCAAACTTCCTGGAGTAGTATGATCATTTCCATTTGTTTACTTGGCTATCACATTCACACACTCAGGAAGATAAAAATCTCCAGAGTTACATGGCTGTTTCATCTTATTGATAAAGACCTTTGGAAAGGTATAATTTTGCCAAGTGAGATGATTTTAGCCAAAAACAGATGTTTGCATAAATACTTTCTCATGAAATTGGCAGATACACAAAGAAATTATTCACTGTAATTTATTCCACAACCTTCCTTTACTTAACAGTCTCAATATAGATGATAGTAAATTTTCTGCCTGGTAAATATCTCTAGCAATCTTCTTTCTAAATTACAACTGCAAATACAAAATCTTATTCTCAGGAGTCCACAAGTTTCAGAGACCAATGAACAGATTAATAAAATTATTCCAAAGTGTATTTTTTTTTGGTGGGGTGGTAGAGGGCAATAATATAAAAAGTCTGCTCATATAAACCCATTCTAAGATATACTACTATATTACCACTATATTTAACATCTAAATGTCATGTTAACTATGCTACAAAGGAATATATTAATTAATTTAATTAATTTTAAAGGAATTTTAAAACATTGATTCCTAACCTGATTTCACAAGTGCAAATGACACTTAATAAGAGTCCATTTTCCAGTAGCAAGAATTTCATTGCATCCCTGCAATGAATATTCTATATAATTCTTCTCCATGTTTTCCAGTGAAGATATAACTTCCCCCACAGAGGTTTTACCAGCTTAAAACCTTCTTCAGCCATTTCACGGTTCCCTATCCAAACTTTATGAAGTCACTCATGGTCCTATTGTCTACATAACCAACCTGTTTCTTTTTCCAATCAAATATTGATTATATATTATCATTTTGATAATTCTTTTATGTCAAGAGGATAATGGCAACTTTTCTACAATCGGTGCTTAATAACTGCTTTTTGATCAGCTAAGTGATTGATGGATAATAAGTTCCATGTGAAAATTGGTTATTATAGAAAACAGATGCTGGTTAAAGATTTATTGTGGTCATTTTTCATGGTTCACTTGTGTCTGACTCTTCATGACCCCGTGAATCATTGCAGGTCAATGGTATCAATGAGGTTTTCTTGGCAAAGATAGAGATTTGGCATTTTCTTCTTCAATATTTCTTTAAGCAATATATTAATATTCAATTGCAGAGATTTTATTAATTCAATCCCACCGATTTTTGTCAAGCATAGGCCATGTTAGTGATATTGTGCTGTCCCTGGGATACAAATATACAAATTCAAACAGAAACAATACTTTTTCACTTTTACAATTTTCACTTCTCCTAGGGTAATGGGGATATATAGTTATCAACAGATAAATAAGTACAAAATACATATACAGTGATTGTAAGAGAGAAAAATATGTGATAAACAAAAATCATAGCATGTCTATTGTAGGAGGTAATATGTGAACTATGATTTGCGTGAAGCTAGTGATTCTCACATAACAAGGAAACAGGGAGTGTGCATTCATCATTCAGGGATGTGGTTCATATGGATGGAGTTTCTTTATTGAGTATCTTCTATGGCCCCAATACTTGATTGATCTACCCATGGATCTAATAGCTTATATGAAGAACATGTAGCGACTTCGTCTGGCACCTCAGCAGCCACTGGAGGTACCACTTTATGTTTCTCAAATTCTGTAATTAACACATTGATTTCTCAAACATACTGTTTCAGGAAGGAGAAAAGTGACTTAGTAATAGAGAATAAGAGAACAAGAAATTCTACCAAGTGTTACTCAGGGTTGATTCACTGCAAGTACATAGTTTATATCATAAAGAGGTCCTAGGAAGCCATGAATGTCTTCAATCTTGCACATGATGGGGTTTCACTTTTGTAGAATGTGCTGCTTCAAGATAATATAAAACTATTGCTTCTAAAATGAAATGGCATGAATGTCACTCAAGCATAGAAAGAAGATTTGATTGATTGACATGATGTGTGCTTAGTGAAGATCCAAGTATGGAAAGTACTGTTAGGCATAGAGAAGATCCAACTCACTTCCAGTTGATCAATGATGGACAGAAATAACGGCACCCAGAGAAGGAACACTGGGAAGTTAATGTAAACTGTTAGCACCACTGTCTATCTACCCAGGTTACTTATACCTTCGGAAGCCAATAATTAATGTGCAACAAGAAAATGGTATTTACACACATATATTGTATCTAGGTTATATTGTAACACATGTAAAATGTATGGGATTACCTGCCATCGGGGGGAGGGAGTGGAGGGAGGGAGGGGATAATTTGGAAAAATGAATAAAAAAAAAAAAAGAAAGTACTGTTAAGAAAAGTAAAGACAAACATGAATAGGGATCAAAAACCTCAACGTTGAAAATAAAACAGATTAAATTAATCATTAGAATATACATACCCCAGTTTGAATGCAATTCTATCAAAGGAGGTCATCAATTAAGATGAGGTAGGAAATATTGCTATAGGAATTATACATAGGGAAATTCTTCAATATTTGAACCTTTTGAAAGACAAACTTATCCTACACAGGATTGCAAGAGAGGCATAATTGGCATGATAATGTCAATCTATTTTTGTAATGGATGTAAATTTGTTCTTTATCTTAGACTCTGTCACAAGATAGCTCTCATCCATGCACCAAAGTCAGTCAAGATTCTTCAAATAATCTAATAAAATCAATGTAATTCACCCTAATTTATTCCACAATCTTCCTGTACTTAACATGACATTTATGACTTCCTATTCTTCCAACTCATAGAAGTCCTAGGACATGAAACCTTTTCTTCCCCCATCACTAGCCCAGGAGAAAGTGAAAAAAGTAAATAGGATTCTGGGGCAAATAAAAGGTATATGGAGGACATAAATGAAAGGATGGGATGTTATTTGTATCTCAAGAAAAATCTTGAATCAGAGAAATCAACGTCATTCATGTACATGTGCTCTGTCATGAATATCCTTGTGTCTTCAGTTTATTATTTCGATGTGTTGAATAACATGCACCAAATTAATATGGTCTTGAGTTGAGATGTCTCTATATTATAAGTGAGCAGAGTCTAGGGCTATAAGTGTAAAGAATAAAATGGCAGGAAAGTTATAAAGATTTTAATAATGAATTAACAATGTTCTACAGTCAACAGGATAAGTATACCTGTAAATAACAGAATAGGTCTGTCATGCTTATCAGGCTCTAATGGTATGTAGTCCAATTATTTTAGCCATTTAACATTCAAGATTATGGAAATAGGTCTGACGAGTTAGACAAATTCAAAAGAGGAACTGAATTGAATCAAGCTGGTTTGTATTAAATACTCCATTTAGTGAAATGAGCTGACTGACAGGTACCACTGGGAAATCTGATTCAATCATCAATTTAAAAAAAATGTATTTCAAATAGAAACACAAGAATGACAAATAAAATGGACTAAGTGGAAAGGCCATAGAGGCATAAATTGGTGATTTAATACAAAGATAGAAGTATAACTTTGATTTCTTTCCTTCATATCTTATATCTTTTTGAGCCTCTTGAAAAATAAGCAGTAATTGCCTAAATTCTTCTGATTTCCCTTTTTTATTGTGGCTGTGTAGGGATGATATTTTGTAGACTATATTGAATTTAGCACTGATAGTACTTAAGGTTTCCCTATTCTCTGGGATCACTTTCCTTATTCTTTGTTCTCATAATTATCTCTATTCTTTCTTTCCAACGATTCTTCCCAAGGAATTACTCCCATACTAACTAAATTATCATCCTTTTCTTATTGTAGCATTTAGATAATTCATTTAACTACATAATCATCTACACCTTCAACCTAGGCCTTAGTCCTACTTTACCAAAACCCCAATTTTGGATTATTTCCATCAACTGGTTGCTTTATGCCTATTCACATTTTATTGAATACAGCAGCAGAAAATTATAAAACCTTGCTGAGTGGGCCTACTGCAGTTAACAGTGTGGCAGAGTAGATAGAACACTGGACTTGGCACATAGTAATCCATATATGGAGTGTTATTTGACTCACCAATTAATTGACTGGTAAAGGATAACATTGTGAAGACACTAAAGAAGTGAATTCCAATGAGCAGAGGGAAAATAAAACCTATAAGTTGTCTGAAAAGACCAATCTGGATGCCCAGAAAATTCAAACAATTTAGATGTTAGAAGAAATATACAGAAAATAGAAGCAAAATCTTATAGTGTAACCATAGAACATTGTATTTTCTTTTTTTTTTTTTTTTTATTATATATATATATATATATTTTATAATATTATCCCTTGTATTCATTTTTCCAATTTACCCCCTCTCCCTCTATTCCCTCCCCCCGACGACAGGCAATACCATACATTTTACATGTGTTACAATATAGTCTAGGTACAATACATGTGTGCGAATATCACTTTCTTGTTGCACAATAAACATTAGAATCCGAAGGTACATGCAACCTGGGCAGACAGATATTAGTGCTAACAATTTTCATTCCCCTCCCAGTGTTTCTTCTCTGGGTGCAGCTACCTCTGTCCATCATTGATCAACTGGAAGTGAGTTGGATCTTCTTTATGTTGAAGATTTCCACTTCCATCAGAATACATCCTTATACAGCATTGTTGTTGAAGTGTACAGTGATCTTCTGGTTCTGCTCATTTCACTCAGCATCAGTTGATTTAAGTCTCTCCAGGCCTCTCTATATTCCTCCTGCTGGTCATTTCTTACCGAGCAATAATATTCCATAACCTTCATATACCACAATTTACCCAACCATTCTCCAACTGATGGACATCCATTCATCCTCCAGTTTCTAGCTACAACAAAAAGAGCTGCCACAAACATTTTGGCACATATATGTCTCTTTCTGCTCTTTAGTATTTCTTTGGGATATAATCCCAGTAGTAGCGCTGCTGGGTCAAAGGGTATGCACAGTTTGATAACTTTTTGGGCATAATTCCAGATTGCTCTCCAGAATGGCTGGATTCTTTCACAACTCCACCAGCAATGTATTAGTGTCCCAGTTTCCCCACATCCCCTCCAACATTTGTCATTATTTGTTCCTGTCATCTTAGCCAATCTGACAGGTGTGTAGTGGTATCTCAGAGTGGTCTTAATTTGCATTTCTCTGATCAGTAGTGATTTGGAACACTCTTTCATGTGAGTGGATATAGTTTCAATTTCTTCCTCTGAGAATTGTCTGTTCATATCCTTTGACCATTTATCAATTGGAGAATGGTTCGGTTTCTTATAAATTTGGGTCAGTTCTCTATATATTTTGGAAATGAGACCTTTGTCAGAACCTTTGTTTTTAAAAATATTTTCCCAATTTGTTACTTCCCTTCTAATCTTGTTTGCATTAGTATTATTTGTACAGAAACTTTTTAGTTTGATGTAATCAAAATCTTCTATTTTGTGATCAATAATGATCTCTAGTTCTCCTCTGGTCATAAATTCCTTCCTCCTCCACAAGTCTGAGAGGTAGATTATCCTCTGTTCCTCTAATCTATTTATTATCTCCCTCTTTATGCCTAAATCATGGACCCATTTTGATCTTATCTTGGTATATGGTGTTAAGTGTGGATCCATATCTAATTTCTGCCATACTAATTTCCAGTTTTCCCAACAGTTTTTTCCGAATAATGAATTTTTATCCCTAATGTTGGAATCTTTGGGTTTGTCAAAGATTAGATTGCTATAGATGTACCCTTTTTTGTCCTTTGTATCTAATCTGTTCCACTGATCTACCGGTCTATTTCGTAGCCAATACCAAATGGTTTTGGTGACTGCTGCTATATAATATAGCTTTAGATCAGGTACACTTAGACCACCTTCCTCTGAGTTTTTTTTCATTAGTTCCCTTGCAATTCTTGACCTTTTATTCTTCCATATGAATTTTGTTGTTATTTTTTCTAGGTCATTAAAATAGTTTCTTGGGAGTCTGATTGGTATAGCACTAAATAAATAGATTAGTTTGGGGAGTATTGTCATCTTTATTATATTCGCTCGGCCTATCCAAGAGCACTGAATGTCTTTCCAATTATTTAAATCTGATTTTATTTTTGTGGCAAGTGTTTTGTAATTTTTCTCATATAATTCCTGACTTTTCTTTGGTAGATGGATTCCCAAATATTTTATACTCTCAACATTTGTTTGGAATGGAATTTCTCTTTGTATCTCTTGCTGTTGCATTTTGTTAGTGATATATAAAAATGCCGAGGATTTATGTGGATTTATTTTGTATCCTGCCACTTTGCTGAAATTTTGAATTATTTCTAGTAGTTTTTTAGCAGAGTCTTTGGGGTTCTCTAAGTATACCATCATGTCATCTGCAAAAAGTGATAGTTTGATTTCCTCATTTCCTACTCTAATTCCTTGAATCTCTTTCTCGGCTCTTATTGCCGAGGCTAGCGTTTCTAGTACTTTATTGAATAGTAATGGTGATAGTGGGCAACCTTGTTTCACTCCTGATCTTACTGGGAAAGGTTGCAGTTTATTTCTATTGCATATTATGCTTACTGACGGTCTTAAATATATACTCCTGATTATTCTAAGGAATAATCCATTTATTCCTATACTCTCAAGAGTTTTTAGTAGGAATGGATGTTGGATTTTGTCAAATGCTTTTTCTGCATCTATTGAGATGATCATATGGTTCTTATTAATTTGATTATTAATATGGTCAATTATATTAATAGTTTTCCTAATATTAAACCAGCCCTGCATTCCTGGAATAAATCCTACTTGATCATAGTGTATTATCTTGGAGATGATTTTCTGAAGTCTTTTTGCTAATATCTTATTTAAGATTTTAGCATCAATATTCATTAAGGAGATTGGTCTATAATTTTCTTTCTCAGTTTTCGATCTACCAGGTTTAGGTATCAGTACCATGTCTGTGTCATAAAAGGAGTTTGGTAGGACTCCTTCATCCCCTATTTTTTCAAATAATTTATATAACATTGGGGCTAATTGTTCTTTAAATGTTTGGTAGAATTCACATGTGAATCCATCTGGCCCTGGGGATTTTTTCCTGGGGAGTTGATTAATAGCTTGTTCTATTTCTTTTTCTGAAATGGGACTATTTAAGCAATTTATCTCCTCCTCTGTTAATCTAGGGAGCCTATATTTTTGGAGAAAGTCATCCATTTCACTTAAGTTATCAAATTTATTGGCATAAAGTTGGGCAAAGTAACTCCTTATTATTTCTCTAATTTCCTCTTCATTGGTGGAAAGATCCCCCTTTTCATTTGTAAGACTATCAATTTGATTTTCCTCTTTCTTTTTTTTGATCAAATTTACCAAAGGTTTATCTATTTTATTGGCTTTTTCATAAAACCAACTCTTGGTTTTATTTATTAATTCAATAGTTTTTTTACTTTCAATTTTATTGATTTCTCCTTTTAATTTTTGTATTTCGAGTTTAATTTTTGGTTGGGGGTTTATAATTTGGTCTTTTTCTAGCCTTTTAAGTTGTAAGCCCAATTCGTTAATCTTCTCTTTCTCAATTTTCTTCAAATAAGCCTCTAAAGATATAAAATTTCCCCTTATTACTGCTTTAGCTGCATCCCAAAGATTTTGATATGATGTCTCATCATTATCATTATCTTGGGTGAAATTGTTAATTGTTTCTATAATTTGCTCTTTCACCCAGTCATTCTTTAAGATGAGATTATTCAGTTTCCAATTACTTTTTGGTCTATTTACCCCTAACTTTTTACTGAATGTAGCTTTTATTGCATTGTGATCTGAGAAGAAGGCATTTATTATTTCTGCCTTCCTACATTTAATTTTGAGATCTTTATGTCCTAATATATGGTCAATTTTTGTATAGGATCCATGAACTGCTGAGAAGAAAGTATATTCCTTCCTATTGCCATTCAGTTTTCTCCAAAGGTCTATCATACCTAGTTTTTCTAATGTTCTATTTACTTTTTTAATTTCTTTCTTGTTTGTTTTGTGGTTTGATTTGTCTAAATCTGAGAGTGCTAGGTTGAGATCTCCCACTATTATAGTTTTACTGTCTATTTCTTCTTGCAGTTCTCTTAACTTTTCCTTTAGAAAGTTAGATGCTATACCACTTGGTGCATATATGTTTAGTATTGATATGGCTTCATTATTTATGCTACCTTTCAGCAGGATATAGTTTCCTTCCTTATCTTTTTTAACGAGATCTACTTCTGCTTTTGCTTGATCTGAGATAAGGATAGCTACCCCTGCTTTTTTGGCTTTACCTGAAGCATAATAAGCTCTGTTCCAACCTTTTACCTTTACTCTGTATGTATCTCCCTGCTTTAAGTGTGTTTCCTGTAGACAACATATTGTAGGGTTCTGCTTTTTGATCCAATCTGCTATCCGTCTCCGTTTGATGGGATCGTTCATCCCATTTACATTTACAGTTAAAATTACTAATTCTGTATTTCCTGCCATCGTATTATCCCCAGATTATACTTTTTTCCCTTGACCCCCCTGATCCCCCTCCCCGATATTTAATTTACAAACCCCCCTTGTGACGCGCAACCCTCCCTCTTTTTTTTTTTTTTTTTTTTTTTTTAGGATCCTTCCCCCCTCCCTCCAAGTCCCTTCACTTATTCTCCTTTTCCTTTCCCCTTTTCCTCTCCCCCCTTTTAATGAGGTGAGAGAAAATTCTCTGAAAAACAAATATGTTAATTATTTACTCTTTGAGCCTCTTCTGATGAGAGTAAGATTCACACAATGATTCTCCCCCTCACTAAGTTCCCTCAGATATGGTGTATTTTCTATGTCTCTTCCTGGGATGTAGTTTCCCTCTTTTTATCACTCCTTCCCCTTTTTCTGAACCGACCTCCTTCCCTTTACCACACCCCCCTTTTTTTCTTTTATATCAGTAAAATCAAATTATCCTTGAGTATTTTTTATATACCCACAACAAAGTTACAGTTCTCAAGGGTTCTGTGTACCTTTTTCTGTTTCTCTTCAGTCTTGTGGATGTAGATCAAATTTTTTGTTTAAGTCTGGTTTTTTTCTTAGAAACATATAGAATTCCTCTGTTTCATTGAATGACCATCTTCTTCCATGGAAAAAGATGCTAAACTTAGCTGGGTAGTTCATTCTTGGTTGCAGTCCTTGATCTTTTGCCTTACGGAATATCAGGTTCCAGGCCCTTCTATCTTTTAATGTGGAGGCAGCCAGATCTTGGGTGACCCTTATTGTGGCACCTTGGTATTTAAATTGTTTTTTTCTAGCTGCTTGCAGGATTTTCTCCTTTGTGTGGTAATTCTGCAGCTTAGCCACAATATTCCGTGGTGTTCTTTTTTTAGGGTCTATTTCAGAAGGAGTTCGATGAATTCTTTCCACATCTACTTTCCCTTCTGTTTCTATTATCTCTGGACAGTTCTCTTTGATAATTTCCTGTAAAATAGAATCTAAGCTCTTTTTTTGGTCATAGTTTTCTGGAAGTCCAATAATCCGCAGATTATCTCTCCTAGATCTATTTTCCAGGTCTATAGATTTTCCCAGTAAGTATTTGACGTTGTTCTCCAGCTTCTCATTTTTTTTGTTTTGTTTGACTGATTCTTGGGTTCTCTGTGAATCATTCATTTCTATTTGTTCCATCCTGACTTTTAAGGAGTTATTTTCTTCTTTCACAGTTTTTAGTTCTTTTTGTAAATGCCCAATTTCATTTTTAAATGAATTATTTTGCTCTATTGAATTTTTTTCCATTTCCCTAATTTTTTTTTTTTTGAGAATTATTTTCTTTTTCCAATTCAGAAATTCTATTTTCTTGAGACTTTTTTATCTTTTCCAATTCAGAAATCCTACTTTCCTGTGTTTTTTTAACCTTTTCTAATTCACTAATTTTGTTTCCCTGCATCTCCTGTGAATTCTTTATTTTTTCCAACTCCAATTTCAGGACGTTGTTATTCTCTATCATAACTTCCCTTTCCTTGCCCCATTTTTCTTCGATCTCCCTCAATTTCTTAAGAGCTTCTTCTAGGAGAGAGTTATGTGATGGGGGGCAGGAATCGTTCCCCTTTAGGTTGTTATCTTCTGAATCTTTGCTGTTAACTTCCTCGGGGTTGGATACCCGCTCTTTCTCTGTATAGAAGGAATCTATAGTTTTTCTAGCTTTTTTGCTCATACTTAAAAAATGTTTTGGGGTCTGTCCCTGGGGTAGGAAATTATTTACTTCTTTACCAGCTTCCTCCCAGACCGGATGGATGCAGCGGCCCCTGCACCTGAGCTAAGAGAGAGCTCTGGGAGAGAGTTCCCCACTCCCTCCCTGGAAGTGCCTCAGAGGTGATTAGCACTGCTGTGCTTCGAGGGCGTAGAATAGTGAAGACAGCAAGAAGTTCAGCCTATGTGTCCGGGTGGGGAGTGGACGTCTGCAGCAGGTGATGTGAGAAGCCCCTGCGCTCAAACTGGAAGTGTCTTCCAGAAACCGCGGTCCCTAGTTCAAAGGTTCCGCTTCTCTGGGACTTCCTGGAGCTGAGTTCCACTCCCTCCAGCTAAGCTAGGCAGTGTGTGTTGCCTTGGGCCGTATCCACCCACTTGTCAGTCTCTTAACTATTCTCAGGAGGTAGCTGAGGCCACACCCCCTGGTGCCTGAGTCACCCCCAGGGTCCGGGGAAAATCTAATCTGAGTTTTAAAATATTTTGGCTTTCTCTTCTGAACTGCTAAATAATTAGCAGAGAAGAGCTAACAGCCTGTGCCAGATTCCTTTACCTCAGTGGCTTCTCTGATCCCAGAGCCCTTCCCAGCGCAATGGGCGCAGTGTGCCCCTACCCCACCGTCTGTGCTGGTCTTTCTTATTCTCCCCTGAGAACTGACCTTTCCTGTTGAAACTCCAGATTCTCTCAGCTGGTAAGTCGTGCTTCCAGTCCTTGTGGTATCTATCAGTCCTGAGCTAATTTTGAGACTTAATTTATCTAATTGGTTGTGAGGGAGTGAGGACGTTCACTGAGTCGTGTGTTTCCTCTCCACCATCTTGGCTCCGCCCCCCATTGTATTTTCTTTTAAGTCCTAATACCACTAAATTTCATAATTAATTTAGATTGGCAAGGGAAGCTAAGGAAATTAACATATTTTCCCCTCTTCTTTCCTCCCTTATGTTTCCTCCCTCATCCCTCTCTCCTTCTTCCTTCTCTCCCTCTCTCTTATCCTCCTACCCTTCCTCCCTCCTTCCTTACTTCTTTTCTCCCTCCCTCCTTCCTTCTTTCTCTCCTTCCCTCATTATTTCTCTTTGCTTCCCTCCTTCTTTTCTTCCCCTTTTCTCCCTTCCTTCCTTCCTTCCTTCCTTTCTCTTTCTTCCTTCCTTCCTTTCTCTTCCTTCCTTCCTTCCTTTCTCTTCCTTCCTTCCTTCCTTTCTCTTCCTTCCTTCCTTCCTTCCTTTCTCTTCCTTCCTTCCTTCCTTCCTTTCTCTTCCTTCCTTCCTTCCTTCCTTCCTTCCTTCCTTCCTTTCTTTCTTTCTTTCTTTCTTTCTTTCTTTCTTTCTTTCTTTCTTTCTTTCTTTCTTTCTTTCTTTCTTTCTTTCTTTCTTTCTTTCTTTCTTTCTTTCTTTCTTTCTTTCTTTCTTTCTTTCTTTCTTTCTTTCTTTCTTTCTTTCTTTCTTTTCTTTTCTTCCTTTTTTTCTTCCTCCCTTAGTTTATAGAAGTGCTAGATGAACCTTGAGATTTACTAGTTATTATTTCTATTATCAACTTCTGTTGATGAGTCTTTGACATTTTAGTCACAAAAAAATCAACCATTTCCCTCACCCCTTGACATCTTTCCTTCTTTCAGCTGCATTGAAAATTACATTGCCAAATATCCTGTATTGTATGTTGGTGCAGTGGGTCCATCTCTTCTTTGACCTGTGCATATCCTTTCTCCATTTCTTTTTCTGTAGTAGTGTTTCTCATTTCTCAGGACACACACCAAACCTAAAATATTACTATCCACACACAGGGTCCCGCCATCTTCTCTAATTAGAGAAGATGGTTTACTGCAGAAAAATGGCCAAATAATTTGATGTGAAGAAAGAGGATTTCTATCCATTGGAGGTGCCCATAGTACAATGACAACATAGCAATTCATCGAGGAGAATGTGATAGGTACATAAATTGATGTTCTCATATCATTAAAATCATAAAAACAGAGAAGAGACATTTGTGTGCACTCATACACAAAACTGAAGGCAAACACAAATCGTTTGGCCAGCACCCTGGCTACCCTACCAGCATTATTTTGTTCACAGACAAGAAACATGAAGATTTAATTGTGAACTCCAAAAAGAGAAACATCATCTGTTTTGTCTCATGTTCTTATAAAACAAACTGTGAGAGCCAAAACATGGCAGTCTTTTATTTACTTTCTGTTTCCCAAAACTAGTAGATATGCATTTGTGGAAAAATAATATTCCTATTTTAAGGACTTAATTCAGCTCACTTCCATTTTTGTCCCCAGTACTGGATAAACAGCAACTTGGGAAATTAACCCCATAAAGCTAGGAGGCTTTTTATCAAGGTATCTTCTCCAGAAACCTAATACTATTTGGATTTCATTTCAATAATTATGTATGATTTGAAAACAAGCAACAGTAAAGAGAACTAATTAAAGTAAAGGATATGGATGAGAAGTGGATATGTAATTCATTAGGACAGGGACTTCTCAAGGAAGAAAATACTTTTTACCAGTGCAGGCCAATCCTTTTCCTGCCATTTCCATTCTTCAAATACAGTTTAATCCAAATACTGAAAAGTGAAATATCTGAGCCATCATCACCTAGCCAGAAGAGGAGCAGATGGCACTTGAATTCAGCACTTTGGGACTCTCATGCTGGTTCTCTGTGATCATTGCACACTTTTTCTTCTGTATAGTCGAGTTTAATCAAACACACATTGAGAGTCATTATCATCTTTACTTATCTCTTAATCAGATGCTGATAACAGCAAACCACTGCAGAGATTGGTTGGTTTCTGCTTTATCCCCACAGCATATGTTTATATATTAATAAAATAGTTCATTAAAGTGACTTCCTCTTAATGGAGTTTATATGAATGAGAAATGGTCAAGAACAGCTTAACTTGGTACATTCAGATATTCTGTGATGCTTTTGAATCAGATGATTTTCTTTTATCCTAGGATGTTGAAAACAGTAGTTGCCAGAAGCCTATCCAATTTGTTTCCATCTTCCTGCTCTGAAATTTTATTTTTCTTACTTAATTGTCTACAAGTGATTCTTGAATAGTGCAGCTGGTTTTCTGAAACAAATGCCAGTGAAGAAAGTGAATTCAGAGATTGACTATACTGAAAAACAGGCAATGGTTGATATTTATCATTTTTGGTCTCTCTCCCTCACTCACAACTAACTAGTATATTTTTTTTTCAATTTATCTTACTCATGTCCTTCTATATCTTTGAATTCAACACTATAATTTTTTAATAATAGGGTTTTTTATTTTTCAAAATACATCCAAAAATAATTTTCAACATTCATCCTTGCAAATGTTTAGATAGATGTTTAGATCTTTCTTATGATCTAAATTTTTCTTCTTCCCTCCCAACTTCCACCCTCCCTAAACAGCAAGTAATCCAATATAGGTTAAACATGTGCAATTCTTCTAAGCATATTTACACATTTATTATGTCACAAGAAAAATCAGATCAACAAGGGAAAAAAAGGAGAGAGAGAAAAAAAAAACAAGCAAGCAAACAAAAGCTGACAATACTATGTTATGATCTCACAGTCTTCTCTAGATACAGAAGGCTTTCTCCATCACAAACCTATTGAAATTACCTTGAATCACCTCATTGTTGAAAAAGAGTCACATGCATCAGAATTGATTTTCATATAATGTTGTTGCTGTGTAAAGTGATCTCCTGATGTAACGTGCTCTCCCAGCAGTTACAATTGCTAGTCTCAATTACTAGTCTGTCCTAGACCCACCAGAGTACCTTTGACCACTGACCTCTGCAGTGTGAACTCTACCCGGCTCGCCTCCTCTGAGGCCTTCAAAGATCTCTGGCCACAATCTCTTGAATCTGTAGCTTAATAACCGGTAGCACACTCAAGAACAGCCACGTGTAATCTTAAAAGCCTTTATTATACCTACTCACATAGTGCCCTGACTGATGCCCTGATTTCTTGGTTCCCGAGTGAACACCTGGTCAGAAGACCCACATGTTCACTACCAAAATCCTTACCTCTTTTGGCTATCCATCTTGGCTTGGCCACCCAGGCTAGGGAGCCAGGGTGAAGAGCGCCAGGTTAAAGAGAGCAACTGCTGCCTGCAGTGGGCTTACATAGGGCCTGTGAGGTCACACACACAGCCAATCAGCGAGAGAGTCACCCATTACGAAGCTATCTCAATATGGCCAGGATCCCACCCAAGGGCAGTCCTAACATCCACAGAAATTACTTCCGGACCACTCAATCTCCCGATTTGCTGTGGCGCCCATTTAAAGGCCCCTTACATCCTGATCCTGCTCACTTTGCTTAGCATCAGTTCATGTGAGTTTCACCAGGCTTCTCTGAAATCATCCTGCTGATCATTTCTTATAGAACAATAATCTTCTCTAACATTCACATGCTATAACTTATTCAGCCATTCTCCAAGTGATGAGCATCCATTCAGTTTCCCTTTTCTTGCCACCACAAAAAAGACTGTCACAAACATTTTTGCAACTGTGAATCCTTTTCCATTTTTATGATATCTTTGGAATACAGGCCCAGTAGAGACACTGCTAGATCAAAGGGAATGTTCAGATTGATAGCACTTTGGGCATAGTCCATATTGCTTTTGAAAATGGTTGGATCAGTTCACAACTCCAACTATAATGAATTAGTGTCCTACTTTCTCTTCATCTCCTCCAGTATTTATTATCTCTCTTTTTTATTTTTTGGTTATTTAAACCAGTCTGAGAGATGTGAAATGATATCTCAAATCAACATTATAATTTTGAAAGCATAAGAAATGAGGAGGATATTTCACCAATAAGATCTTTGTAGAAGGAAGGAATATATGACCAAAGAAGAACTAGACAATATTATGAAATTCAGAATGGACAACTGTGATTACATTTAATTAAAAAGTTTTTGCACAAAGAAAATGAACACAAACATGATTAAAAGGGAAGTAAAAATCTCGGGTGTATATCAAATTTTTAAGAATATAAGTCATTTCCCAATTAATAAATGGTGAAAGGAAATAGATAATTTTCAGATCATGAAGTTAAAAATAGAAAAAAAAAAGATAATGATAAATCTTGAAGGGGAAAACTGGAACATTAAGACATTATTAGTGGAGTTGTGCAGTGATCCAACCATGCTGGAGTACAATTTGGAACTATGCCCAAAGGGCTATAAAACTGTGCATACTCTTTGACCTAGCAGCAGTGTTGTAACCCAAAAAAAATCATAAAGGAGGGAAACAGACCCATATGTGCAAAAATGTTTGTAGCGGTTCTTTTTGTGGTAATGAAGAATTTGAAAATGAGTAGATGCCCATCAACTGGAGAATGGCTGAATAAGTTTGGTATATGAAAGAAAAGGACTAATAGTGTTCTATAAAAATAATGAAGAAGCTCATTTAAAAAAAAATTAAAAAGGCCTGGAAAAATTTAAAGTTAAATAAGTAGAACTAGAAAAGCATTGTACAACGTAACAGAAAGATTGTGTAATGATCAACTGTGAATAACTTGGTTGTTCTCAGACAGCCTTCTTGGTGATCCAAGGCAAATGCCAATAAATGCACCATCTACATTCAGAAAAATAACTAAAGAGACTGAATATAAATCAACACTTGCTATGTTCATGTCTTTTTTCAGTTTTTTTTAAATTCTCTTACATGTTTTTTTCCCATTTGCTCTGATTAAATCTCTGAATCTTCCAATATGATTCATAAAGCAATGTCTATTAGAAATAATGTACCTGTGGGGAGCAGAGCCCAGATAATGGAGAATAGGCATGGCTTTATCTGACATCCTTTGTGCTTCCTCTCAGATCAATAGCAGATGAAGCCTCTGAACTTGTTTTGGAGTGACAGAATCCACAAATATTTAGAGCACAACACATTTCCAGAAGAAGGTACATAGGAAGAACTTCAGAACATGTCTGTTTCAATTGGGCAAGGGGAGACCTGCTGAGCTCTGATTGCAGCACAGGGAGCCCGGTGTAAGGAGCTGGGACAGGGAGCTAGAGCACTGTGGCTTCCATGCACTAGGTTATCTACTGTGAGGCTCTTAGGCTACTCTATCCTGGTTGCAAGGTGTTGATTCAGCATATTTCCTGTGAGATATCCCAAAGCAAATATAATTGGCAAATTGTAAGCCACTGAGCTCTAGTAGGACCTGGCCGCAGTTACCCAGCATCAGAAGTCAGTCACGGAACAGCTGCAGTGCAAACTAAAGCAGCTGTCACCCATTTGCTTTAAGAGCAGATCTCAACCCTTAAGAAAATGAGAAAAAAAGCAAAAAGAACTCTGACCATAGATAGCTTTTATGGAGAGGGGTGGCAAAGTGCTGTTCTCATTGGGTCTCTGGATGAAATGGACATGGCTACAGAATTACCCTAAAACTGATTGGGGAAAATGGATTTTGGTACTCCTTTCACTTCCCTTGACTGAAAGAACTGGATGTAGAGGTCAGTCCAGGCCTTACTCTTATGCTTCAATCTTTAGCTTCTCTCTCATCTCTTGGTGATCCATTCCTGGTTCCAACTTTTACCAATTTTCTGGTTCCTTCTACTTAAAGGAATTAGTCAACATGGAAGTGGCTTTGTCCTTTGCTATTGCCTTTACAAGTCCCAATAATAAAGCAGAAATTTAAGAACATAAAGGGTATAGAGCTCTTTGTTAGCCCTAGCATGGTCTGTCTGGGCACTTCAGCTTCATCTCCATGATCCTATGCAGAACCCAAATGGGACTGTCCCCTTCTGCAATTCTGACATACTGAGGCAGCTATTCTATTGGGTATAGACAGGGTGGGGGAGTTTTCAATGACTTTGGATTCTAAGTCTGTCAATTAGAGTGCCTACTGGCTTCCAATATGAAACCTTGGTGTTTCTTTTTTTAGTTTTGTTGTATCAGTTCTTCATTCATCATTCTTTGAACTTTTTGCTAGCCTCTTCTAGAGGGGATCTGGTTCTGAATAGAACCATTCACTTTGTCATCTTTCAAATAAGTACCTTCTTATGGGCATCTCTTCCTTTGATTACTAATCTTTCTTTTCCTGTTCTTCTTTCTTCCTTTGCATAATTCTAGGCAGTAGATTTCAATTAATTCATTCACCCTTGCTAAAAAGGTGCCTTCAATGAATAGTGATTTTTCACCATTATGAATTTACATTAAATCTATCAGCATGAATCCATAGTCTCTCATCATTTACCTAGTGCCATGAGGCTCTCAATGTTTGTCACAGTCATAGAAGAGGTTTAGCTTCATTTGTTGGAGTAAAAATCGTCCCGAATCAAGGAATACTTTGCTTAGTGATTTGTAAAAAAGAGACTCAATCTAGAACAACACAGACAGTAGCAATTCTCTTGCACCCCTAAAACATCTGAATCAGTCATTGCTTCTAATAGTATCCTTATGGAATCAATTATTATGTATATTTATAAATTTGTACCCTAATGGACCCAGATGAACCTTTCTGGAATTCTTCTAAAATTAAAAATGAAGTGACCTCTTCATATCCATGATACTATTCTCATCTTTAAATATTTCTTTCTTTAGAATTTCACATATGAAAATCTTAGTACTTAACTCTCACTACAAAATGAAGGGAAGGAAGGCAGGAAGGGAGAGAAGCACGAAGGGAGAGAAGCAGGAAGGGAGAGAAGCAGGAAGGAAGGAAGGAAGGAAGGAAGGAAGGAAGGAAGGAAGGAAGGAAGGAAGGAAGGAAGGAAAAAGGAAAGAAGGAAGGAAAAAGGAAAGAAGGAAGGAAGGAAGGAAGGAAGGAAGGAAGGAAGGAAGGAAGGAAGGAAGGAAGGAAGGAAGGAAGGAAGGAAGGAAAAAGGAAAGAAGGAAGGAAAAAGGAAAGAAGGAAGGAAAAAGGAAAGAAGGAAGGAAAAAGGAAAGAAGGAAGGAAGCAAAGAAGGAAAGAAGCCATGCCTTTCTTACTTCTGGATTCTTTTCTGGTGATTGCTGTAACTGAAAGGATCTGTGCCCCCAAAGGAGCTCAAGTGGGCCTTACAAGAGAATTTTTAGAACAGAATTTCAGCATCAACTCTAAGACTCATTAAACCTAAATTTCAACCAAAGACATTCTCTCAGGCTGCAGAAAATTGGGCTTGGTTTTTAAAATGTCACCCATCCTTTTCCAGTAAGGAATCCCAATTAAGATGAAAATGGTAGTGCCTGAACATGGCCCATTGATTTTCTCTGAGACAGCTTCCCTTCGGTAGGTTACATATTTCTGTACTTAGCCACTCTTGATATCAGGGATGGGAGGAGGGAGGATGGAGGAATGTAGTGGGGGGAAATCATCTCATTTGCTTGCATGAGTCTTCCTTTGTGACTAAGTTAATGGCTTCCATTCCCAGAAGTGTCTAATGAATTATGAAGGTGTTTCTCCTGAGCACAATAAACAACATCCTTTTACTAAGGGAGACCTTCTGTTCTCTCCACACCCTAGACATCAATTAAACCTTGGTGAGCCAGGATGAAATTGCTGCAGCCATCAAGCCAGACCAAGATAGAGATGAGGTGGCTGTCAGTGGATTTCGCTCTTTTTTTCTTGGGATTTCTATCAACTTTGCCCTACTGTGGATTTGGAGTCAGAAGAGAACAGACTTTCAGTCTTGTTTCTGCTAAACAGCATTTGATGAATCTATATGTCCAAGGATAATTTACATCCCTTTTGAATTTCCTATTCCTAATCTCTAAAATGTGGGCAAGAGTGCTCTCAGTGCCCATCCCAAAAAACAGTTTGAAGACTCACTAAGATAAGCAGCTCTGCAGTTCTTGCCAAGGACTTCCTAAGTGGAATTTTTATTTTTTTAAGAATATCCTATAACTTCCCTGAATTTGTCCTATGATTGCCCTTAGAATTTAGAGAGCTATGGGATCCCTGCTCTGTAATAAGTGCCAAAAGTTTCCTGCTGCCCTTCCCTCTCTGAATAATGAAGTCTCCCTCCATTTGCTAAAGTCTGGCCTCCCAATACTCCAGCTTTTTAACTTCTGTCCTATTCCTGATTACATTTGCAATTCATGTCATGGGGATTATAGGGCCTCTTTCTAAATCCTTGGGGGTGGGGACTTTCAACTTTCCCCCAGACTAGGCTGAAGGAAACAACCCTGTTTTGCTCTTTCCCAAGAACATTTTAAAAATAATTAACAGGACTGGGTGTTACCTCATAAAACTCTAATTCTTAAAACCCTTTAAGCAGATATGATGGACCGACTCTAGGTCATACATATACAGAAAGTGACAAGTTCCTAAGGGGTAGAATTCCCAAGGATTGAAGGACCAGAGAGATAATTGTTCTGGAATTCCAAACTGACAGTTCCCACAGCTGGCTTCTGAAGACCTAGATATTAAAAAGTCTCTTTGATGAGCATAATGTTTTCCCTTGACTAGTGAAGAAGATGTCATTATTTATCCACACTCTGGAAGTGAAGATGGTTGGCAGTGAACCATTCCCACTCAGAAGTGGAACCCACAAAAATACTTTCACCATGGATCCAGATTTATGCTCTATAGCCCCAGCCTGAGGTTCCCGGGATCATTGTTCTAGAACAATAAGATAAATATCACTTCTCAGGCAGAATCCCATAAAGATGTATCATCCCCCACCAACCATAATCATCATTATTCAAAGAGAAAAATATCATGTCAATATTACTGGAAGGGGTATGCCAAACTAGTCCAAACCTCTTGTTTTTCAGAAAAGGGCACTGAAGCCTGAAGGAATGTGCCAGAGGAATAAACTATACCATACCCTCTACCTACAGGATCAGTTTTCTTTCTAACTGTCACTTACAAGGACTAGAAAGTAAGTCAGTCAGTCAATCAACATTTATTCCAAACACAATGTGGAGTTGTTGAGGGCGGTAGTCCCTTTGGTATTCCTTGTTTGATCTCCAACTTCCTTTGGGACTTGGACTTTGATACAAGATCTGGTCAAACTAGTCTGGGCTTGTACCCAGCCCCCCCCCCCCCCCCCCCCCCCCACACACACACACACACACACACTGGATCTGAGCTGGCTTGGATAAAGCTCGCCAAAAATCTGGCCTTCTAGGAATTAACCTGAGCTCCGCCCATTACTTCTTCAAGCAGATAAAAAGAGCAAAGCTAGAACCATCTTTGGTTCAGAGATTTGAAAGATGCCAGCCAAGATGCTTGCATCAGAGACTCTCTGTCCCTGCTGCTTTCGGTGTTTATCTTCCTCTATCTAATGCCTTTTACTAACCAGACCTTAACCTTGCTTCCAAACCCTGCAATAAACATCTTTTACCCATCTAGGTTTTCGGGCCTGTAAATTCATTTACAGGGGACTCTCGCCGCCACTAGATCTGATTTAACTTTGTATCCTTGCGCCGAATCCTAAGGGGGTTGCAGGGGAGCTCCATGTGACTCCCTGTATCCCGAATCCTGCCACTAGACCTCACTTAATCCTATTGAGGTATATACCTCATTATTAGTCATTTATCTCATGATTTGGTTCAAGTTACCTCATCATTTTGAGGTTCCCCATTACCTCATCAGAGTCTCAAAAATAAAGTTTAAATGTTTTGGCCTGCATGACAGTGAACAAATTATGTGATCTCTTTTAGCATTGATATCTTCATCTGGAAAATGAAGAGGTTGTACTCAATAACACTTCTAAATATCTGGTACTGGGATTCATTGGTCCAATTATGAGACATATAATAAAGATGGAAAGACTGTTCTTTGGGCAGTTAGGGTGATTATAGAACATCAATATGACAATATTTACATTGCTTTATGCAATGCTCTTGTTCTAATCAAATGACCTTCACGGCACATTTTAGAACAAAATAAAATTATGACAAAGTTCATTTAAAGAAATGAAAATTCTCAGATATAAAGGAAATCACTGTAAAAATAAAGAATGAAGGGAGAACATTCCTTCCAGACTCTTAAATCACATAGTAAAGATGAAATCATTAAAAGAATCTGGTATTGGAAAAAAAATGGAGTATCAGAAATAATCAAATTCAAAATTCCATCCTGCAATAAGTTACTTCTTGTAGAAGAAACCTTTATTTAACAAGAACTTCTAGGGGGAAAATTTTTTAAATCTTTTCCAAGTTCTTTATTTAAGGAAGGGGCTCAGGATAGATATTTCATCATTTCTTACCTGGCTGCCTTGTCATGAAGACTAAATTACAGGATACATAACTCTTATAGAGTAGGGGTTGAGGGGAGGATATATCTCTTCTCAATGTTGAAGTTTTCCATTGTAGAAGAGGGCTTGATTTGTTCTTCTTGATCAAGGAATTAAAGTTCCAGAAAATGACATTTACATTCGACATAAAGGGAAATTCCTTCTCAGTTAGAGCTTCCAAAGATAGAATAGTTTGTCACTTTCAAACAGGGGGATGAATACTTTTTGAAAAATTATTGAAGTGATTTCTCTCCAGGTTGGATTAGCAGGCCTTCTAGCCTTTGGGTTCCATAATTCTGTGAAGAATTCAGTTTGATAATCAGGTCACTAATAAAAGGAGAGAGACTGGCATATGAAAAGATGGTCAGAACAAAAAGCTATATTCATAAACCATTTTCTCTATACATGGACCATTGTGTTAAGAAATATAAAAAGTGGCAGAGATAATTACAATCCATGCTCTTCATGGACTTATCACGCCCATTTCCCTCAACTTCTGCCAGCACTAACATTTCACGACTTGTCATCAGTCAAGACGTATTTACTATATCCCTGTTATGTGTCAGGCACTATGTGAAATCCTACAGATAAGAAGAAAAAGGAAAAAGAAACAACAAAAAAAGGGAAAGTTCTTAAGGAGCTGTCATGTGGTTTGAGGTGCTCTCTTATTTCTTTTCTTTTCATTGCTTCCTAAAGTGTCACATTCTCACATTAGGTAGACTACATCTTCATAGCAGCACTATAAGGAGGCTAACTGAGAGAGTTACCCCTCCCTGGAAAGTATCAGCAGAACCCATGGGCAATCACCTACAAGGCAATACTAGTACCTCTTCCCAAAAAGTTCAATGGCCTCAATAGCCTTGCATGCTCCTTTTTCTTTATCCTCCAAGTCCCTTGAGAGAAACTCTCTTTTCCTTTGGGAATGAATGGACAGGGGAGGCAATGTGGACATGGCATTGGTAAAGTTACCCAGGAAGGAAATTACAAGATGAATGGAGAATCCAATAGAGCACTGTTTGTTCTGGGAAATTTGTCTTCCTTGCAGAGACACAGTCTGACTTGGAGAATAAGAGAACCCCATCAGCTGGAACAATGTCATCATTTTGTCAATCCCTCTTGAAAGTTAGCTCTATAATATGTTTCCCTGGAAGATTGATCCTCCTTCTGCTACCTGTCCTGGGGCAAGCATAAGGTGGACCTGGTCTCAGCTCAGGAGGAAGACAAGAGACTCCTGGGAAGTCTGCCTCTGAATTTAATCAACCTGTGATCCAGTGGGAGAAGCCAATGAGAAAGCAGGTAGAAGGAGCATCATGAACATAAATGAAACCACAGTTATATCACTGGGCATCAATTCTGCTCTTCTGGTCCTGAGGCACTTTGTGCATGTTGAAGTGAAGTGGGTACTTTCATGACTCTGAGTGTCTGCCAGGCCTGGCCTCTAAGCCTTTCCAATTTAATGAGAAATATCCAAAGTAGTTTTCTGGTGTTGTGGCCTTCAGGATTTGGGGGATGACCTCCATATCAATATGAAACCATAGAGTGTGACTTCTTTTACACGTGTGTGTTTTATTCTTTCCCAGTTACCTGCAAAACAATTTTAAAAAACCTTTGAGTTGCAGATTCTCTCCCTTATTTCCCCACCATGCCCCTATTGAGAAGACACATATGAAGTTACACAAAATATTTCTATTAAAGTCATCTTGTGAAAAAAATTAGATTTACCCCCCCAAAAAAAAAAACCCTCAAGAAAAATAAATTAAAAATGAAAATATGCTTTAGTCTGTATTCAACCACAATGGATGGATAGCATTTTTTTTTAAATCACAAGTCCTTCAGAGAAGTCTTGGATCATTTTATTGCTGAGAACAGCAAAGTCAGTCAGAGCTGATCATCCCACATCATTGTTATTTCTTTGTACACCGTGCAGTTCATTTTGCATGAAGGATTTTGCGTATCCTGCTTATCATTTCTTATAAAACAATAGTATTCTATCATAGTCACATACCACAGTTGATTCAACTATTGCCCAATTGATGAGCATCCCCTTAATTTCCAATTCTTTGCTGTGAGAAAAAAGCTGCTATGAATATTTTTGTGCCTGTAGATCCTTTTCTTTTTTTGAATCTCTTTTCAGATACATGCCTAGTAGTGATATTGTTAGGTCAAAGGGTATGTATGATTTCCTTCTCCTTTGGGAATAAATCAGATCTTTTGATCATTTATCAATTGGAGAATGGCAGAGCATGACTTCTTGAAACAAAATAATATTTATTTTAGACACCCACTTAAGTAAAACAAGTGAGCAAATGGTTATTTATTTGTCTAATAGCAGCTAGTTGATACAGTGAATAAAACAATGGGCGTGGAATCAAGAAGAGTTATCTTCCTAAGTTTAAGTCTGGCCTCAGATATTTATTAGTTGTGTGACCCCAGACAAGTCCTTTAATCCTGTTTGCCTCAGTTTCCCTATCTATACAATGAGCTGGAGAAAGAAATGGCAACTCACCCCAATGTATTTGCCAAGAAAACTTAAAAATAGGGACTCAGAGTCAGATATCATTGAAAAACATATGTATTATTTTAAAATCACCAGGTATTTACATAAGACTTTTCTCTAATTTGCCTTGATTGGCTTATGTTGAATTCTATATCGAAAAAATTCATTTGGAGCTAATGCAAACCTAGTCTTGTCATTGTCCATAGAGTCATTTTTGCCTTCTCCCTGTTTTTCTTCAGATTCTACTTCAATTTTGTTCATGCTCTAAATAGAAGGTGATTTTCAGACAATCTGTGTATTGTTTTGATCCAGAATGTTAAATCCTCGTTCATGAGACTAAGCCCTGTTTTTTACCCCAATGCCAATGCTGACTCTGCTTAATTTCTCAGAAATTTCAGCAAACCTGTTGGCTTTCCCTGAAGTTCCCAATACCTCCAGTCCAGTCAGGATTTTTGAGAGGTTTAGGTTTAGTAGCCTTCCTTTAAAAAAAGATATCCCTTTGAAATAAAAGTTCATTTTTAAGGAACATTTAATTCCAGCCATAAATTTCTGACTATTTCCAAACCAGATCTAGCATAGAAATGGATCCCAGAGGTCAGCAAGTTCCACGCCCCAGCCTCTCACCTGCACATGGACCTACATTCTCTGTCCTGGGGCTGAGAGGACTGCAGTTGGGTGTGTGAGAAATACCTGGATTTGAGATGCTTCTCAGGCACTTACCAGATATGACCCTATGAAAATCACTTAATTTTTCAGAGCTGCACATTTCTCCTCTGTAATTTTCTAATAATGATAGTACCAATCTGACAGATTCTTCTGATGCTTAAATAAGACCCTGTGCCTACAGTGCTCACAGATATTAAAGCCCAAATGAGCCAGACCACTTGACCTGCTTTCAGCCCAATGCCCACAGACATCATTCTGGGGAGCAACTCTTTGTGAAAAGGGCCCAGCCGTCCCCACTAATTGTTAAATAACTACCACTGCCAAGGCAGGCCAGCCAACCTCACTGAAGCAGCCAGACACATGAAGGGCAAGACAGGGAGGTTAAAAATGCTCGAAAGGTTAAATCATCTCCCTTACCACCACCTCCTCTTCCATCCTACTAGAGACAGCATGGGATTATATGCCCAACACTCCTGGGAATAACAGTACCCCACCTCCAGACCACCAGCCCTGCTTCTCTCTCTGTATCAGAGCAGATCTTGAGGGCAGCATTTAGAGAATGAACCCAACATTTTTGTCATCACTCATGCCAACTGCTAATGAAATATCCCTATCAATAAGTCAGTTTGAGAACCAGGATTGCAGCATCCCCACAGACTCCTCCCTAACTTCCAATTCTGTCCCTTGTCATCATTCGAGGCATCGATCATTGAAAAGATGTGTCCTTGCAAATATCTCTTCAGGTGCTACTCCCTTAGTAGCAAGACCTAGAAAAGAAAGTCCTCACCTTCAAACTCCTTGGCACTCTACATCAGGAATTATGATGACTTTATCAGTGGAAGTGACTTTAAAGAAGTCATTACCATCTGTTTTCAACAGTACCTTCCTTGGAGACCATGAAACTTTGCTTTTGACTTGAAGTTAAAACCTTCTCTTCTCTTCCCCTATTAGAATGTGAACTACTTGAGTACAAGGACCATCTGGATTTTCTATTTGAGCAGCTGGGTGGCACCGAATGCTGGGCCTGGAATCAAGAAGATGCTGCTGCTCTCAGCCTCTTACCGACTATGAGGTGACCCAAGGCTAATCACAGCCTGAATTTGTCTTCGTTTCCTTGACTATAAAATGGGGACACTAATACCACCTATAATTGCTTTGAAGAGCAAAAAAGATAATATTTGTAAAGTGTTTAGCAGATTGCCTGACACATGGTTAGTGTTATATACACATTAGTTATATCATTATTCTGTAGTAGTAGTAGTAGTAGTAGTAGTAGTAGTAGTAGTAGTAGTAGAGTAGTAGTAGTAGTAGTAGTAATCATAATAGCAGTAATATTAGCCCCAGCAACAGGAGTAATAGTAGTAGTATTAGTAATTGTAGTAGTAATAGTCATCGTACTAACGTACGATGTATTAGTAGCTAGCAGTACTAGTCATAGTAGCAGTAACAGCAGCAGTATTAGTAGTAATAATAATAATAATTATAGTAGTTGTAGTAATAGTAATAGCAGCAGTTGTAATAATAGCACTAGTAGAAATAGTAGTAGAAGCAGCAGCTACCAAAGTAATAGCAATAGCAGTAGTAGTAGTAGTACTAGCTGTAACAGTAATAGTAACAGTAACAATAGCAGTATCAATAGTAGTACTAGAAGTAGTAGTAACAATAGTAGTAAAAGTAGCAATAACACTAGCAGTAAAAGTAGTAATAGGAGGAAGAGGAGGAGGAGGAAGAGGAAGAGGAGGTAGAGGAGGAGGAGGAAGAGGAAGAGGAGGAGGAGGAGGAGGAGGAGTTGTCTAGTATTTTTCCAGGCTTAGGATAATGTTCTGCATAGCGCACTCAATTCATGTCTCTACACCCACTTTTCTCTCTGTTTGTTACAAGATTGTCCCATCCTTACATAGCAACACTCATGGAGTTGGCTGCCAGTTCTACTTATGGGAAATATAACAGAGACTTTCCGTTGCCTTCTCTAGCCACAGCAACTGAGACCTCCATGGAAGCCTAGGGTTCTCCCTTCCAAGTTCAGGAGAGAGGAATGAGTACAGAAAAGCCGGGAGCCACAAGGAAAGCATCCCTCGCGCTTCCTTTAGAAGGGCAGAGGTGCTCATGTCCATTCTGAAACACTCTTTGCATCACTTCCATCCTTTTCGAGAAGAAATCTAGAGGCTTTAGAGGCCTCAGCTCCCAGCGGTCAGCCTTGTGCCCCACATGCATTCTCACACTTGATCAGCCCAGGTCCCTTCTGGTTTCCCAGCTGCAGTTGCACCTTTCGGCTGGTCTGAAGACCAGACATTGCAAGATTTCTTGGTGCTGTCTTGAGACAGTGCTACAGCATGTGGAGGGAGGCTGCTCTCCCTCTTCTGAAAGAACTCCCATCTCCTGGGAGCCCCAAAGGAGGAAGATGCTTTAAGCCAAATCCACTGAGATCTAGAGAGAAGACCCTTTCCCATGTTGCCAGCACCTATTCTTAAGAGTGTGCTGGGAAAGATTACGTTGGCTGCTTGAGTGGAATTTCATAACTAAGAGAACATGAGCCGGGCGGCCTGTGGAGCTCTGACATGACGACCGCTCTCATCTTTTGGAGATACATCTGCGACTACACGGGTCCATTTATAGCATATTTGAAAATCCTCACCAATCTTTGAAGCTTTTCAAAGTACATTTCTCAGGGGATCTATCATTTTCTTAAAAGCAACAAACAGCTTCTAACTAATTTTTTTAAAAAGTCCATGGTGCTCACTGCAGTGTCCTGTTTCCCATGTCAGCAGGAAGTCATCAAAAGGATTATATCACCCACTTGCTAATGCCAATAGAATTGGGGGGGGGGAATCTAGTCTTTTGGCTTTCATAATAATGGCCACCCATTTCATAAGAGGCATAATTTTTATTTGAGAGGATCAGATGTTTTGGGAACAGATGGTTCCCCCATGAATATCTTTAGTTTAATGTGTATTCTTACATTTTGTTTAGAAATATAGACTCCCCTTTCAGCATATTCTGTCCCTGTGACTGTCTCTTGGCCCACTGAATGCAGCACTGCTCAAGCTGTAGTTTCCACAGCTTTCATATTTATTTTTTGCCCTTTTACTCATCATTCCACACAACAGTTAAAACTTCCTAGAAATCAAGAATTCTGAGCAGCCTTTCTGAAAGTCATTGAGGCCTTAGCACTGCACTTGAAGTAGGGAAATCAGAGAAAAATTCTAATGAGAACCAGGATTCACAGCCTTCATTTGCCTTCGTGCTTTTTCTGTGGCCTTTAACCCTCCTGTGCCAAATTGAACCCTCAATTTTGTGTGTAATGGTCCTCCCTCCACCCAACAAGACTTGTTTTTAAAGCTGGAAAAAAAAAAAAAAAGATTAAATTTTAAACCACTTGTGGGTGTCCATCACCTTTGGCTATCAGACAGGATCCTGCTGAGATATAATTCTGAAGAGCATCAGGCAATGTGGCTTGAATGATAGAATTACAATCAGATCATATTATAATGTGGTTCATGCATTTGCAAGGAGCTTATCATAACCAGGGTCCCAGAATAGTGCAGAGCACTACCCAAAATATTCAGCCATATTGTAATTTTTCAAAAGTTAAGAAAAAAAAAAGTGGGTTCTGCCTTTGGTGCACACATGCTTGGGGCATGAAAAATCATTATATATTTTGCATGATTCACATAGGCTTAAATATTAATTTTCATGACCATCATTCTAGATCTAAAATCAAATTGCATCATTTTATGCCTTTTTTTTTTTTTTTAAAGACTGAACATTAAATTTCTAGTACTAACTAATCCACTTTCTTCTCAGCCAGAATCAACAAGCAGGGCAATATTGACATTTCTTTTTGCATAGGAAGCCGTTCAAGTGGCAGAGAAGTGTTTCTTTAATAATTTTCTTACTTCCTTCAGTACCAGTGGGTATAGATCATTAGGCCATGAGTCAGGAAGATCTGAATTCAAATCCAAATCATATACTTACTATCTGTGTGCTCCTGGACAAATGACTTAGACTATGTTTATCTCAGTTTCCTCACCTGTAAAATGATGAAAGGTAAAAACTTACCTTTCAGGGTTGTTATGAGGATCAAAAAAGATTTTTGTAAAGCACTATATAAATGTTAACTGTTAGGTTCTCACTAAGTGCTAATGAGATAATGAGATATTAGGTTCTTACTAAGTGCTAAGTCGGGACTTGACAATTCTCTAGTTCCGGCCTTTCCTGGGAGTTTGACTTGTGAATTCCTGGGGAAGAGCTTGCATGCTTAGGAGGAGCAAGTTCATTGGTTGAAGTACTTCTTCCCAGAAGCCCTTGCATTATCCCACGCCCATTCTCTGGGAGGATAAAAAGGGCAGCTCTGGAGAAAAAAGTCAGTCTCTGCTCTAGACCAGACTTGAGGCAGCTCTCTACAGGAAGGGAAATCACTTCTCTGGACCAGAGTTAATGGCAACTGTCTGAAGACAGCGGTTCTTTGCAGGAAGAAGAATCTGTCTGAGAGATTTGAGTTGACACAGCAGATCTCCTCCCAGAGAGTGATCGGCAGCTTCTGGAGACAACAGCACATTACAGTTAGCTACACTTTTCAAGAATGTTTATCCATGGAATGGGCAAGAGGTTCCAATGGCCACGGAGAAGAAGAACGAAGTGTTGTGAAGAGCTTAGAACTCTATCAGACGTGGAAAATGCAGAGTTCTCCTTTCATGCATGCAGGGCCACCAGCAGATACCTTGACTTTTGGCTTACCACTGGATCTCAATGTCTCTGGAAGAGAGAGGGAGGCCGAAGTCTTTCCATAACTTTGTTTCATTTAAATTCAATTCTCCTGCAAGTTCAGAACTCATAGGTGATATCATTGGTCCTCTTTGAAAATGGAGAACAAACATTATTATTATTACCAAAGTCAAGATGTGGACACTAAATATACTCTATGCATTTTCTCTCAATGCGTAAAACCCAGCCTAACATGTTCTACTGATTTTTTGGCTTAATACACACCAGTTTTCTGGGTCTAGAGGTTACCTAATCTATAGTGTGAAATAATTTCTGCACACATAATGTTGATTCAAAACAAACCCTGCTCAAATATTCTTGTCTTCCTTGAGAAGATACTAGTTATCTCTCAGGTTACATAAATGTAGTTGGGAAACTATGCTCAGTAGAATAAGTGAGCTCATAAAACCTACAGAAATTGCCACATTTTCTGGTCTTGTCAGCACCAATTAAAACAAGCTTGAATGTTAAGGAAACATTTTCACAATTTTTCCTTCTTAGCAGCTCTTCATGGAACTTAATGGAAACATTTTTCCAGACTGTTTACCCTTGTTCTTCCCTTGGTTCCCCTTTCTCTGTATTGAGTACCTTCTTAAAGCCTTGAATCTGAGATCCTTTGCCATCATTAACAGCAGACCTCTTTAGGCTTCCTTTTCTTTCTGAATTACAAAATCAGTCAGGGAACATGTAGGGATATGGATTTCTCTGAATTAGTCTGGACTTAGGAGATAGTTTATATATTTTCCATATGCCCTCTAGAACTGCAGTTTTAAGAACCAAGACACAATGTAATCTAACTCTCATGAACATATCTTTTGTAGTTTTGATAATCTATATGCTTCATCCCATTGGTGAAATGTGAAAAAGGAAAACTACTTCACTGTTCACACTAGAGGTAACCCTGTGACTGAACCATCTTTTTAAAATATCCATTCTCTTTTGGAATCTCCTACAACTCCTTATTCTCTGACTTACACCTCTTGCTTTGCCTGTGATTCCCTAGGAGCTCTAGGCCCTGTCACTAAGAGCTGAAGGTGCCTTATCTTGGAATGATTACATGAAGAAAGAGGGGGAAAAATACTACCTTGCTTGAAAGCACTAAATTCCTAATCTGTAACTCCACTGACCTGCTCCTCCATTTGGGTTCCTTCATCCCTGCTTGTCTTTGTAGCAATGCATTAGAAACTCTTTCCGGGTCCCAGATTTTAAGTTCTTATTCGCAATGGACTGTGCAGCAACGGTCTGCCTTTTCTCCAGATTTTGAAACAGGTGGTTGAGATCTGGGCACCTGCTGTCTAGAGTCTGAAGGGCATGTTACCTGCGGGGAAACATTTATGATGAATCATCACGTCTCTGATCAGCATGTTTAATGGCATGATGTCACCTTTGAAAAACACAGGTCTTATTAGACATGCATTTCATATTGTTAGACACATTCATCATCAGTAGTAGCTTATATGCAACCATAATAGTTTATTCCATCTATCTTATGGGCTAAAAACAGAATAGAATCATGAAGTACAGTAATACGCATTTGTCTCTGTGGCAAGCATTTACCAAACTAGATTCAAAGGATAAACAGTTTGACTTTCCACTTTCAAAGCAAAGAGAACAACTGATGTAATAGGGAAAGAAGCCCCATCACAAGATAGAGAAGAAGCCTTGCCTACCTGCCTGCTTGTCTGCCAGCCTGCAGAAGATTCGTCCAGTTTACCAGGTAAAAACTGCCAAGTAACCAGCAGATGGAGTTTGCCCTTTGCTGGTTATCATCTCTACATAAACAAGGTTTTTTTGCTCAAGTGCAAAATGAATCTGAGCAAATTTGCTCTGAAAACCATTAGGATATTCCATTCTAGAAAAAAAGGAGTCTTTTGCTTCACTTTTTTCTTTTGCAGTTTTAAGATTGTGTCTGCCCCATCTAAGATCAGTAGTCTTATTTGCTGATTTCGAAAAGGGTGATCTCGTCTCTTGAAGAATTTGTCCTTAGTACACAACCTTGCTATTGCATAGATGTGCACGTAGATATCTCCACATGGTTATGGGTCTATGAACTACAGATACAACATTGCACACATCCTGTAAAGTCCGGACTAGCTCCCTGGAGGCCTCAGGAACAGCCGGAGTCAGGATGAGTAAAAGTCCTTGGTCTTCAGGGAGAGGACACTGAAGAAGACAGACAAACTGCCACAAGCTCACCGCCAACTTCCCTTCTCCTGGTCCTGCTGAAAAATGAAGTTCTTTTGCCTCTCTCACCCCACCCCTTAATCCTTATCTACAATTATCTGTATACACCAAACATCGAGCCAGCATGGAACAGTGAGAAGGACCATTTTCCAAACATATGCTAATAGAATCATTGTCCAATGGGTAATTAGCCTTAAGTCTGATTCAATCACACCTTTTAAGAGTTTCAGCCCTTTACAACATACATATATAATTCTGTTCTGAATTCATTTTTTGTCATGCCGAGTCTTCCTGACCCCATTTGGGAATTTCTTGGAAAAATAATGGTGGCGTTTCCCAATTCTTTCTCCAGGTCATTTTATAGATAAAAAAGTTTAAGTTATTTGCCCAAAGTCACATAGATAGCAGGATTTGAACCCAGGTTTTGCTGCCTCCAAGTCCAGTGCTCTACCCACTATACTATCTAACTGCCAACACACATAACTCTTATTAAGCTGCATATACTTATATATGTATTTGTGTATACACATGGACATTCATACACATATATGTATATGTATACACACACACACACATATATATATATTTACACACACAAAGGAGGTTCTTGACTCACATTTGTGAAATTCAGAAACTATATGAGAATTCTGACAGCTCTGTTTTTTAATAATTAAAAAAAAGAAAATCTTACTAACATAATTCCAGTTCTCCGTAATAGCAAATGTTAAATAAATGGCAACAGGAATCATCAAGTTGGAGAACTGAAATTATTTGAGGATTTTTTTTTTTTTTTTAGATTCTGATAACAATCAGCAATAATTAACATTTCCTAGTAAAATAACATTTAGCCATTAGGCTAAATGACTCAAGAATGCTTAGAGGGTTAATCATTCTCAGTTATATGTAGTGACATTCTAAAAGGAATAGGACTTCAAAACATGGCTTTTTAAAATGTCTCAACCAATTTTTCAAATAATTGTGAAAAGATTTACTTCTTCATGTAAGAAACAAGAAGACGTTAATCAGATTTTAAGTGATAATATCAATAGTTTTAGTGATTTAGTTTAGGGAAATTTACCAGAGATAATATTCCAATTTTAGGAAATATGTCAATGCTATCTACTAGAACAATAATTTAAAGAAATTTATTTTTTCTTAGAATATGACAATTCCCCACTTAAACTAAGTTGGCAAGATTGTAGTTCCGTGAAAGAACAATGTTCAACCGACTTTCAATATCTAAATTTTATTTCTTTCCCCCAGGAGGAAAATTAGATTCTTCACAAGCCTACCATGAAATATACTGCATAAAAGATTCTTAGTTTTCATGTTCATAGTCCTATGGCACAAGAATATGACTGAATTCATTTTCTTACTCTATCAGAAGTCTTTCAATACAGCCTTAACACTGTCAATTTCTTCCTCTCTTTGCAAACGCTGCAAAGGAGTGCTTTTCACTTCCTCACATTCTTTCATTAATTAGTTGTCTGATGGACTATGGCCAGCTCCACAGCTCACTGAGCAGCCTAATATTAATATCTTGTAGCTTTGTCACTTTACGTAAATGCCATAGACTTTCTCAGTGTATAAGCAAACAGCAGCCCAGAATGAGAAATGGAGTTTTGGATTTTTTTAATATGATATAGGAGTAGAAAAAAAAAAAAAAGAAATATATGAAGTATATTCAGCTACTGACTGAGTAAATGAAAGAAATATTGTGATCCAGGAATTGGTATTACCACTTTGGAAACAACTTTAGAAATTATTTCAGCTTAGGCTGTTGTCATGGAAGAAATAGAAGATGTCAGTTCTTTGTAAGAAGCATGCTTTGTTTGTATTTATGCAAAAATGAGCTAGATAATAGATAAAAAGGATGGATTCATAGGTGACACAGAGAGATAGATAGATAGATAGATAGATAGATAAATAGATAGATGATAGATAAATATAAAATATGTTATGTCTCAGTTAAAGACTTCCCTTCTTATCTTGCTAAGGGGTTACCAATTGTCTCAATCTCTTCTGAATCCTTAGCATTTTCCAAGTAAATCATCATGTCATCTGGAAAAGAGATGTATTGGACTCCTCTTTTGCTTTGGAATTTTTTTTGTATTGTTTTATTTCTATTGGCCTAATTTCTAGAACTATTTTTAAAAGAGTGAGAAAAATCATTGGTAATTCATTTGTGATTGGTGATTATAGGAGTTATTCCTCCCATACCTATGCATTTTATATATACCCCCCCACACACATATAAAGCATCATCTAATGTTTTAGTTTTAAAAATGACTTTCTTTGGTATTCATTAATATAGCAATATGGTTAATGATATCTTGGATTTTAATAAAAGTCAATTATATTGATTGTTTCCTTATTTGAATCATGGTATAAATTAAAATTTAGTATTTTGCAAGTTTTAAGGGATATAGAAATAAAATGCTAAAATCTTTCCTTCCATAATTTCATATAAAATTTTTAATTAAAATTCATTAATTACATGTGATTCTATATGTTCCTTTTTTCTTTGTTTTATAAAATGTATAGACCACAAAAGAAATTTAGAAGAATAAGTTCTCTCAATCTTGGGTATAATTTGTTTAGAATAGTTGTAAACTATGGTGTTTTTTTTAAGTTTCAATTAATTCTTTTATGCTAGCATAGATATCAAAATGTTTTTTTCTTTCATAATTTCATCAGTGTGAGTTTGAGGCAACTATGATATTGATAATCCCCATCTTATGTTCTGACAAATTGAAAATTTGCATTTTGGTATATAATCTATTATTTAAAAAAAATGTTGTTGCAATATAAAATTGAATTCCCAGTTTTTTGATAATGTGGTATATTCAGAAAATTATGTTTTATAAATTTACTTTTAGTTTTATTACATATTTTATGTTTTCCTTTGTTAATTTTATTTTCCTCCTTTAAAAAAACTGGTTAGATAACTATTTATTTATACATGTTTTCAAAGACTCAGTTTTAAATTTTATTCATCAGTTTTATAGTCTTATTTGGTATGCACTTACTATGTGTCCAGCACAGTACTAAGAGATTTACAATTATCATCTCATTGGTTCCTCATGACAACCTTGGGATAGAGGTATTATTATTGCCCTCATTTTACAGTTGAGGACACAGAGGCAAATAAAGACATTTGCCCAGAGTCTCATAACTAATAAGTATCTGAAAATGTATCTGAACCCATGTTTTTTTTTTGATTCCAAGCTCAGTACTCTATTCACTACACAACTTCACTGCCCTAAATAGACTTTGAGAGCAAAATACAGTCATTTAAAATATTTTATTTTTTAATTTGTGTAATAAAACAAGCTTTTTCATAACCTACTACAATAAAAATATGAAACTGCAAATCTCCTCTGCACATTTACTATTCCTTTGAAATAGTCAACAAAATTAACTTGTAGGTTTTTTTTTTTCTTCCCTATATCCTAGAAATGGCTATCATTAGACACAAATAGCTGTGTGTATATGTGTGTATATACATATATGTATATCCAAATCTATGTGTATGTATATATGCATGTGCAAATTATTCTATTTCAATTTATCAGTCCTTTTTCTATATGCAAACAGCATTTATTCATATGTCCATTATAGTTAATTTGGGTATTTATAATAGTCAAAATGAATCATTCACTCAAATTCATTTGTATAATATTAGTATTTCTGTATACAATTTTTTTCTTAGTTCTGTTCATTTACTACTTAAACCTTTATAAGACTGGAAAGAATTATTCATGATGTTAGCAGAAGCTCTGCAATTAACATATGGTTTCTGACTATTTCAAACTCTATGAGGATCACAGATTGCAACTCTCCCTAACAAAACTGCTAGACTCTATTATATAAGGCTGCAGTGACAAAGGTAGGGATACAGTAAAACTTGACTCTTAGGGATTTTCTATTTTTAATATTACGTTAAACATACCAAAGAATCAAACATGGCACAACCATCAATATGCCATCCTTTCAATTTTTAAAATGAAGTGTGAAAAAAAAGATGTGTATATCTGTATGCAAGTGTATATACATGAGTGTGCAAATGATGGGAATTGCACCAGACATGGTATCAGGGGAAATTTGCAGTGTTGATGTTCTTTTGAAGAATTTCTTCCATTGAAAAATGAAGAATTCTGAATAAACTGCTGGGATTCTAAAATAACAGCTATATTTTTCAGATGAAGAAATTATGACACAGATATACCAAAAGATAAACAAATAGCCAATGATAAAGTGATAAAGCCAGGAATCCATATTTTGAACTCTTCCCCCTTGCCCATGACATCATGACACATTTGAAACTCTTAAGACCTCCCTGAAATATTACAATCCAAAATACAGCCACATTTCCATGTTATGATCCTGATATTAGTAGACTTTGGAGTTTGCTTGTTTTGACATCCTTGGCTAAATGATAATTATCAAGGGATGGCCTTCTAGCTCATTGCGATATCAATAACAACTTACTAAAATACATTGCAAAAGTGAACAATGAAATTGACTTCTCTTGAAAGTGATGAGTTCCTTCTCAAATAGCCATAGGAAGAGAATATTCTGGCCATAGGAGGATAGGTTTGTAGAAAGCCTCATTTGGCATACTCCAGTATCTAATTTAACAATGGGAATGACATACATTGCATCTTCCCATGTGTTTTGAATTGTTCCTACTGTCATTCTCCATTCTGTCATTTTATTTACTTTGGAGATGATACACATTTAATGTAATAGCTTCTATTGAAACCTTTGTTTGTAAGTTATTACAGTTGTTATTTTTCCACCAAGCAATTGGAACCAAGTGTTTTCTTTGTGATTTTAGTCTGGCTCCAGTTCAGTTGTTGACTTATCAAATTCATAAGTATGTTGGGGGTGTAAGTAATTTATATTTTTGTTGTTTATTAGTTTATGGATAATAGGAAGCATTGGGCCAGGATTCTAGGCACAGGTTCTATACATTTAGGTATACATTAGGTTCTATACATTTAGGCTATTTTTGTTGTTGCAGTCTCTGACATGAGACAGCATAACTGCTTTTTCTTTGCTATCATCTGTATCAATCAATAAAATACACTGATTAAGGATAGGCTTTGTGTAATTTCCAGTGGAAATATTATAGTATTGTATTGATTTCACAAATCTCCGTTCCTGTAAACAAATCTTCATGATTCAGCCATTTATTCAAAGTGTCTTTGTTGAAATAATGTTGATTGAATTTTCTGGATATGTCATCCAGAAAACCTACTGACCCTTCTCTGGGATAAAATAAGAAAGCAAAAGTAGTTTTTGCCCCTAATCTTAAAGCACTACGAGAATGTTGTTATAGTTAAAAACATCTAATAATGGACTTGGATTTGGTAATATCATCATGCCTTTTAACTTTCTCTAATAAAAGAGGCCCAAGGTGTGCACTTGTTATTTACACAGTGGACAGAATTGCTACAGAATTGGCAATTATTCAAAGTATTGATTTGGACCTCACGACAATGAAAAGAATCCAGTAACAAGGACAAAACTTCATAATTCAGGAATACTGACTTCTCCTTCAGCCAAATAGTAGAGATAAGACAATGAGTAGAACCAATACCATCTATGATGCTTTTATTCTGAATTCTTCTTCTAGTGGAAGAAAAAAACAAAGGCAACAATTTCCGGGATAAAGAGATAAAACACATTTCAGGTAAGATAATAATTGTGTTTCTTTCTATGTCTTTCATCAATGATTTTTAACCTTATTTTTAAAATTAATTTTATACTTATAACTTTTTTTGATAGTACATGTGCATGGGTAATTTTTTACAACATTATCTCTTGCACTCATTTCTATTCCGAATTTTCCCCTCCTTCCCTCCACCCTTTCCCTAGATGCCAGGAAGTGCCATACATGTTAAATATGTTATAGTATATCCTAGATACAATATATGTGTGCAGAAACAAATTTCTTGTTGCACCAGAAGAATTGGATTCAGAAGGTAAAAATAACCTGGGAAGAAAAACAAAAATGCAAACAGTTTACACTCATTTTCCAGTGTTCCTTTTCTGGGTGTAGCTGCTTCTGTCTATCATTGATCAAATGGAACTGAATTAGATCTTCTCTTTAGTGAAGATATCCACTTTCATCAGAATACATCCTCATACAATATTGTTGTTGAAGTGTATAATGATCTCCTACTTCTGCTCATTTCACTCAGTATCAGTTCATGTAAGTCTCTCCAAGCCTCTCTGTATTTATCCTGCTGGTCATTTCTTATAGAACAATAATATTCCATAACATTCACATAGCATAATTTACCCAACCATTCTCCAAAGGATGGGTATACATTAATTTACCAGTTTCTAGCCACTACGAAAAGAGCTGCCGAAAACATTTTGGCACATACAGGTCCCTTTCCCTTCTTTAATATTTCTTTGGGATATAAGTAGTACTGCTGGATCAAAGGTATGCACAATTTAATAAGTTTTGGGCATAAATTTTTGGGCATACTTCCAGATTGCTCTCCAGAAAGGTTGGATTCTTTCACAACTCCACCAACAATGTATCAGTGTCCTAGTTTCCCACATTGCCTCCAATATTCATCATTATTTTTCCCTGTCATCTTAGCCAATCTGATAGGTGTGTAGTAATATCTCAGAGTTGTCTTAATTTGCAGTTCTCTGATCATTAGTGTTTTGGAATACTCTTTCATATGAGTGGAAATAGTTTCAATTTCATCATCTGAAAATTGTCTGTTCATATTCTTTGACCATTTATCAGTTGGAGAATGGCTTGGTTTCTTATAAATTAGAGTCAGTTCTTTATATATTTTGGAAATTTGGACTTTATCAGAACCTTTAACTCTAAAAAAAATTTCCCAGTTTGTTGCTTCCCTTCTTGTTTGCATTAGTTTTGTTTGTACAAAAGCTTTTTAATTTGATGTAATCAAATTTTTCTATTTTGTGATCAATAATGATCTCTAGTTCTCCTTAGGTCACAAATTCCTTCCTCCTCCACAAATCTGAGAAGTAAAGTATCCCATGTTCCTCTAATTTATTTATGATCTCGTTCTTTATGCCTAAATCATGGACCCATTTTAATCTTATCTTGGTATATGGTGTTAAGTGGGTCCATGCCTAATTTCTGCCATACTAATTTCCAGTTTTCCCAGCAGTTTTTGTCAAATAATGAATTCTTATGGGATCTTTGGGTTTGTCAAACACTAGATTGCTATAGTATTCACTATTTTGTCCTGTTCCACTGATCAACTAGTCTATTTCTTAGCCAACACCAAATGGTTTTGGTGACTACTGCTTTATAATATGGTTCTAGATCAGGTACAGCTAGGGCACCTTCATTTGTTTTTTTTTTTTTTTTTTACTAATTCCCTTGAAATTCTTGACCTTTTGTTTTTCCATATGAATTTTGTTGTTATTTTTTCTAGGTTATCAAAATTGTTTCTTGGGAGTCTGATTGATATGGCACTAAATAGATTAGTTTAGGGAGTATTGTCATCTTTATTATATTCACTCAGCCTATCCAAGAGCACTTCATGTCTTTCCAATTATTTAAATCTGACTCTATTTTTGGGGCAAGTGTTCTGTAATTTTGCTCATATAATTCCTGACTTTCCTTTGGTAGATAGATCCCCAAATATTTTATATTATCGACAGTTATTTTGAATGGAATTTCTCTTTGTATCTCTTGCTGTTGGATTTTGTTGATGATGTATAAAAATGCTGAGGATTTATGTGGATTTCTTTTGTATCCTGCAACTTTGTTAAAGTTGTGAATTTTTCTAATAGCTTTTTAGTTGAAGCTCTGGGGTTTTCTAAGTATATCATCATATCATCTGCAAAGAATGATAGTTTGGTTTCCTCATTACCTACTCTAATTCCTTTAATCTCTTTCTCAACTCTTATTGCAGAGACTAGCATTTCTTATACACTATTGAGTAGTAATGGTGATAGTTGGCAACCTTGTTTCACTCCTGATCTTACTAGGAAAGGTTCCAGTTTATCCCCACTATATATGATGCTTACTGACAGTTTTAAATATATCCTCCTGACTATTTTAAGGAATAGTCCATTTATTCCTATACTCTCAAGTGTTTTTAGTAGGAATGGATGTTGGATTTTATCAAATGCATTTTCTGCTTCTATTGAGATAATCATATGTTTTTTGTTAATTTGATTATTAATGTGGTCAATTATACTAATGGTTTTCCTAATATTAAACCAGCCCTGCATTCCTGGTATAAATCCTACTTGATCATGATGAATTATCCTGGGGATGATTTTCTGTAGTCTTTTTGCTAATATCTTATTTAATATTTTAGCATCAATATTCATTAAGGAGATTGGTCTATAGTTTTCTTTTTCAGTTTTTGATCTACCTGGTTTAGGTATCAGTGCCATGTCTGTGTCATAAAAGGAATTTGGTAGGACTCTTTCATTCCTTATTTTTTCAAATAGTTTATATAGCATTGGGGCTAATTTTTCTTTGGATATTTGGTAGAATTCACACGTAAATCCATCTGGTCCCAGAGATTTTTTCTTAGGGAGTTGATTCATAGCTTGTTCTATTTCTTTTTTCTGAAATGGGACTATTTAAGCAATTTACTTCCTCCTCTGTTAATCTGGGAAGCCTATATTTTTGGAGGTAGTCATCCTTTTTACTTAGGTTATTGAATTTATTGGCATAAAGTTAGGCAAAGTAACTCCTTATTATTGCTCTAATTTACTTTTCATTGGTGGAAAGTTCCCCCTCTTCATTTTAAGACTAACAAGTTGACTTTCCTCTTTCCTTTTGCTGATCAGATTTACCAAATGTTTATCCATTTTATTGTTTTTTTTCATAAAACCAACTCTTAGTTTTATTTATTAATTAATTTATAAACTAACTTAATCTCATCCAGATCATACTGGATAAAGGGAGATAATTTTCCAAAAGAAACAAAGGAGTAGAGAGATAGTGCAGACAGTTTTCCCTGGATAAATGTGGCCCAGTGAGAAGTTTCTGCCTTGCTTTCTGGATGATCACTTGATCTCTAGAAATTCTTGAAATTCCCTAAGAGGTATTGATAAAAAGGGGAGGAAGATTCCATGTTTATTCAGGCTAGAATCCTCTGAGGAGAAGTAAATACCAATTTGTCATTCTTCCACAAGACTCCAAGGCAGAAATACTCATTGATAACTCCAGAGCATCACTTCTATGCTTACCTTACTGATGGCTTGTGCTGCAGTTAAATTTCACAACCTCTTCCTTGGTGGCAAAGGAAAATAGAACCTGTTGCCAACACACTTAAATGATTCTGACATAAGAGAGAAATTAGTTAAAAGGAAAACCTTTAAGGAAAGTCTTAGCTAACTGGGCATCTTTCATTATACCAGTCTAATCTAGTAGCACTAATTGATTTCTGCATTTGCTTAGTTGAAAGGTTTGAACTGGTCCTCATTGAGAATTTGCAATGTAGGGCTTAAAACAGGAAGGATTTGTTAACCTAACTAATTAATGTTACCTTTAAATCACATTTCCTTACTGCTAGTCAATTATAAATACTTTGTGTTAAAAATAATAATAAATTATAATAATAAATAATAAAAAAATATTCTGGCTACTACTATCTTATCTAGAAATTGAAGTTCATAATCCCCGACAATCTATATCACACATTAAAAGTCTTTTGACTTGTCAAAAACAAAAAAAATACTGCCACTTTCTTTGCACTATAAGTAGGAAAACTATAAGTATATCTTTAAAGAACTTCTCAGAGATTGTCAAGGAAAAACACACCAGATGATCTTCCTGGGTTGTGTTAAGGACCATGGAGCAATGGTCATCACCTTGCAGGAAGTCAGAAGGGTCTGTTCATCCCCATGTTTCCCCATCTCATTTTACAGCAAATATATTTCAATTCTACCAATCACAAGAATGTCAAAGTTGAAAGAAACCTCCAACCAGAATTGAGCCAAAAATTATTTCTGTGAAAATCAGCAAATTGTCGCTGTCTTTTCTTGAAAGGCACAAATGAAGGAGACAAATAATCCTCAAGTCATTGAGAGTAAAATGAAAACCCATTTCCAAATGAAACAAAATGAAAATTCTAATTATTTTAGACAGCTATATGTTAATGAATTATTGTTTTTCTTTCCTCTTTACTAATATAAAGTTTATTTTCTTTGTTTTTAATTTCTGTATATTAAAAACAATAGAAAAAAGAAATGCACATATACATTCACACCTATCCACAAACCCACACACATATACCTCTATCTATATGCACACATTCATAGTGACATGCATATTTACATATAGTCAAACACACACAAACATGTTGTAGCATTTGTGTATATCTCTTTTTTCCTATATCTGCTAATTCTACTTTAATTCTGCTCCTTAACTTGCCTTAATACTATAACCTCAGTCCCACCATGGATCCCTCCCATGTTCTCTTTGTCCATCCTTTGTTTCCCCTTCACCCATATATCCCTGCTTATTTTTAAATGGATTTGGAGAGCATTATATCCTTCATGGTAGCTATGTAGTCACCTATCTAACCCATTATTGATGTGAATAGGTTTTCAGATCTAGGAGCCCTTCTCTCTCCTCTAATGTCTCTATGTCTATTCTTCCTCTGTATCTCATTTTTATAAATCTTTCTTTTGAGTTCTCTGATTACTGAAGTCAATATTAAACATATGGTATATATTTCCATGTTAAAAAAACAAACAAACAAACAAACAATTTGTCCATGTAAAGTTCCTTGACATTGATCTTTGATATTTTCTTATATGTTAAATTTCCTATTGAGTTCAAGGTTTGGTTAAAAGTCCTAAAAATCTGCAAGTTAGTTGAATTCCTTTTTTCATCCAATATTATGGATAATTTTACTAGATATGATATTTTTGGCCACAAGCCTAGTTCTTTTGATTGCCATTGTAAATGCTTCCAGGACCTGTGGTCTTTTATTGTAGCTGCTGATAAGTCTTGTACAATTCTAATTGTATCTCTAGTGTATTTGAATAGTTTGTTTTCCCCTTGTCTCTAAGGTCCAGAGAATTTGCATGTCACATGGGTTGATCCCCAGTTCTGACATCTTTTTCCAGGTCTTCTTGAGTTGTACCAGGAGGACCCCTATTCTATCCCAAATCTTTTTGATTTTTCACCAATATATGTTTTGTTCTGAGGCACAAATTTGTTCTGTTTGTAAAGGAAATCTGAAGAACTTGAAATTTGCTGAGTTACTCTATCATCTTTGCAGAACACTTCCCCTTACATTAAATTTAATTTTTATTATCTGTAACTTTTGCATATGGGATCCCTCTCATTGGCCAAATAGGACAGAAAGCCTTTCAAATGATTGAATGCCCTCAGTTCTCCCTCATACATTTTTCATACTGAGTAGCTCATTTGCTTCAACCAATCCTCACAGAATCCCTGACCATAGCACACCTGATGTGCCATTTTTACATCTCAAAAGTAAATTTCAACAGCTTATGATACAAGATCCTAATCTATTTTCCACATCTTATGTTTGCCACCTGAGCAATCTTAGAAGTCTCACCTTCTCTGGATTTCAGTTTCTTCTTGGTACTGCATAAGAATATAAGCATGACTTCTGCAGGCAGGGAAAAATCTTCAATCTGATCATTTGAATTTCTAGAATATATAGAACTAGAAAGGCAGAATTGTTTTTATTTCACCATTAGAGGAATGAGACTCATCAATTTTTAGCTTCCCAGGAGCAGAAATCATGGAAAGGCGATTCCCCCAATGATGGTGCTTTTGTTTTTTAAACTGTGTTGCAGCAATGGTAGGAAATGTGTGGCTGTGGCAATAGTAGGATAAGAATATGCGTATCAAGTGAGTGAGGAATTGAAATAGTATTGTAGAAGGACACCTGAGTACTGAAAACTAAATATTAACATTCAGGATTCTCTGGGGACAGTGACTGAGGTCCCGGTGCAGTCACCTATGGACACACTTTCCAAACTCTTCTGTAGCCAACAGTAGCATTGCTGTAGTACTTCCACTTTCATCAGGTCAACTTGAGTGGTGATTGTTGACTTTCCAAATGTGACAATTAACTAAAAGACATTAAACTAGATAAAAAAGATAAAAAAGAATATATTTTTTTTTTGGCTAGATAAATCAAATAAGAGAAATAGCATTTATCTGCCTTTCCTTACTTGTAACTGGGGAAAGGAAATGTGGCTACAGCAAGAAAAGGAGTTTAGCCATTGATCTACAAAGATGCAGAAAGGACCAGGTAAAGTTTTCTCTTTAGTGGCAGGATGATATCAAACTGTCACAATACCCTATGAACTAATTTTATTGATTTTTGGGGAAAACTAAAACTAGAACTAAAACTAAACTTCTAGGAAGTTAGGCTTTTCATTGTGGCTTTCAGGTTAAAAAGCAGTCATAATTTTATTACGTGTCTGCTATAAGAAAGAGTTATGATATTGCTAAATCTCACTTATCCTTCCACACCTTTAATTTTTTTTTTTCTTGAAAAAAAAAAACTCTTTTCTGGGATGGAGTTGAGAATGGTAAATATGGAACACATGGAAGGAGAAAAGGATTACCAGACTTTCCAAAGCCATTATCTACAGGAACAAAGGAGCATTTCCTCCTTTTTGGCTTCACTTTTTTATATCAGGCCTACAATACAAATAAAGGTTGGAATATTTCTGAACTTGCCTCAGATCTAATTCTAATATATATATTATTTTTCATTCTACAATGTCTTCAAGAAATATAAAAGAAGATTCTTTGAACATTTCTTTCAAATTATTTTTATTTATTCTTTCTTACTGTCACGGGCAAACAATCATTGATCATGGAATGATAAGATTATGTCTTCCAGAATCATTCAGTCTTCTTCCATCGGTCCCTCTTTGGAAAGAGAAGGCTGAGCCAGTCATGAGCTTGATTTTTGGGCTAGGGCCACATTTATGTGATTGACTATCCCAGCCAGCTGGAGTTAATGGGGTAAGACTGTCCACACACTCCTTTCCACCGGGCCCATTCTGTATGGCCCTCCTCTCCAATAAAGGAATGGTGCTTTTCAATGATACAGTGCATGACAGAACTTTAACACTGCCAAGGGACTGTGTGAGTGCTTAATGAGCCAGTTCATTCTGTTAATGTCTTCCTTCTTTTGGCTCTCTGTGTTGCTAGGTCAATGGGCAAGTTGGTACTGGAAAGATCAAGATTCACACTCACACAGAGTCAGAAAGACAGAAAGTGAAAAAGAGAGAGACAGAGAGCTGCTATATAGCCCATGTTTTCTTTCTGCATTTATTATACCAATGAACTATTTCCCATATAGAATTTGAAGAGACAACAAAGCATTATTTGACCATGAATGTAGTGTTCAATGAAGCTATGGTCTTAGATAGGAGACATTATTTGACTTTGGACCAAATCAAAGATTGTCACTATTTATTCAATATGTTGTTCTCTAAACAGAGGTTTTTCTAGTATAGGTTTCCATTGACAAAACTTTTTCATTTTATTTTTCTCTTCTCATGTATCAGAAAAAATGATGCAGAGGAAGTAGAATATAAGGTGGAGATTGTAGTCATCATTAGCCTCCAAAAGAATCTCAAGTGATTACATAAAACAGAAGTTATTCACACCATAGATCAATGTTGAAAATGTTTTCATTTGGGGGGGGTGTGTGTGGCTTAAATCCTTCTTCCTTTTCTTTGGCTTTCTAGAATCTCAAAATTTAATGAGACCTCAGTATTCATCTAGTCATAGCTTGTGTGCTCCATGTGTGTTCCCCAACAAAAATCTTTGTAAAAGATGTCAAAAATATTCATCCTTTCTTTGCTTAGATATCTCCAATGATGAAAAATCTTTTAGCTTCTTAGATATCCAACTAGATATTTTTTTTTTAAAAAGCTTTTAATCTACAGAGAATATGCATGGGTTATTTTTCCAACATTGACCCTTGCATAACCTTTTGTTGCAAATTGTTAGGTTCTTACTAAGTGCTAATGAGATAATGAAATATTAGGTTCTTACCAAGTGCTAAGTCGGTACCTGACAATTCTCTAGTTCTGGCCTTTACTGGGAGTTTTACTTGTGAACTCCTGGGGAGGAGCTTGCATGCTTAGGAGGAGCAAGTTCATTGTCTATTAGTCTCATCTTGTGTTAGGAAATCCAATGATTCCTGCTGGTTTTAAAGTTCTTTAACAGTCTTCTTATTAGCCATGCTCTTTCAGTGTCAGATGTTTCTTAGATTTTCTCCTTTGTTTTGAGGTCTTTCTCTTTTTCTGTCTCTCTCTGATGGACAAGGTGAATACAACTCATTGGCACCCATCTGATTCCTTCTCTATCTGAAGAAATACAAGCAAACCCTCTCCCCCAAGCAGTTAACCAATCTGGTCCCTTCCATTCACCACTTTCTGGGTCTCTCCACATCACCTGGCGATTATCTAAGGACACTAGAGCTGCTCACACTGGACACTGCCCTTCTGGTGGGTATAAAACCTGTTTGCTGGAGCCAGTGCATCTTTGTCAAAAATTAGAAAATTAATGGTATAGAGAACTAAATTTAGAAGTTCTCTAGGGCTACCTGTGGCTCTCCCTTTCTTTTGTTTTTGGAGGAGTGTCTTAATGTCTCTGTTTCTTCTCTCTACTATTGCCTGACCTTGTGGATTAAAAGGTATTCCAGTAGTGTGTAAAATCTTATACTGCGCACAGAAGTGCGCAAAATGTTTAGAAGTATATGCAGGTCCATTATCTGTTTTTATTTCTTGTGGCATATCCATAATTGCAAATGCTTAGATAAGGAATTCAGTGACCACTCAGGCTGTCTCTTTTGCTGTTGGCACTGAAAAAGTGAATCCTGAAAATGTATCTACTACCATGTGGATGAAAGACAGATGGCCAAAAGATTTATAATGGGTCACATCCATTTGTCAGATTTCATTGGGTCTCAAACCACGAGGATTCTTCCCTGGAGGGAGTGTAGGAGTGTGGAAAGGAAGACAAGCTGTACAGCTTTTTACTATGCTCCTAGCTTCCTCTCTTGTGATTCCAAATTGTAAACGTAAAGCTCGAGCAGCCTGATGATATTTAGAATGAGATTCTTAGGCTTCCTGAAATAAAGGAGTACTGGCTAACATGGTTAGAAGGCTATCTGCCTTTGAATTTCCATCAAAAATATGACCTGGAAGTCTACTATGTGAGTGGACATGCAAGATATAAATCTTGCCTGGATGTTTTCTCACTTGCTCTTGAAGTTCCTTAAAGAGCTGATAAATTTTAACCTCCCAGAGAATGGGCATGGGATAAAACAAAGGCTTCTGGGAAAAATTGCTTCAACCAATGAACTTGCTCCTCCTAAGCATGCAAGCTCCTCCCCAGGAGTTTATTGGGAGTAAAACTCCCAGTAAAGGCCAGAACTAGAGAATTGTCAAGTACCGACTTAGCAATTAGTAAGAACCTAATATCTCATAATCTCATTAGCACTTAGTAACAACCTAACAGAAAATCTTCCCCTTCTTCCCCCTACTCTCTCCCCAATCTGGCAGGTAGTCCAATACATGTTAAATATGTTGACATACATGCTAGATCCGATATGGGTATACATATGTATATAGTTATCTGGTTATGCAAGAAAAATTAGATCAAGAAGGAAGAAAAAAAACTGAGAAAAAATGCAAGCAAATAAAAACAGAGAGAATGAGAGTGCTATGTTGTGTTCCACACTCTTTTCCATAGTTTTCTCTCTATGTGAAGATGGTTGTCTTCCTCAATGCACAAGTGGAACTAGTTTGAATCATCTCAATATTGAAGAGAGCCATGTCTGTCAGAATTGATCATCAAATAATTTTGTTGTTGCTGTGTACAATGATCTCCTGGTTCTGCTCATTTCACTTAGCATCAGTTTATGACAATCTCTCCTGGATTCTCTGAAATCATCCTGCTGGTTGTTTCTTACAGAGCAATAATATTCCATAGCATTCATATACCATAATTTATTCAGCCACTTTACAACTGATGGACATCCACTCAATTTCCAGTTTCTAGCCACTACACAAAGGGCTCTACAAATATTTTTGTACATGTGGGTCCCTTTCCCTCCTTTAAGATATCTTTGGAATATAAGCCCAGTAGAAACACTGCTAGATCAAAGAGTATGCACAATTTGATAACTTTTTGAGCATAGCTCCCATTTGTTCTCCAGAATGCTGGGATCTGTTCACAATCCACCAACAATGCATCAGTGTCCCAGTTTTCCCACATCCTCTTCAACATTCATCATTATCTTTTCCTGCCAATCTGACAGGTGTGCAATGGTATCTCAGAGTTGTCTTAATTTGCATTTCTCTGATCAATAGTGATTTGGAGCACCTTTTAATGTGGCTACAAATAGATTCAATTTCTTCATCTGAAATTGTCTGTTCATATCCTTTGATCATTTATCAATTGGAGAATGGCTTGAACTATTATAAATTTGAGTCAATTCTCTATATATTTTAGAAATGAGGCCTTTATCAGATCCTTTGGATGTAAAAATGTTTTCCCACCAACTAGACTTTTTGATTTCTGTTAAATAGTATTTTCATACATAAAGAATTAATTTGTTTCTTATTTAGTTAAAAAAAGACATGTGACCAAGAAAACAATAAATCAAGAAGGAAGAAGAAAAGAACAAAGGGACAAAAAAGGAGGAAGGATAGAAGGAGAGTGGAAAGAGAAAAATAAAAAGTAGGAAGAAGAGGATCAGGGACAGAAAGGAAAACAAGTATATAAATACCATTACCCTTTTCAAAGGAAAAAGAAAAAAAATACAAGTTTCCTACTGTGCAACTTCTAGTGATGATTCTATTTTAATTTGGCCAGTCCACTTTTTGGTAGAAAAAGGCTAGCAAACCAACTCCAAAAAATGTGATTTCAGCTTGGTAGGATCTGGCAATGTTCAGATTCTAAGGTGAGTATATGAATCAGTTTTAGTTCCCTTCTTTTCCATTGGATGCAACTAGACTGGCAGGAATGGTAGCAGCTGTCCTCATAATTCATGGTCACTGCACTTCTGTTTCATTGGAGATTTTAAAGAACTGCAACCGTACACTAAGATTTCAAAGTTACGAGGCTGTCCTTTACACTTTTACGAGGCTGTCCCCATTTCTGGAGCAAAGCAGGGATGGTTGATTTGAAAAGGGGAGAAAACAGCATGGCATTTCCTTCATTTCTTTCTTTTTTCCCTCATTCCTGATTCAGTAACATCTGGGACAGGGTATAACTACAGACTATGACAATTGGCTTGAAAGCTATGAGGATAGCTCCATTCAGGCAACAGCTGTGTTCGAAGAACCAAAATGCAAGAGATCGTTTGACAGCACTTTAAGATTTGAAGAACATTGTCCTCACCATAATTCTAGATTTAATTCACCCATGTTTTATTTAGTCCATTTAACAGATGAAGAAAATGAAGCTCAAAGACATGAGTTGCTTACTCCAAGGTCATTTAAAGTGGCAGTGAGACTGTGGAGAATCACACACACAGACACACACACACACACACACACACACACACACACACAGACACACACACGGAGATTTCTATAGCAAGCAATTGTAGTAGGATGTGGTATATAGGAATGGGGATCATGGTCATCTCTGCTTTATATTTAATCTTGCTGAAACAGTCTCTAATTTTCTCTATTATATACCATGTTTGATCCTGGATTGAGGGGACTATTTTTATTATATTAAGGAAAAACTATTTATATGTATTATTTCTAGATTTTTAAAATATCATTCTATTCTATTCCCTCCACAAATATCTTGGCCTAAACTGTCCTCCTTAAGGAAAAAAAAAATATTCCATCAAGTTGCTTCCATGAGGTGAAGAGAAGAATCTTTCAGTTTCAACTCAAATCTTTTATTTTCCCATTCTTTACATCTTCTAGCTCTCATTATGAGCTGGTTTCCTAAGGGCACTATCTTCCCTTCCCAGGCATTCTTTCCAGAACTGATTTCAATGACATTCAGTCTTAATCATCCTGCTAAGCTCCAGTCTTACATCTTTAGGTGCTTAACAAACATCAAAATTGAGTGTAGTATAGACATCTCAACTTCCATATTTCCCAGATTGACATAATTATCTTTCTCAGCCCAACCCTCTTTTCTTTCTAACCTTCTTATGATTATTGGTGATACCACAACATTCTCAGTTACCTAGATTTATAACCTAAGAGTAATCCATCATTCCTCACTCTCTCAGACCCATGTCCATATCCAAATAAGTTCCAGGACTAATTGATTTTTTTCTTCATTGATGTCTCCCACGTATACCTGTGCCTCCATGCTCTCCTTTGACATTGCCTTTACAATGGTACAGGTCTCCATCACTTTATGCCTGGACTACAAAAATTGTGTGAAGGGTGGATGTTTCCATCTGCCTGCCAAATATCACCTTATTCCAGTCAATCTTCTACTCAGCTGTCAAAGTGGAAGTTTGACTATGTCATCCTCAAAACATACACACACACACACACACACACACACACACACACACACACACACACTCCTCAATCACATTCAAACTCAGGATCATCCCCCAAATCAAACATAAAATCCTCTCTTTGGTGTTCAAAGTGCTTCATAATCTTCCTCTTTATGATCTAACTCTGTCTCTGCCCAGTTCATATATTATGACTACATTTGTATTATACTAGAAACATATCTAATATTAAGAGTAAAAAGTTGTCTTTAATTGGAATTAGATGATTTTTGAATATTTCATACAACTTGTTTGGAAATCCATGTGAACCTATAGCCCTCCTTAACTCCCTGGGGTGATAATTCTTTCCTCACTATTTTTTCCTCAGGTATGAATTTATTTCAATAATTGAATCTTCTTTATTAAAAAGAATAATTCATTTTAAAGGATTCTTTTTTAAGTTGTAAATTTATTTACCAGAGCATTAATCAAAATAGTTTATCATACTTTATTGTCTTTTCAATTACTGGGAATTTTTTCATTTTTGATTTCAACATTTTCTACTCCTAAATAATTAAAGTAAACTAGTTAAGTATATGTATATCTCACACACACACACACACACACACACACACACACACACACACACACAGTGTTTCAGTGATCCAAGGCAATCCCAATAGACTTTGGACAGAAAAATACCATCTATATTCAGAAAAAGAACTAAAGAGATCGAATGTAAATCAAAACATGCTATATTTGATTCTTTTATCTTTTTTTTTTTTTATATCTCCCATGGTTTTTCCCTTTTGCTCTGCTTTTTCTCTCCCAACATGATTCATGAAACAATGTATGTTAAAAATAATTAATTAATGTGGTTTTTGTTGTTGTTGTTATTGTTGTTGTTGTCGTTGTTGTTGTTGTTGTTGTTGTTGTTGTTGTTGTTGTTGTTGTTGTTTTAGGAATGGAATATCCTACTACATTTGCTTCTACTACCTTGCTGCATGGCTCTCTGATTGGACTTCTGCAGGATTAGGGAAGACCTGGGCTTGGTTGGGGGGGTGATACTCATGGAAAAATCTAGTAGGAAGTGCCAGGAAAATAAGTTTTCAGAACCTGCCTGTGTTCTGTTCCCTGATCTCTGCTTTCAAGCTACTATGGCTTATCTCTACCAAGCTCCTCACAGGATTTTGGAGGTCTTCTATGGATTGTGGCTTGGGTAGAGGAGGCTAAATGTGATATTCTTTATCTTCTTATAATGTGGCACATTTTCATCCCCATGTAATATTAAAATTTCAATTTATTGATTTGTTCCTTCTCTCTTTCGTTGTTAAAAGCAATTAGAGACATAAAAATTTCCCATTTTTTAGCTGCATCCCATAAATTATGATATTTGTCATTTTCTTTGATATAATTTTCTATTATTTCTAGATTTCATTTTTTGATCTATTAATTCCTTAGAATTTTGCTTGTTATCTCCAGTTACTTTTTATTTCTTTGCTTACTAGTGCTTTATTGAATATTTTATTGAGTTGTGATCAGTAAATAGTACGTTAAGAATTTCTTTTATAGCACATCTTCAAACTCTCTTTTGAATTTTTCTTAAAGCTTTCTTATACATCATTTCTTTCCTTTTCCATATTTTTTGTATTAAAAATCTTTTAAATTATGTCTTTTTATTTGGAAGTGGCTAAAACATGAGTACTGAGTTCTGGAATTCTATGATCTTATACAGCAGTTATTGAATGGTAGCCCTTACACAAGGGTTTTCTGGGTGGTGGAATAATATTAAAGCAAAGAATGAAATGTTTTCTGTTGTTTACATTTCCTAATATGTTCAATACACCAAACTCAGAGAAAACACTGAATAAAATTTTAGTAATTATACAGACTTGTCTGGAGGACATTTATCTGGCAAAATCAGTTGTTAGGATTCCTGGAGGAGCCAAAAAGGAAACAAGAGATCTTTAAGAAGCTACAAGAGGTTAAGGAACACCCCTGTGCTATATCCAGGCATTTGAGCATACACTGTGGGACCATCTTCTAATATTTCAGACTCCACTGTACAAAGCTTGATTTGGGGCTCTCCATTATAGAGACATAAAGATGAGCATATGAACTTACCACTAATATCATGATTATGAGAAGATTTAGCAAAACAAATACAATGGGGTCCAAAGCTAAGGAACCACTAGCAACAGTGGAAGAACTAATCTCAGAACCTCTGACTGGATTCACCAGATAAACATGGATGAAAAGGGACAATCCTCAGAGATTGGCTTCTAAATTTCCACCAAAAACACCTAAAATTGGACATAATTTTTTTTTATTCATTTTTCCAAATTATCCCCTCCATCCCTCCATTCCCTCCCCCCGATGACAGGTAATCCCATACATTTTACATGTGTTACAATATAACCTAGATACAATCTATGTGTGTAAATACCATTTTCTTGTTGCACATTAAGTATTAGCTTCCGAAGGTGTAAGTAACCTGGGTACATAGACAGTAGTGCTAACAATTTACATTCGCTTCCCAGTGTTCCTTCTCTGGGTGTATTATTTCTGTCCATCATTGATCAAGAAAGAATTATTTTTGATAGTAAAAAGTTAGTTGCAGACAGATAAGTGCCCAGAACACAAAACATAATGTGACATTTCTAGGAATGTAATTGCTAGACATACTAACCCCCCCACACATTTCAAGAGACTTTCCCCCATCTACATTACAAAACCCATGGCTAAATGATCCTATGTAAATGCTGGCAGGACATGTGGAGAGATAATCATACAAGGTAAACCACAAAATAATATTTTATTATTAATATCAGAACCATGTATGTTACAAACAAAGACTAGAAATTGTCCAAGGAAGGCATCAAGTTTAACTCAACGCTCCTGGGAGCTCCAAAACCCAAAGATGCCATTTCTAGGTTTTCCATTTTCCCTCTATACTAACAGCTTTGTTCTCAATATAATCTTATTTCATGAATGTTTTCCCAAAGATGATTTTCAGTTGGGGGCATTCAAGGACCCACGCACATATTCAGGGTCATGTTATTGGGTTCAATATTTCCAGCATCATTTGCAATGTTAGAAGTCAAGGTGGGAGAGATGTAAAAGTCCTTTAGAGAACATGACATATTTCACCAATGTGAAAAGCAGTTAAAATCAACATTTCAAGGATCAGAATTGCAGCTTTGAAGGAAACAATTCCCTTACTATTTTGGCCTTCTTAACATTTTCTTCTTTATTTGTTTTTTTTGTAAAGCAAAACAAGCAAAAAATGACAAAAATAAATAAACCTTTCTCCATGAAAATTGAATTTCCTTTTGGTTAGAAGAAAGCTGGGACAAGCTACCTGGCAGCTGTTGTAGACTGTGCTATAGTCATAGCTTAGCTATAATAAAGAATAGTGCATTTAAAAAAATCTAATTTTGGATTTCACTTACCAGGAAAATTTTTTTAAAAAAGAGAGAACTGAGGTCATATGACATGATATGACTCACACCACTATTGAAAGAGTTGTTTTATATAAAAATGATGATTCAGTACCAAATTAATCTAGAGTGATAAAAGAACAATAACAACAGCCACAGCAGCAGCAGCTGAAAGGTGATCTTTCATTTCATTTCTCAATTTAAATATTAAATAGGTGGTATTATTTTTTTACCTTTAGTACTACTCTGAAAGGTTGCAAAGTGAAAAAAAAAAGAATCCAAAGGAGGAAAAGAGAGAATTAATTTAAAGGAAAGGGTCACTTCCATTGTATCTTATAAGTGCAGGTTGTTTCTAATTATAATTAAGGAGAAATTATGATGAAATCTTTTCCTTCTCTAGGTTCTGGTGTCTATGACCTAAAGTGTTTCCTGGGTGGGCATTACATATTTAATGATTTCAGTTTGCTTTTGTAAATCCTAACGGATAAACCAAAACATTTGACCTCCTTCTATACTCTTATGGAGTCAAATGAGCTCATCTATCTTAGTGTGACTTTTCCCCTAGATATTAATATTGATTTGATCTATTATAAAGAGTGAGTGTTTGTGTGTGTGCCCTATATGTTGTATGCATAAATGCACATGTGTGTGTACTTGTAGTATAGTTATGGGTAACTCATCAATAGCATGTGTAGGCATGGGTGTGTGCATGAGTGTGTCAGTGTGTGTGTGTGTGTGTGTGTGTGTGTGTGTGTGTGTGTGTTGATGTAGTAAAAAAAAAAAAAATCATGTGGTATGAGACCAAGTAAATGAATGCTTCTACCTCTCTGGGAACTTCCCCCTGTGGAAATGTCCCCATTGTTTTTGCCCTTCCACCAAGGACGAGCTTGTGGAGTGGACAGCCGGTTGTCATTTGTTTCTTCTTTATTCAGCCCTGAGCACTGTGCCAGGCAGAGGAGAGCTTTCAAAATGTTGTATGACTCATACAATAGAGATTTGTTTTGTTGTTTGTTTGTTTCTTTTACTTTCTCAGTTGGTCAATCCTCAGTCATTTATTAAGAGGTTATTATGTTCCAGGGACCATGCTGGAGATATAAAGAAAGGTAAATCCAATGTCCGTGCCCTGCTCAAGCTCACATCTAGTCCAAAAGACAATGTGCAAATGCATACACATGAGCAAATGATGAATAATCACAGGGGAAAACACTATGGGAGGGGAGGGAAGGGTTTAAAAGGGCATCTCGGAGTGTAAGGGATACAAGGAGAATCTTGAAGAAAGTCAGAAAACTCAGGAGGGCGAGGTGAGGAAGACCACCCTGCCAGCTGGGGGAAGGATGGACTCAAGTAGGGAAAATCAACCACAAACTATTGCAATTGTCAAGGGATTTGGGGAGGCAGCCCGCAGGAGGGTGGAGAGAAGGGGAGCCAGGGATGGCCAAGCAAGCTTCTAGTCTCTGCTACCTTCGGGAACCTTGGAAGATAATTTACTGCTTAATCTTGCAAGTTCTGAACTATAGTAGGACTGAAGCAGTTCTCATTCCCCGAGGGTAGGGGCTTCCAGATGTTTTAGTTGGGGAGAGCTCACCCACAGCATCAGCAACCAGATAGGCTAGAGAGTGGACAGAGAGATGCAGACAGAGAGATGGAAAGACAGACAGGAGAGACAGGGAGGGACAGAGAGAGAGATAAGAGACACAGAAAAGAGTCAAAGACAAGACAGAGAGAAAAAGAGAAAGAAAGACAGAGAAACAGAGAGACAAGACACACAGAGGGAAAGAGAGAGAGAGAGCAAGGGAGAGAGACAGAGACAAACAGATACAGACACAAAGACAGACAGAGGGAGAGAGACCCAGGAAGACACAGAAAGAAGGTATGGGGATTGGCAGCAGATTGCATATGTGGGTGAATGTGAGGGAGGGCTGGGGAGAGTGAGTATGAGCTCCTAGGATGATAGTTGTATCCTTAATAATATAACATTTCAGAAGACTTAAGGGTTTGGGCCAACAGCATGGGTATTTCTCTTTCAAACTGTGACTGTGCTGAGGGAGGCTGCGCTGGGGGAGGCTGTGCTGAGGGAGGCTGTGCTGAGCGAGGCTATGCTGAGGGAGGCTGTGCTGAGGGAGGCTGTGCTGACGGAGGCTGTGCTGAGTGAGGCTGTGCTGAGGGAGGCTGTGCTGAGCGAGGCTGTGTTGAGGGAGGCTGTGCTGAGGAAGTTCTTGTGAGCTGACAGCCTGCCTCAGTCAAGCTAAAAGATAAGGGGAAGGAAAATCCAGCAGTATTCCCCGAGACTGCACTAAGGAGAGCCCACAGTGCTCCTCCATTTCTGAGCTCCTGCCATATGCTGACCCCCAGCAGCAGACAGACTCCTGGATTGAAGGCCTCTTGTGCTCCAGGTGCAGCCCTCTAGCAAGCCCACAGGGGATGAGGGTCCTTCCTAGGAGACCTCGCCTCAGTCCGGTATAAAAGATGAGAACCGGGCCTCCAGAGCTGCTGAGGGCAGAAGGACCAAGCGGCCTGTGGCTCCTGTTGGCATTGGCTGTCCTCTGCCTTTGGCTGCCTCGGCACCCTCCCTCTGGATACAGGAGGCACCCTAGGCCCACCCCTCAGGCCCTGCGTGGACCTGCCCTTTCCCCTTCCTCCTAGGCCGCTTCTGCTGGCTTCTCGCCAGCTCACTTGGCCACCTCTCTCCAAACGCTCACCGCCCTTGTGTTGGGAGCCACACCCAGAGGTTGCCAAAGGCCAGCCTGGCACTCAGCCCTCTTACTTCTCCCCTGCTAAAGGGGAGCCTCCTGTTCCCCGTGCCCTTCCCATGGGACACCGGGGCTGCCCCAGCCCCAGCCGCTGATAGTAGGCCAAGGCCAATGGGGCCAGCGGGTGACGGCTGCTCTAGGAAGCAGAGGCGAGTGAAGTTTTCCATGGCCTGGCAGAAAACTCCCACAAGCTTGCCAGCCATGGCTAAGCCAGGGTCGCCTTTCCTCTTCGTGAATGTTAATGCATGAAGGAAAGTCAACCCCTCCCCCCCACTAAACAGTTTCAGTGCCTAATGGAAAGCTGCATTTATTAGCCCACAAGTACAAGCAGGAAGGGGAAAGGTAATTGAAAACCATGCAAAATGCCCCATTACCAGAGACAAATGCCTGGCAGAGTGAAGCATGGAGAGCAATGGCTGCGCTTTGCCCGGGGTGACAACGACCCGGGTGCATCGGAAGCCCACCATTTATCTCCTGGAGCAGCAGAACTAGTCAGAAAGCCCAGCTCAGGCAGAAATTTGGGGCGCCTGGGGAGGGAGAAGCCTGAGAACTCTGACCTTGGAGGATTGGGCTGGGCACTGGAGCCGGGAGGGGGGGGAGATGGTAGTGCCCGTGGGGTGGCACTCTCCAGCACAAGGGAGGGCAACGAGAGGCCTTATGGGAGCTGTCGCTGAGCCCACTGGGCCTGACCCCCCTTCCTTCAGTCAAGGCAGCGGGGCTGTGCTGAGGGGAAGCAAATGAAAAATAGCATTTGGAAAAGTCCCCAGGTCAGGGTGGGATTGGTGGTCCTCGGGGCCCCCAGAAGCTTTTCCCACTGGTAAGCTTACTACTGTCTCTCTGACTGGGCCACTTGCCAAGGCTTCCTGAGGGACAGCCAGGACGAGGAGAGAGCAGTGGGGGAAGCGGGGTTAGAGCCTGGGCCCAGTCAGGCTGGAAACGCCCCCCGGGATTTCCCCAGGAACTTAGGCCTTCCAAGATGACAAATTGAAGGATGCCCAAGGAGGGTCAGGGACAGTGCCTGGAAACCAGCGCTGGGGATCTCGGATGTCGACAATGAATTTTAGCTCATGTCTCTGAAGCGCCACCAGATACAGGCCCCAAATGCCAACATGGAGCGAAAACCAGGGGCTTTGAGTGATGTTCTGGGTTAGCATTTTGTCATCTTCGAGGGGCCCCACTCCCTTATCCCCAGCTCTACAGCCCTCTATTCATGTTTTATGCTGTCTATGTATATGTTTTCCATGTGTAGAATGTTTTGCCTGAAATGTTGTAAGCTCCTTTAGGGCAGGATTGTTTTCTGTCAGGCTCTCTTTGTGCTATCACATGTAATAAGTATATGTAATAAGTAATAATATGTAATAAGTATATAAAAAATATATGATTGGTAAATAAATAATTAAGGAGAATCGTGCAAGACTAATTTTCAATATTCACCTTTGCAAGGCTTTGTGTCCCCAATTTTTCTCCTTTAGGTTAAACATTTGCAATTCTTCTAAATATATTCCCACATTGATCATATTACCCAAGAAAAGTCAGATCAAAAGGGAAAAATGAGAAAGAAAAAAAAAAGTAAAAACCACCAAAACAAAGGTGAAAATATTATATTGTGATTCACAGTCAGTCCCCATAATCCTCTTTCTGGATGCAGATAGTTCTCTCCATCCCAAGACTACTGAAATTAGCCTGAATTACATCATGGCTGAAAAGAGCCATGTCCATCAGAATTGTTCATCCCATGATCTTGTTGCTGTGTACAATGTTTTCTTGATTCTACTCACTTCAATTAGCATCAGTTCATCTAAGTGAGATCTCTGACTTTGGAGTCAGAGAGTAGAGTTAAAACCCAACCTCAAAGACTTTATTAGCAATTAGGTTTTATTTATTAATTCAATTGTTGTATTACTTTTTAATTTTATTACTTTCTTCTTTGATTTTCAGAATTTCTAATTTGGTATTTTATTACGAACTTCTAATTTGTTATTTTTCTAGCTTTTTAGTTCCATGACCTATTCATTAATCTTTTCTTTCTCTAACTTCTGTAAACATTTAGAGATTTTAAAAATGTTCCCCTAATCACTGCTTTGGTTGCAACCTATACATTTTGATATGTTGTCTCATTTTTGTCTCTTTGATGAAACTATTTATTATTTCTATAATGTGTCTATTTTAGCCACTCACTCTTTAGGATTAGCTTAGTTTCCAACTAATTTAATCTATCTTTCCATCGCCTCTTACTACATGTAATTTTTATTACATGTATTTTATTTTATTACATGATTTAAAATGGATACATTTAATATTTCTTCCTTTCCTATACTTAATTGTGATATTTTATACCCTTAGAGATTAGTTTTATACCCTAATAGATTAACTTTTGTGTAGGTGTCACATACCACTGAGGAAAAACAACAACAAAAAAAGATATTCCCCTCTAATCCCATTCAGTTTTCTTCAGAGACCAATCATATCTATCTTTTCTAAAATGATATTCATCTCCTGAACTCTTGTTTATTTTTGTGAATAAATTTATCTAGTTCTGAAAGGGGAAATGTTAAACTACTTCTTGTATATAAGATTGATATTGATATTAATGTATTGTCCATGGTACAATTTTACAAGATGTCGTTTCCTACCTTATCTTTTAAAATTAGATTTATTTTTTATTTTGCTTTGTCTCAGATCAGGATTGCTACCTCTGCTTTTTTTTTAAACTTCAATTGAAGCATAATATATTCTTCTCCAGTCTTCCAACTTTACTCTGCTTCAAATCTCTTTCTTGTAAAGAACATGTTCCAGGATTTTAGTTTTTAATCCACTATGCTTCTGTTTTATGGGAGGTCATCCCATTCACGTTACTGTGTATTTCCCTCCATCCTATCCCACCATTTATGCTTTTCTCTCTCCTTTCATCCTGTTTCTCCCCACTAATGTTTTGTTTCTGCCCACCACCTGCTATTGATATTTCTCTTGAGCCTTCTATTTGAAGATCAAATTTTCTATTCACCTATTGTCTTTTCATTAGGAAAGTTTAAAAAGTGTCTTATTTCATTGAATAACCTTCTTTTCCCTTGAAAAATTATGCTCGATTTTGCTGGCTAGTTGATTCTTAGTTGTAATCGAGGCTATTTTTCCTTCTAGAATATTATATTCTAAATAGAAGCTCGTCATTTCTGTGGCACCTTATCTGAATTACTTCTTTCTAGCTGCTTGTAATATATTCTCCTTGACCTGATAGTTTCAGAATTTGGCTCCAATATTTCTTGGAAATTTCCTTTTAGGATGTTATCTGTGCATTCTTTCAATGACAAGTTTACCCTCAGGGAAATTTTCCTTGATAATATTTTGAAAGGTACTGTTAATCTCATGATTAAAAATGCTATCCATATTGGGGGGGAAGAAACAACTGATTATTTTTGAATACAGATTGAAACACGTCTTTTTCAAACTTTATTTTTCTTATTTTTTTGGTAGAGAAAGGAGATCTATGTTTTCTTTTGCAACAGGAATGACATTTATGGAAATAGTTTGCATAAATTCACATATGTCTTCTCAATGCAGGGGGCTAGGGGAAAAAGAAAGTAAAGAATCTTAAAGTTTTTTAAAAAAACAAAGTGTAAAACTTAAACTTTTATACTTAAAGTTAAGAAATGAAAAATGTTTTACATATGAATGGAAATTATATATATATATTTATACACACACACATGCATAATCACCTTGTGTTTACCAAAAAAAAAGATGTATTTGGCACAAAGAAATGATTAGGAATCATTAGATGAACTGTAAATTTTCTCAAATATGTCTTTCCTGGAAAGCAATATCCTAAATAGGAACTGTTTAATTCTACGCATATGTTTCTCCAGTTACTAGCACAATATGCGACATACGATCTTACTCAATGCAGAGTATAGATAAATAGGCCAGTTAGTTGAAAGACCTTCCAATTCATTATGCCCTTCCATTCAGTTCCAAGCCATATACCATATCTGACTAACATGCTGCTCCACATTTTTCCCACTCCTTATGCCTTCTTGGGATTGTAAAGCAACAAAAAAAAAAAATGAATTTTTTTTTTTTTCAGTTTGTCTGATGAGCAATCAACTTAGTGAAGTGGATAACTGACCCCAAAGCCAGGATGACCTCATCCAAGCCTCACCTCTAGTATACATGGATTGTTTGTCTCTCTGAAGGTACCTGGGATCCACCAGACTCTCTCCAAATCCAGGATGAAGAGGCACTGCCGATTGAATCGTCAAAGGAAGATTTTTCATTTGAGAGTTCGCTACAGAAAAGAGTTTAAGATCTCGTTTTTTTTCAATTTTAGAGACTATAGAACTTCACGTTTTGGTGCCCAAACACTTTCTCTTATCTACAACAACCCTGTTTACTAGATAGTAGTGATAACATCACTCCTATTTAAGAGAAAGAAGTTGTGCTAAAGAAAAGTCAAGAGGAACATTCAAGATCGCTCAGAGAGTTCAAGAGAAGTTTCATGGTTAATAATAGTAGAAGCATAAAAGAAGACCAACCTTGCAGACCTCAGCAATGTTTCCTCAGCATTGACCATCCCATCTATCCTTTCTGCCCGTTAGCTGCTGTGATACTCAAGTAGAAAACCATTAGAAGGAAGATCATTTGGAATGCATCAGCCCTGAGGGTCTTAACGGACCATCACTTTATCTCATAACCCCTGTAACAAAGAAATTCAGTTTAATCAAACATCGCTGACAATGAACAAGCAGATACCCAATACCTGGTTAATGAATGAAATCTGTAATTGACTTTTAGACTGAAGAAAGGCAATGCATCTCTTAGGAAAATGATTCACATTCATGTCAGCATTACAGGTAAATGTAAAGAAAAAGAGACAGGGGCACCAAGCAAACCAGCCTCAAGGCTTGGGAATCATCAATCCCTAAAACATTCATCTTACTCATTTCATTAAAGTACTCACTGTAAAAAAAAAAAAAATGGAGTCTTTTTATTGTTTTAAAGTTAATTCTTTTAATGAACAAAAATGCATTTTCTCTATTTTCCTTCACAACTGAGTTTTATTTTTCAAAGAAAAACAAAGTCTATTAGTATGTATTAATATGTATAAACTGAACTAATTTCTACAATGCTCCTTTACAATTTCTGACAAATTCTTTTGAATTCCAAAGATGGCAAAATATTGCTCATTCTCATTCCATTAAGATAAAACAAAGCAGTTGACTTATTTCCTATAGAAATATCATGAAAATATTGGCACAAAATTGAGCAACTGTAATCCAACAGAAATCAGCTCATTTACAAGACTGTAGCCATGACTAATGAGATTCAATATTGATGAAGGCCACTCTTATATAGAAACTCACATGTTTCCCTATAGAAAATATCAATTTCGAAGAAATTGTTTCCTTGGGCACATTGAAAAATTTAAGAAATGAATGTATAGTTTGTCATATTGACATAAACACTGATGGGAAGATAGGAAAATATCTTTTATCAGCCTTGGGCAAACTTAAATGATTAGAGAATAAACAATGTGTGGTAGATAATATCCATTGGTCTTGGAATCAAAGGGAGTCAGAATAAGATTCTATCTCCAATCTTTATTAGAAATCCTAACATTACTTGGACCTCTATTTCTTTATCTGTAAAATGGGAAAGGCAGTGCCTACAGTGACTATCTTATTGGCTTATCAGACAGATCCAAAGGCTAATGAGAGAATTACACAAGGAAGATGCTTCTTAAACCTTGAAGTGCTTGATAAATGCTACTTATTCTACTTTTCCTTTGATTAACCTCTTCTATTCTCTGCTCCCCCAAGCTTCTTCTACACAGATGCAGATTTGCTGTGTCCTCAATGCCAGTGCACACATGGTTTCACACCTGGCTGGGCTGTGGACCTGTGTGTTCTAAGAATATCTTACCTCCTCTTCCTTGCCAACTGTAAAGACAGATTGCCCACTCACACTCTTGAGGTTATTTGTTCTTAAGGACATCTTCCAGGTTATATGTCATAATGACAGGCAGCCAGTGTCAGCGCTGCCAGGTCCACACCAGCCCCGTCACCAGGTTCCAGTTCATAGACTAAATCAGTATGGAAGATGGATGAGGGCTCTGGCCATTGCTCAGCACTCAGTCCAGGAGTTGAACAGAGCAGCTCAATGAGGCGCAACTGTGTAAAATAGGGGTCAAATATGTACAGCTGTGGCTCCCCATACATCAGATGTAGTAGGACCATTTTCCACTATGTCACATTCATTACATGGATCCAGAGGCTTTTAACTTAAAAATATTATGTTAATTAATTCCAAAGGGTGAAATCATTAGTCTATTATCTCATTGTGGATGACCAGGTCAAAATAAATCAATTTTCTACTAGTTTGGCTCTCTCCCAATCAAATTTCAAAGTGATTCCCTGTTTAGTTTCTATGTGTGCTTTTCACTCCAGAATGATTTGAATCATATCTACATGGGATATTAAATTGATAAGTATCCCTTCAGTCTCATGCTTCATCTCATGTGCTCATCCATGGCTCTGGGATCATTTAGGTTAGTTTTCCTTTAGTAAATACACATTTTGCAAGTCTCTGTGAGCCAATGAGTTTGTGCTCAGGTAGTATTGGAAGAGATATTTTGATCAACTTAATAAGAAAAATAAAGTGTATATAGTCTTCTTATCTTCCATAGCAAGTTTCCTTGAACCTTTTAACTGTGATTTGGTGCTATTCATTTTTGGATGCCAATATTCCATGATGCTTTTCTTCTCATTGACTATTCTTCAGGTAAGTGTGATCTCCTTTCTCAAACTAACTTCAAAGGTCTTTAATTTTCTCTGTGAACACACTGGAAATGGGATCCACTCTGACTTCACCTGTCACTTCTGTTTGATCTAGCTATTTGTCTGTTTGACTTTTTGATTGATGGAGCCATGGGATGATTAACAGAAGGCTAGTTGGGAGCAAAAATTGCAAAATGTCTTTTTATCTTTCAAACAAAATTGTGTTCATTCTCCCTTTACCAAGCAAGAACAACAAAGACTTCAATAAGTAAAATCTGGCAAAGAGCTTGAGGTTTTTTGACAATGGTGAGTTAGAGAATGGAAGATTCTGAGACAAGTATTGTGGTATGGTCCTAACTCATCCAGGGAGGTTATAGTCTGTGGGATGAGGTAGAGACAGAGGGGTGGACAGGAAAAATGGGACAAATTAACTAGTAAGACAACAAAGGCTAGAAAATTATATAACATGAGCAATCTAGGTAATCCAGGAACTAAAGAGAGGAAATGATTTTGAATTCTTGACCCTAGCTCTTGAGGAATAAAAAAAAAATGGAATATTCTCTTAAATTTTCCTCTTTTCTTCCCAAAACAACAAATCAACAAGTGTCATGCATATTCCTATGAACATTGTTCAAGAGCACAGAGGCACAAAACAAGAAATGAAATAATCTCTGTCTTTCAGGAACTCACATTATATTGGCAAAGAAAATGCCAAGTCAATAAATTAATTTAAAAAGTACGTACCAAATATGCTACATCAGCTTTTTGCTAAATTTTTAAAGAAAGCCAGAAGCTTTACTCAACTAGTAACAGATTTAGGGACTGGAGACAGACTAGGTATTGACTTTTAATTGCTTCGTTCCATTCTATAGTATCTTTCATTTTCATATCTTGGGTTGAGATAGGCTTTGTCTCTCCCAAAGGAAAACCTTATGTTCAGGGACCAAACTCTTTGGAAATCCAGGGCAACCAATCAATAAGTAGCAACCAAAGACTGCTATGTTTAAGCTTCTGCTTGCTATTTATGAAGGGCAGGGTGATGTGCTCATTTCTCTAGCTTAGGGTTGCAAAGTCTAAATGCCTGTTAATATACCTGTACCATTTCAGACTGAGTTTAGGAGTTCTCTTTTCAACAAATCATGAGTAACTCACTGGGTATGCACATCTTATATATATATATATATTTTTTTTTCATTAACATGTTTTTACATGTCCTATGCAAGTGAAGGAAGCAGAAGTAAAAGGATCCAAAGTCATTAAGTAGCATCATTTCAAGGTATTACCGTATTCCTCAAGACATCATTCCAAATTCATGCCCTTTTATGGCCAACAAAATCCTCTCTAGCCTAAGACCTGATAACATTTGCTTTATTTATTCTCATCATTTAAATACACTTGTAAATGGGGACCCAAAGGTCTATGAAAATTTCTCCACTGTAAACCAGGCTAGTGAAATTCAGAGAGGTGCTTATAGTTTGGGATATATAATAATTTATTTAGGAACAGTAAATATCAAAGTCCATCAATATAGTTGTGTAGATAATATTTGATCAATATGGGGTGGGATGAAATGTAGGGGCAAGCATATAGGCAATTTTGAGTCAGAATTGTGAAATAATCTACATTTTAAGGAATATTCATTAATAGTTCAAAACATATGGTCTTTTGTGAAAGAAATTGGTCAAGCCAAGAAAACTTCATTTGAAACACTAGCCAAGATACCATAATTGTAGTTTAGATTGTTTTTTATTCATTATGATAATATAAATGAAAGTTTAGGATCGTAATTCACCAATATAGTAATGATTTGACAGTGTTTATGAAAGATATCAATGATAGAAAAAGGGGCAGAGCAGGGTAGCATAGGCCATTCAGTGCCATATGTTAATTTATTATCAGGAACACTGAACTGGCTCCTGGGTTGTCCAAGTGGGGAGATGATTGAGCAACCTGCACCAAGAAAGCATGACAATGTCAGAGAAAAAAATAGTGTTCGTGTTTAATGGGAAGATGAAGAAAAAGGAAGTAAAAAAAATTACACAATAACTTTTCATATATTTATAGCTCATTTGCAAATATTCATGTAACACAGAAAGAAGCAGCTAAAGGTCAACTCCTATTCTGCAGTCAATCCCTAGCCTCTAGTTCCTAAATCTGATTCTAGTTGAATAAAGCTTCTGGCTTTCTAAAAGCAGCTGAAGTATTATATCTGGTATATACTTTTATTGATTGATTGATTGACTTGGCATTTTCTCTGACAACATAATGTGAGCTCCTAGACAACAGAGATTAGTTCTTTTTTTTTTTTTTGTGCCTATGTGGCCTTGAATAATTACAAATTATATTCGTATAATTTATTATATATTCAAAATGAATAGTAAGTTGTAGCAATAGATTTGCCATTTTATATGCAATCAATTATTTTTAAAACAATGTTCCCTGCCCTGAAAGTGATGCTATGGAAATGCTTGTGTTATTTCATAAATTAAAAATTAAAAATCCATCGGCGCTGATGAGATCACCAAGAGCATAATATAAAAGACAAGAAATCCCAGGACAAAACTCCACAGGTTAAAGTTAAGCTTCAAGATAGTGGCTTTAAAATAGACACATTGCTATGCATATTAATTGGGGAAGTCTTTGAAATTAATACTTTTGACTGACTAAAAAGCAACACCTTTGCAACTTAATATCTTCCTTTCATTTACAGATTATTGAAAGCTGAGCTTTAATTAAAAATTTACATGGGCTGGGAATAAAAACAAAAGGCAGTTTAATATAGGACAACATTCATTTTATTATTATTTTTTAAATTTCCAAATAAATTAGGATTAAGAATTCAGAGAAGAGTAGGGAATAAAAAATAACTTATTAAGTGTTCACTATATTCTAGACATTGTGCTAAGTATTTTTACATACTATTTCATTTTCTTCTCACAAAGATAGATGCATTATTGTTCTCATTTTATAGTTAAGGAAATTGAGACAGATAGCAGTTAAGTGACTTTTTTAGGTTCATGCAATTAGTGTCTGAGTACAGATTTGAAGTCAAGTTTTCTTGATTCCCAACCCAGTGTTTACTGCATCACCAGCTGCCTTAGCAAGATTAATGTCAACTTCTGCAGAATCAGGAAATAACTGACATGATGATGTCAAGAATATAAATATAAATGGTGATGATAATAATGATTCTGCTGCTGCTGATAATGATGACTGAAATTTGTAGAATTATAAAGAACAAAGTCAACTTTGGGAGAGGAGGTGAGAACATTTCCCTCACATTCTTCTTGGCACTGATAGAAAACTAGGAGCTTGATTACTTCTATATAATGCTGAGCCAATGTTAACATGATATCTTTGTCAAACTGCTTCTCTCACACCTTTCCCCCACTTTGCACACTGAACCTTTCTTTAAATAATTTTCATTATCAGCAATGCCTTCCTGGAAAAGGAAGCAAAAGAAATATATTGTGAAATAAGGGGCATGAATGGAATAGGAATACAATATCTTAAATTAGTAGAACAAGGATTGTATTTGGTTCTTTATTTTGCTTAATGATGCTGGATTCCATCTTTTTCTGATTTCTCCACACATGGGTAATTACTATAGAGAGGGATTGGCTCAATCTAATTTATGAACTTGCAGGACAGGGAACATTTGTTTAGAACCTTTTTGCATCTCAAAATAGAATCCAGACATGCTCACCTGTTGAGAGAACTTGTTGCCTAAGAGAACAGCACGTCTCTTACTTCAGTGAGAGGTACTATTTGCTGTTTCAGAGGGGCTATTCTTTTGTGATGATCAATAAATAACATTAATACATAAAAAAACATTGATACACTGCTCTGTCTTTTAGGCCTTTCCCATTAGTAGCTTTTTTTTGAGGAATTATTGGGTAGTGAAACATGATGTATCTCTGTGGGGTGGGGAGGAGCATGGGAATATCTTTAATGGAACCTGAGAAGAAGTTCCTGTAATCATTAGGTCTTTGTTTTTTCCTTTTTGCACATTGCTCAGAGATCTCAAATTAAATTATAAACTTTCCCAGCTCAAGAAATAGAAGCAGGCAGGGCAATAATGGAAGAGACGAGAGAAATGCAGATTTTGTGTATGCTTGCCCTCGTTCTTTGTACCTGAATCCTAGCTTCTCAATGGAGTGGTTCTGAGAAGCATGTTCCTTAAACAGAGTTCTAATCACAGAAGGCACATTTATGGGACAAAATTTGACAGTTGAATCACAAATAACCCTAAGCTTGAATATTCATACCTCTTATCTAGTAAAAGTCTAGTAAAAAACATTTAGAGGAAAATCCTTCCATGACTTGGAAACAGGTGCTGTGAGCTCCATGACGTAGACCAGCAGGGACAACATTCTACCTGATGGTGCACTGAAGACTAGGATTCTGTTTTTCTGTTTTGTTATGGAGAGTAAGGGAAGGAGAGTGGTTCAGACTTGTGAATTTATTATTTCAAGAACTCCCAGGTGAAGAAATTCCCTGCACTAATGGAAGTCAGCAGCTATTATGCTTCCAAATATTATTGAGATTGCAAAGATCTGATGGGAAGGGGTTTGGCAGATGAACAGCTTCAAAGTGACTTCCTTTCCAGAGAAAGTCAACAGCCTGAGGGGTGGAGCCAAGATGGCAAAAAGAACCAAGAGAACATTTATACACAAAAATATTATAGGATGATCAACTTCATTGAACTTAGCTCTTCTATGCAATACAATCATGTAAGACATTTCCAAAAGACTCAAGATGGATAATGCTATTCACATCCAGAGAAACAACTATGAAGGAGGAAGGCAGATAAAAGCATATTATTTTCACTCTTTTCATTATTATTTTCTTTCTTGTTCACAATATCACTGTGAAAATACGTTTAATACTGTTGTACATTTATCCATATTAGGGATGATGAAGGAGGAAAAGGAAGAAGAAATAAATGGAAATCAATATCTTATAAAAAAGTAAATATTGAAGTGATATATAAATATAGATAGGGAATCTATATTCATACACATGTGTGTGTAATAAAAACAGCTCCAAAAAGCAAAAAGAAAAAGATTATCAACATCCAAAAGTGACTATCTAGGTATTTATGTAGGTTCTGTATAAAGTCCTTTGTCACTCCATCAACCAGTATTTCTTTCTTTCTTTTTTTCCCCATATCTAATAGTTTTTATTTACAAGATATTTGCATGGGTAATTTTACAACAATGACAATTGCCAAACCATTTGTTCCAATTTTTCCCCTCCTCCTCCCCAACCCCCGCCATGGCAGGTTGACCAATACATGTTAAATATGTTAGAGTATAAATTAAATACAATATATGTATACATGACCAAACAGTTGTTTTGCTGGACAAAAAGAATCAGACTTTGAAATAGTGTAGAATTAGCCTGTGAAGGAAATCCAAAATGCAGGCAGACAAAAATAGAGGGATTGGGAATTCTATGTAGTGGTTCATAGTCATTTCCCAAAGTTCTTTCATAGGGTCTAGCTGGTTCAGTTCATTACTGCTGTATTGGAACTGATTTGGTTCATCTCATTGTTGGAGAGGGCCACGTCCATCAGAATTGATCATCATATAGTATTGTTGTAGAAGTATATAATGATCTCCTGGTTCTGCTCATTTCACTCAGCATCAGTTCATGTAAGTCTCTCCAGGCCTCTCTGAAATCATCCTGTTGGTCATTTCTTACAGAACAATAATATTCCATATTATTCATATGCCACAATTTATTCAGCTGATCTCCAATTGATGGGCATCCACATACTTTCTAGTTTCTGGCCACCACAAAGAGGGCTGCCACAAACATTCTTGCACATACAGTTCCCTTTCCCTTCTTTAAGATCTCTTTGGGATACAAACCCAGTAGCAATGCTGCTGGATCAAAGGGTATGCACACTTTGATAACTTTTTGAGCCTAGTTCCAAATTGCTCTCCAGAATGGCTGGATGTATTCGCAGATGCTTTTGTTGTTCATTGTTTCTATTCATGTTTGACAGGCTCTTCATGACCCCCTATGGGATTTTCTTGGAGTGTTACCCATTTCCTTTTCAGGCTTATTTTTAAAGATGAGGAAAGTGAGGTAAACACAGTCCAACAATGTATCAGTGTCCCATCAACCAGTATTTCTTAAGCACTTCCTACCTGCTGGTGCTTGGGATACAAATAAAGGGAAAAAAGAAAACAAACTAACTTCTGTCCTAAATGAACTTCCTTTCTAATGGGGGATACAATATGCAAATACAACATAGAAAATATATACAAGTTAAATGAAAGGAAAGTCCCTTCACAGAGGAAGGAGAAAAATATTATTTAGTATTTCCTATGAATCTATTGCTTCTTTTCATCTCACCTTTATTTTTCAATGTATTGTACTTTAATTTGCTTCCCAGAAAGCTCTGCCTTAAGAACCAGAAAAAAAAGGTAACATATTTCTTCAGAAGAAAATTAGTTAATATATTGAAAAATGCTTACATATTCACAGTTCCCTATTTATACAAAGAAGGATGATAATCTTTTTATTATATCGATGATCTTTCTGACAAAGTTTACATCATTCACTTTCATTTTTTTTTCCTTTCCAGGTATACTGTTCTATCATTGTGATTACTATTTGCCTGCTGTTGCAGTCTTACCTTTAAATCACTTCATTATAAGTCTTTCCATGCTTTTAATATACTTCCTATTCCTCATTGTCTATACTACAGTCAAATTCCATTAGATTCTTGTGCCACAATTTTTTAGCCATGTCCCAATCTATAGATATCAACCTTATTTCTAGTTCCTTGCTACTAAAAACAAACAAACAAACAAAAAACTACTATGAACATTTTGTTTTTAAACAGAGGTCAGCTTTTATTTATTTATTCGTCATTGATACCCTTAAGGCATTTTCTTAGTAGTGAAACCTTCATATCAGATACTTTGAATATGCCAGTCACGTTCTAACCTTGATTTCTAATTAATTTTAGGGATGCTTTTGTTGTTCATTGTTTCTATTCATGTTTTACAGGCTCTTCATGACCCCCTATGGGATTTTCTTGGAGTGTTACCCATTTCCTTTTCAGGCTTATTTTTAAAGATGAGGAAACTGAGGTAAACACAGTCCAGCTAGTGTTTGAGGCTAGATTTATCTTCAGGAAGATGTCTTCCTAACTCAAACTTGGCACTCCTCTACTATGCAACCTAGTTGTCCTTTAGGGATACTTAGATTTAATTTGTAAATCCAGCAATAACGAATGAGTGTGTCAGCTTAGGCTCATGTTGACAGGTGTTACTCTTTCTCCTCTGTAAGGAAAACTAAAAAAAAAAAAAAAAAAAAAGAGAATATATGGAGAATCCCCTTTTTCCACAATCTCTTATATCAATGGTGGTCTTTAGGAGCTCAGACTATAGGCATGGATCATTGGGCACACGATTTAATGATTCCATAATCAGTTATTCCTTTGATGCATAGGCTGATAATGAAGCTTTTTTAGGACCTATTTAAGCTGCCTAGTTCAAATGTCTTATTATATCTTGGTCTCACTTCCCTTGCAAATTGATGTCAACTTGACATTGCATTGAAAAGAGTATTATAATATTAGGGGTGGAGTCAAGATGGCAAAGTCAAGTCAGGAAGCTGCTTGAATTCTCCTATTTTCCCTTGGAAACCCAGCTTATGAACAGAATGTGATAGAATGAACAACTCTCTAGTCCAAGACAGACTGAAAAACCTTCAAAGTCAGTTTCACTGGGGAGAAATAGATTTTCAGCCTAGGTCAGATCAACTCTGGGAAAGCAAATGAGAGTGTCTCAATAACAGCAAATAAGCAACTAAAACCCTCAGCCCTGACTCAGTAGAGGAACAAATCAAGAAGGCAGCTTCCATCCCAGCTCAGAAGGCAAACTCTAGTAAACCAGGCTATTTCCCAAAAAGCTACCCCTTCCAAACACAAAGAGCCCGTGTGCTCAAAGCCAAGGCTCAAAGCTGCACAAGAAGCTTAGGACAAGGCCATCTTTGCCCCAGGAGCAGAGCTCCATCTTAAAAGTAAAAAAAGAGGAAATACCAAAAGAAAAAGATCAAGAAACAAAAAGAACTTTGACCACAAAATGTACTATGGTGACAGGGCAAACTGATAGGGCAAACACAAGCTCAGAGGAGTACAGAATGCCCAAAGAAGACATCTAAAAGAGTGAAATAAATTGGTTTCAAGCCCAAAGAGGCTATTTGGAAAAGCTCATAAAAGACTTCAAATGGCAAATGAGAGAGGTAGAAGAAAAAATGAGAAATAAATGCATGAAAGAGTTTGGAAAAAGAGAAAATTTGCCTAAAGAAAACAAATCCTTAAAAAGTAGAATAAACTAAATTGAAAAAGAGATACAAAACATACTGAAGTAAAGCAGAAATTAAAAACTAGACTAGGGCAAATGGAAATTAATGAATTTGAGAGAAGCAAGAATCAATCAAACTAAAAAGAATTTTTAAAAATGGAAGAAAATGTGAACTAATTCATTGGCAAAAACAACCACCCTTTAAAATAGATTCAGAAGAAAACATTTACAAATTATTTGTCTACTGAATGCCATGAACAACAATAACAAAAACAAAAAAAGGCTCTGGAAATGGCTAATTGGTATAGTGAATAGAGTACCAGTCCTGAAGTCAGGAGGACCTGAGTTCAAATCTAGTCTCAGACACTTAACACTTTATAGCTGTGTGACCCTGGGCAAGTCACTTAATGCCAATTAACTCAGCCAAAAAAAAAAAAAAAAAAGACTCTATATACCATTCTACAAAACGGCATTAAGATTAAGGAAAACTACCCTGATATTCTAGAAATAGAGAGGGAAATACTCACTGAAAGAATCCATCCATCAACTCTGGGAAGAGACCCCACAAAGTAAACCCCAAGGAACATTGTTGAAAAACTCCAAAACTACAATCTCAAGGAAAAAATAATGCAAGCTACCAGACAGAAACAATTCAAATATCCAGTAGCCACAGTCAGGATTACCCAGGGTCTGGAAGCTTCTACAATAAAGGACCCAGATGACCTGAAATATATTCCAGAAGGCAAAGCACCTGGGGTTATAACCAAGAATTAACTATCCAGTAAGTCTCAGCATTGTGAAGTAATGAGAGTAATGAAGTAAGAGACTTACAATCATTTCTATTGAAAAAAACAGAACTAAACAAATAATTTTAACTACAAATGCAGGATTCAAGGAAAGCACAGAAACATATATTACTTAATGATTAAACTCTTTAAATCCCTAAATGGAAAATATCTGCAAGTCTTGAGAAATGTATTCATCAATGAGGCAGATGAGGTTGGAGTTTGGGGTGGGGGCACATAATATGGACTGAGGGTGTGGTTGTGAATGGATTCTGATGTGAAGCCATCAAAGAAAAAGACATTAAGGGGTGGGAAAGTCTGTACTGTAAAAAAGAGGAAGGAGTTATAATGGGACAATTAGTTCACATGAAGAGGTGCAAAAGACCTATTACAGTGGAGGGAAAGAAGGAAGGGGGATGAGCATTGTCTGAAGCTTGATCTCATCAGTTTTGCCTTTCAGAGGAAATAACTTTATCATTCAGTTGGATATAGAAACTTATCTAACCCTATAAAGAAGTAGGAGGAGAAAGAAGAGAAGAAAAAGGAGGGACAGTATAGAAGGGAGGGCAGAAACACAAGGAGAAAAGGTAAGAGAAGGGAGGAGGGCTTGATAGAAGATAAAATAGTGAATGAAGTGGATTTTTAAAAAACACTAGTAAGAGAAGGGGAGGGGTGATAATAGATAAGGTAATGGGTGGGGTAGGTAAAAAAACATACAACTAAAGACAAGATGAAAAGAGAGGATAAAATATATACAGGGGAGAAAATAGGATGCAGGGTAATACAGAGGTGGTAATCATAATTGTTAATGTGAATGAGATAAACCATCCCATAAAAACAAATCAAATAGCAGAGTGAATTAAAAAGTAGATCCTACAATATGTTGTTTACAAGAAACACATTTGAAACAGAGAGACATATACAGAGTAAAGGTAAAAGGCTGGAACAGAATTTACAATGCTTCAGCTGAAATGAAAAAAAAAATAAAAGCAGGGATAGCAGTTCTGATCTAAGATAAATAAAAAGTAGAAATAGATCTTATTAAAAGAGATAAAGAGGGAAAGTACATCTTGATAAAACATACCATGGATAATAATGTAGTAATGATACTAAATGTACACACACCAAGTGGTAGAGCTGACAAGTGCCTAGAGATGATTTTAAGCCAGTTACAGGAAAAAATAGACCACAAAACTATTCTAGTGGAAGACTACAAAATAAACAAAAGAGAAAATAACAAAGTTAATAGCATCCTAGAAAACCTAGATATGATAAACTTATGGAGAAAACTGAATAGGGACAAAATGGAATAATCCATTTTCACAGCAGTACATGGCAACTACATAAAAATTGACCATGTATTAGGGCATAAAAACCTTACAATCAAATAAAAAAAGGCAAAAATAGTATTTCCTTTTCAGACACAATGCAATAAAAATTATATTCAATAAAAGGCCAAGGAAAGATAGATTAAATAACAATTAAAAATTAAATAATCTAATTCTAAAGAACTAGTGGATCAAACAGCAAATCTCTAAAATAATCCATAATTTTATGCAAGAAAGTAACAATAAAGATAACATACCAAACCATATAGGATGCAGCCAAAGTAGTTTCTAGGGGAAATTTTATATTTCTAAATATCTACATAAATAAAATGGAGAAAAAGGAGTTCAATGAATTAAGCATGTAATTAAAAAAGATAGAAAAAGAACAAATTAAAAACCCCAATAAATACCAAATTAAAAGTTTTAAAACTCAAATGAGAGATTAATAAAATAGAAACTAAGAAAACTAATAGAAATGGAAGACAACAGCCTTCCTAATTTCTAATAAGAAAAGAATTCAATGCTCCTTTTCCTTTCAAAGACAATCTTTAAAAAGAAGTAGCTAATTTCATTTTGGAAATATGAAATCAATCTTTAAGAACCTAGACCAGGATGTATGGACAAATATATAGTTCTATTAACATTATCTGTATAATTAAATAATGGTACTGCCCTTTTGTATGGTGAAATCTTAACTTTGGCTCTCACATTTCTTTTTCTTTTCTTTAGCCATGTAAGAGTGAAATGTTGCCCTTTTCTCTTGAAGCCCTAGCAAGGGATGCAGAGAAGGGACAGTGATTCCTATCAAATCTTTCCTTTCCTGGTTTTTCCTTATTAAATAGTTACTTATACTTTTTGCTGTTGTTGTTAAAATAGTCAAAAGCCAAACAATGTAATAAAAAGGTGATGCGTCTTGACCAGAGAACCATTTTCACTAAGTTACTGCAGGATTGACACATAAATTTCTTGTGCACAGTTATGATATCATATTTGTATGATTTTAATCTGAAAAATCTTGTGTAAAGATACAGATATATGTTTGCTAGATTTTTTTTAATGTCCCAGTGATTCCTTTTTCACTTTTGTCTTTGAATTCCTAAGACTGAGCAGGTTCTTACATATCTAATTTTTTACCAAAAGCTGTGAGTCAATAGATAAAGGAACAATTGAAAGTGTTCTTTTTCCAAATTGAGACTTTGACAGATAACAATATGCTTTCATAGCCACAGGTCTAAGGACTTCTGAATGTGGTCTTTATTCCCCATGAAGAGAAAAAAATACTGTTAAGAACATCATAGCCACGCAAGAGAAAGAGACTTTTCTTTATAAAAGGAAAGATTGAAGTTTCACCTTCTAGTTGCTGCGAGTTTTAAAACCCTGAGTTTCAGCTGTTAGTGGTTTGGTTGGTACCAATCAGCAGGGAGTCTTGATATGAAAGACTGCTTGCAGACTGGTCAGAATTCATTCCCAATCAGAAGTTCTCAGGGCTAGTTCTGCCCCTGTGTTCCTGCCAAAAGGAGAGCAAAGATCAACATCCCATGTCCCCGCATTTCACTTCTCAAATCAAATTGTTTCAAATATGAATATGTTGTGAGCTGGTAGTTATTTTCTGACAAAATCATCAAAATCTCAAATTTAAAATAATGAATTTAAAGAGCATTTTCTAGAATTTATTAGAGATGTTCAATAACACTTGCCTCTAGCTTATGTAAAACAGCTTGAAGAGATCTTTGCAGACATCCAAAGCCTTTCTTTTTAAATGAAATTGAGTCCAGGAAAATTGAAATGAAAAATTTTTCCACAGACATACAACTAGAAAGTTGAGATCCATAAGCACACAAATAGGAAATGGAAGATGCAGATCCTCAACCCGTATTCTCTAATTTCAAATCCAATGCTTTCCAGACTAAACCACATTAAACTTTCCAGTGTTCAATGTTTTTCATGATGGAGATAAACATTTTCATGGGAATTAATGATTGGAGATCTGCTATTTTTTTGTCTGAAAATTGGCTTTAACTTAAATCTAAACCTTGAGCAGATTCTTATCTTGAATATAAGTAGACAATTTAGAGAATTTAAGTAATTGAAAGCCTTGATAAGTTGTTTACTCAATTTTCCCAAAATTCTTGGAATTCCCAAGTTAAAAATAGCAAATCTGAATTGTAAACAGCTTTATAGAGTTCATATTCAAAAAGTCTCAAGGGCAATTATGTCTAGAGGCTTTAGATTAAGGCAAATAACAACTGGAAATAAGAGAATAATATGGAGGGGACTTAGTGTCATCTCAAAATGCTTTAGAAATTATATTCCTTTTATCTGTGCTTGAAATTGTTGTCTAAAACCAGGCCCAATAAATACAACAAAGGCATGAAATCCATTAAGGGTGCTAGAAACTGCAATCTCATTTTGTTGTTATAAAGAAAATCTAATGAAATTTCTTTCCCATTACCTTCATTGTTTAATCAATGCTTTGGTTTGCTTATGACGTGTGGCAGTGCTGGCCTGTAATGCCTTCCATCACTGTTGAAAGACAAATACCTTCATCACTGGGCTCTCAACAGGACAATAGCACCACAATATTTATCTATTTTAAAAAAATTTTGATCATAGTATTGAAAAACAAGAAAGCCTTAAGTAGACCTAGCTAAGTCTAGCTTACAGGTTCTTCCTGGAGAGGCAAATACTAAAAAATAAAATGGGCTTCTTTTTAGAGCTATCTTGGGAGCCAAAGGAAGATCAAAGAAGGAAAACTAAACTGCTCCAAAACTACTTGCTTTCCTTTTGTATTCTCTTCAAAGGATTTTACTTTTGGTTTAGGAAAGACATAATACTTCTTGACAATTAATAAGAGTCTAATAATGTCAATGAGGAAATTCTTTGTATGACTTTGGGTCACCAAGACTGAACAAACTACATCTCAGGATATTGAAGAATTAATGAGAGGAATAGCCTAGTTGTCAATCAATGATCGTTTGAAGATGATAGGAAGTAAGAGAGAGACTGCAAGACTAAATAAAAGCAAATGTTTTCTCACTTTTCAAAAAAGGGAAGACTACGAGGTTAGAGGGTTGATTAAATAAACCAATAAAACCAGCACATGCCATTTAAATGCAGTTTTCAAGATTCTCTCAAGTAAAATGTCAATAATTGCTGAGTATGAATAAAGTCTGGGCATCTCTCCAGCCTCTAGAAGAACTCTGTTCTGATTGCTTGAATTATTTAGCCATGACATTGGAAGAGTGAATACTACCATAGAACCAGTTGAAACTAGATATCTGACTTTGGGAAACCAAAGAGAAAAGAGTGCTTCAGGTAAATGTCTTAGAAAGCACCTATTAGGGACTGGAGAGCACAGAGGTTCAGGCATCGTTCTAGCCTCCTTCTAGGCAAGTGTCCTCTTCTCTAAATGTATATTTGAAATTTTTTATTTTTAGTATGTTGACAATATATTGCTGGAATAGTCGTTAGCTGTGTCTTAAGGAACCAAAGATACAATGGAGTTAATGAGGAAAGCAGATTGAAAGATCTATAGGAGAGCCTAGATCCACCATTTCTAAAGAGAAGAGCTTGGGAGTACCAGTTCACTCAAAGAATTTCTGCTAGTGAGGAATTATTCCTTTCTCACTTGTGCTTTTCAGATTGGAGATTACTTTCCTCTTTTCTCTGATGTCTTCATGAAAGAATATGTGGAAGATTTCTGAAAGAGGTGGTGTTTTCCCAATTTTACCAGCTTAGTTTACAATTGCTGACTCATTTTATTCGTGTCTGACTCCTCATGGTGCCATGTAGTGTTTTCTTTGCAGATACTGGACTGGTTTGCCATTTCCTTCTCCAGCTCATTTTACATCTGAGAAACTAAGATAGACAGGATTAAGTGACTTAGTCAGGGTCACACAGTGAGAAAATATGTTTGAGGTCAGATTTGAATTCACAAAAATGAGTCTTCCTAATTCTAATCCCAGTGCTCCATTCCCTGCACCACCATGGAATAGGTGAGATACAAAGAGAAGGACAATATATACAATGATTTTTTAAAGATTAAAGTAAAAAAAAATTCCACTAAAACTTCAGCACAGTATATAAATAGACAGACTATTAGCAAAAAAATATCAAAGCAGAAGTAAAATTGAAACATCAGACAAAAATTGGATAAGCAAATATAATAATAATAATAATAGAATCTGTATGAATAGCATTAATGCAAATGATAACACTAATAACATCTAACAAGTACTTCAAGCATTGCCAAAGTCTTTCTATAGTATCTCAATGGATTTGGCCCTTACAATAATTCTGAGAGAAAAGTGCTACTATTATCACTATTTTACAGATGAGGAAACTGAGACTGATAATGGAAAAGTGGCTTGCCCATTCATAGCATCATCAAGATTCAAAATCTGATGTTTCTGATTCTAAAATAAGCATTCTTTTTTTTAATTAAAACTTTTTATTTTCAAAATGTATGCTGGGATAACTTTCAACATTCACCTTGCAAAACAATGTTTTCTAAATTTTTCCCCTCCCTTTCCCCCACTCTTTCCCCTACATGGCAAGTAATCTAATATACATTAAACATATACAATTCTTCCACACATATTTCCACAATTATCATGATGTATAAGAAAATTCAGATCAAAAAAGGAAATATGAGGAAGAAAACAAAATGCAAACAAATGATAACAAAAAGAGTATGATCAACACTCAGATTCCATAGCCTTCTCTGTGAAGGCTCTCTTCATCAGAAAATCATTGGAACTAGTCTGAATCATCTCATTGTTGAAAAGAGCCACATCCATCAAAATTGAATATCAAATAATCTTGCTGTTACCATGTACAGTGATTTCCTGGTTCTTTTCATTTCACTTAGCATCAATTCATGTATGTCTCTCCAGGCCTCTCTGAAATCATCCTGCTGACTGTATTTTCTAGAACAATGATATTCCATAACATTCATATACCATACCGTATTCAGCCATTTTCCAACTGATGGACTCAGTTTCCAGTTTCTTGCTACTACAAAAGGGCTGTCACAAACATTTTGCACATATGGCTCTCTTTTCCTCCTTTATGATCTCTTTGGGATACAAGCCTAGTAAAAACACTGCTAGCTCAAAGGATATGGACAGTTTGATAGACCTTTAGGCATAGTTCCAACTTGCTATCAAAAAGGGTTGAAGCAGTTCACAACTGCACCAATAATGTATTCATGTTCCAGTTTTCCCACATTCCCTCCAATATTCATGAGTCTCTTTTCTTTTCATCTTAGTCAATCTGAGAGGCATATAGTGGTACCTCATAGTTGTTCTATGATTAATAATGATGTAGAATACCTTGTCATGTGACTAGAAATGGTTTCAATTCTTCATCTGAAAATTGTCTGTTCATATTCTTTGACCATTTATCAATTGGAGAATGGCTTAAAATTTTATAAATCTGAGTCATTTTTGTATATATTTTAGAAATGAGACCTTGAATGTATTTTTTTCCATTTTCTGCTTTTCTTTTAATCTTGTTTGCATTGGGGTTTTTTGGTACAAAATTTTTTACCTTAATATAATCAAAATTATTCATTTGTATTCAATCATGTGCTCTGGTTCTTCTTTTGACACAAATTCCTTCCTTCTCCACAGATCTGAGGGGTAAACTATCTTTATTCTTCAAATTTGCTTATAATATCACTCTTTATGTCTAAATTATGAACCTTAGCTTGGTATAGGGTGTAGGGTGTTAGGTATACAGCAATGCCTAGTATCTGCCATATTGATTTCCAATTTTCCTTGCATTTTTTTTTTCCAAATAGTGAGTTCTTATCTCAAAAGCTGGAGTCTTTGGGCTTGTGAAACAGTACACTATTCTAGTCATTGACTATTTTGTCATGTGAACCTAACTTATTCCACTGTTCAACTACTATATATTTTAGCCAGTACCAAATGACTGTGATGACTGCTGCTTTATAATATAGTTTTAGATCTGGTACAGCTAGGCCACTTCATTTGCATATTTTAATTAATTCCCTTGAAATTCTTGACCTTTTGTTCTCCCAGATGAAGTCTGTTATTTTTTCTAGGTCTGTAAAATAATTTCTTGGGAGTTTCATTGGTATGGCAATGAATAAGTAGATTACTTTAGATAGTATTGTCATTTTTATTATATTCGCTTGACCTACTCATGAGCACTTGATATTTTTTTCCGACTGATTAGATCTGATTTATTTATGTAGAATTTGTTTTGTAACTTTGTTCATATAGTTACTGACTTTGCCTTGGCAAGTAGACTCCAAAGTATTTTATATTGTCAACAGTTATTTTGAATGGAATTTCTCTTTTTATCTCTTGCTGTTGGATTGTGTTAAAGAAGTATAAAAATGCTCATCATTTATGTGCATTTATTTTGTATCCTGAAACTTTGCTAAAGTTGTGGATTACTTCTAATATTTTAAATTAATTTTCTAGGATTCCCTAAACATACCATTATATGGGAATCTCTCTACCAAGGAAAAGTCATGAACTATATGAGAAAAACTACAAAACACTTCCCACAAAAATAAAGTCAGATCTAAACAATTGGAAATACAGCAAATGATCTTGGATAGGTCGAATGAATATAATAAAGATGACAATATTACTTAATCAAATCTATTTATGCTATACCAATCTAATCCCCAAGAAATTATTTTACTGAACTAGAAAAAATAACAATATAATTAATCTGCAAGAAAAAAAGGTCAAGAATTTCAAGGGAATTAATGGAAAGGAAAACAAATGAAGGTAGCCTAGTTGTACCAGATCTAAAACCATATTATAAAGCACTGGTCTTCAAAACTATTTGGTACTGGCTAAGGAATAGAGCGGTTGATCAGTAGAATAGGTTATATTTACAGAACAAAATAGCCAATAATCGTCAATGACTCTACCAATCTAGTATATGACAAATCTTGTAAAGGGCAGAATTTCTTAAAAGGTGAACTTGAATTAGACAACTGAGGACTTAAGGCTAATTCCCTATTGGACAATTATTTTTACATTCAAAAATTTTTTTTTTTAAATTTTTTTTATTATATATATATATATATTTTATAATATTATCCCTTGTATTCATTTTTCCAAATTACCCCCCCTCCCTTATTCCCTCCCCCCGACGACAGGCAATACCATACATTTTACATGTGTTACAATATAGTCTAAGTACAATACATGTGTGTGAATATCATTTTCTTGTTGCACAATAAACATTAGAATCCGAAGGTACATGCAACCTGGGCAGACAGATATTAGTGCTAACAATTTACATTCCCCTCCCAGTGTTTCTTCTCTGGGTGTATCTACCTCTGTCCATCATTGATCAACTGGAAGTGAGTTGGATCTTCTTTATGTTGAAGATTTCCACTTCCATCAGAATACATCCTCATACAGTATCGTTGTTGAAGTATACAGTGATCTTCTGGTTCTGCTCATTTCACTCAGCATCAGTTGATTTAAGTCTCTCCAACCCTCTCTGTATTCCTCCTGCTGGTCATTTCTTACTGAGCAATAATATTCCATAACTTTCATATACCACAATTTACCCAACCATTCTCCAACTGATGGACATCCATTCATCTTCCAGTTTCTAGCTACAACAAATAGAGCTGCCACAAACATTTTGGCACATATATGTCTCTTTCCGCTCTTTAGTATTTCTTTGGGATATAATCCCAGTAGTAGCGCTGCTGGGTCAAAGGGTATGCACAGTTTGATAACTTTTTGGGCATAATTCCAGATTGCTCTCCAGAATGGCTGGATTCTTTCACAACTCCACCAGCAATGTATTAGTGTCCCAATTTCCCCACATCCCCTCCAACATTTGTCATTATTTGTTCCTGTCATCTTAGCCAATCTGACAGGTGTGTAGTGGTATCTCAGAGTGGTCTTAATTTGCATTTCTCTGATCAGTAGTGATTTGGAACACTCTTTCATGTGAGTGGATATAGTTTCAATTTCTTCCTCTGAGAATTGTCTGTTCATATCCTTTGACCATTTATCAATTGGAGAATGGTTTGGTTTCTTATAAATTATGGTCAGTTCTCTATATATTTTGGAAATGAGACCTTTGTCAGAACCTTTGTTTTTAAAAATATTTTCCCAATTTGTTACTTCCCTTCTAATCTTGTTTGCATTAGTATTATTTGTACAGAAACTTTTTAGTTTGATGTAATCAAAATCTTCTATTTTGTGATCAATAATGATCTCTAGTTCTCCTCTGGTCATAAATTCCTTCCTCCTCCACAAGTCTGAGAGGTAGATTATCCTCTGTTCCTCTAATCTATTTATTATCTCCCTCTTTATGCCTAAATCATGGACCCATTTTGATCTTATCTTGGTATATGGTGTTAAGTGTGGATCCATATCTAATTTCTGCCATACTAATTTCCAGTTTTCCCAACAGTTTTTTCCGAATAATGAATTTTTATCCCTAATGTTGGAATCTTTGGGTTTGTCAAAGATTAGATTGCTATAGATGTACCCTTTTTTGTCCTTTGTATCTAATCTGTTCCACTGATCTACCGGTCTATTTCTTAGCCAATACCAAATGGTTTTGGTGACTGCTGCTATATAATATAGCTTTAGATCAGGTACACTTAGACCACCTTCCTCTGAGTTTTTTTTTTCATTAGTTTCCTTGCAATTCTTGACCTTTTATTCTTCCATATGAATTTTGTTGTTATTTTTTCTAGGTCATTAAAATAGTTTCTTGGGAGTCTGATTGGTATAGCACTAAATAAATAGATTAGTTTGGGGAGTATTGTCATCTTTATTATATTCGCTCGGCCTATCCAAGAGCACTGAATGTCTTTCCAATTATTTAAATCTGATTTTATTTTTGTGGCAAGTGTTTTGTAATTTTTCTCATATAATTCCTGACTTTTCTTTGGTAGATGGATTCCCAAATATTTTATACTATCAACATTTGTTTGGAATGGAATTTCTCTTTGTATCTCTTGCTGTTGCATTTTGTTAGTGATATATAAAAATGCCGAGGATTTATGTGGATTTATTTTGTATCCTGCCACTTTGCTGAAATTTTGAATTATTTCTAGTAGCTTTTTAGCAGAGTCTTTGGGGTTCTCTAAGTATACCATCATGTCATCTGCAAAAAGTGATAGTTTAATTTCCTCATTTCCTACTCTAATTCCTTGAATCTCTTTCTCGGCTCTTATTGCCGAGGCTAGCGTTTCTAGTACTATATTGAATAGTAATGGTGATAGTGGGCAACCTTGTTTCACTCCTGATCTTACTGGGAAAGGTTGCAGTTTATTTCTATTGCATATTATGCTTACTGACGGTCTTAAATATATACTCCTGATTATTCTAAGGAATAACCCATTTATTCCTATACTCTCAAGAGTTTTTAGTAGGAATGGATGTTGGATTTTGTCAAATGCTTTTTCTGCATCTATTGAGATGATCATATGGTTCTTATTAATTTGATTATTAATATGGTCAATTATATTAATAGTTTTCCTAATATTAAACCAGCCCTGCATTCCTGGAATAAATCCTACTTGATCATAGTGTATTATCTTGGAGATGATTTTCTGAAGTCTTTTTGCTAATATCTTATTTAAGATTTTAGCATCAATATTCATTAAGGAGATTGGTCTATAATTTTCTTTCTCAGTTTTCGATCTACCAGATTTAGGTATCAGTACCATGTCTGTGTCATAAAAGGAATTTGGTAGGACTCCTTCATCCCCTATTTTTTCAAATAATTTATATAACATTGGGGCTAATTGTTCTTTAAATGTTTGGTAGAATTCACATGTGAATCCATCTGGCCCTGGGGATTTTTTCCTGGGGAGTTGATTAATAGCTTGTTCTATTTCTTTTTCTGAAATGGGACTATTTAAGCAATTTATCTCCTCCTCTGTTAATCTAGGGAGCCTATATTGTTGGAGGAAGTCATCCATTTCACTTAAGTTATCGAATTTATTGGCATAAAGTTGGGCAAAGTAACTCCTTATTATTTCTCTGATTTCCTCTTCATTGGTGGAAAGATCCCCCTTTTCATTTGTAAGACTATCAATTTGATTTTCCTCTTTCTTTTTTTTTGATCAAATTTACCAAAGGTTTATCTATTTTATTGGCTTTTTCATAAAACCAACTCTTGGTTTTATTTATTAATTCAATAGTTTTTTTACTTTCAATTTTATTGATTTCTCCTTTTAATTTTTGTATTTCGAGTTTAATTTTTGGTTGGGGGTTTATAATTTGGTCTTTTTCTAGCCTTTTAAGTTGTAAGCCCAATTCGTTAATCTTCTCTTTCTCAATTTTCTTCAAATAAGCCTCTAAAGATATAAAATTTCCCCTTATTACCGCTTTAGCTGCATCCCAAAGATTTTGATATGATGTCTCATCATTATCATTATCTTGGGTGAAATTGTTAATTGTTTCTATAATTTGCTCTTTCACCCAGTCATTCTTTAAGATGAGATTATTCAGTTTCCAATTACTTTTTGGTCTATTTACCCCTAACTTTTTACTGAATGTAGCATTTATTGCATTGTGATCTGAGAAGAAGGCATTTATTATTTCTGCCTTCCTACATTTAATTTTGAGATCTTTATGTCCTAGTATATGGTCAATTTTTGTATAGGATCCATGAACTGCTGAGAAGAAAGTATATTCCTTCCTATTGCCATTCAGTTTTCTCCAAAGGTCTATCATACCTAGTTTTTCTAATGTTCTATTTACTTTTTTAATTTCTTTCTTGTTTGTTTTGTGGTTTGATTTGTCTAAATCTGAGAGTGCAAGGTTGAGATCTCCCACTATTATAGTTTTACTGTCTATTTCTTCTTGCAGTTCTCTTAACTTTTCCTTTAGAAAGTTAGATACTATACCACTTGGTGCATATATGTTTAGTATTGATATGGCTTCATTATTTATGCTACCTTTCAGCAGGATATAGTTTCCTTCCTTATCTTTTTTAACGAGATCTACTTCTGCTTTTGCTTGATCTGAGATAAGGATAGCTACCCCTGCTTTTTTGGCTTTACCTGAAGCATAATAAGCTCTGTTCCAACCTTTTACCTTTACTCTGTATGTATCTCCCTGCTTTAAGTGTGTTTCCTGTAGGCAACATATTGTAGGGTTCTGCTTTTTGATCCAATCTACTATCCGTCTCCGTTTGATGGGATCGTTCATCCCATTTACATTTACAGTTAAAATTACTAATTCTGTATTTCCTGCCATCGTATTATCCCCAGATTATGCTTTTTTCCCTTGACCCCCCTGATCCCCCTCCCCGATATTTAATTTACAGACCCCCCTTGTGACGCGCAACCCTCCCTCTTTTTTTTTTTTTTTTTTTTTTTTAGGATCCCTCCCCCCTCCCTCCAAGTCCCTTCACTTATTCCCCTTTTCCTTTTCCCTTTTCCTCTCCCCCCTTTTAATGAGGTGAGAGAAAATTCTCTGAAAAACAAATATGTTAATTATTTACTCTTTGAGCCTCTTCTGATGAGAGTAATATTCACACAATGATTCTCCCCCTCACTAAGTTCCCTCAGATATGGTGTATTTTCTATGTCTCTTCCTGGGATGTAGTTTCCCTCTTTTTATCACTCCTTCCCCTTTTTCTGAACCGACCTCCTTCCCTTTACTACACCCCCCTTTTTTTCTTTTATATCAGTAAAATCAAATTATCCTTGAGTATTTTTTATATACCCACAACAGAGTTACAGTTCTCAAGGGTTCTGTGTACCTTTTTCTGTTTCTCTTCAGTCTTGTGGATGTAGATCAAATTTTTTGTTTAAGTCTGGTTTTTTTCTTAGAAACATATAGAATTCCTCTGTTTCATTGAATGACCATCTTCTTCCGTGGAAAAAGATGCTAAACTTAGCTGGGTAGTTCATTCTTGGTTGCAGTCCTTGATCTTTTGCTTTACGGAATATCAGGTTCCAGGCCCTTCTATCTTTTAATGTGGAGGCAGCCAGATCTTGGGTGACCCTTATTGTGGCACCTTGGTATTTAAATTGTTTTTTTCTAGCTGCTTGCAGGATTTTCTCCTTTGTGTGGTAATTCTGCAGCTTAGCCACAATATTCCGTGGTGTTCTTTTTTTAGGGTCTATTTCAGAAGGAGTTCGATGAATTCTTTCCACATCTACTTTCCCTTCTGTTTCTATTATCTCTGGACAGTTCTCTTTGATAATTTCCTGTAAAATAGAATCTAGGCTCTTTTTTTGGTCATAGTTTTCTGGAAGTCCAATAATCCGCAGATTATCTCTCCTAGATCTATTTTCCAGGTCTATAGATTTTCCCAGTAAGTATTTGACGTTGTTCTCCAGCTTCTCATTTTTTTTGTTTTGTTTGACTGATTCTTGGGTTCTCTGTGAATCATTCATTTCTATTTGTTCCATCCTGACTTTTAAGGAGTTATTTTCTTCTTTCACAGTTTTTAGTTCTTTTTGTAAATGCCCAATTTCGTTTTTAAATGAATTATTTTGCTCTATTGAATTTTTTTCCATTTCCCTAATTTTTTTTTTTTGAGAATTATTTTCTTTTTCCAATTCAGAAATTCTATTTTCTTGAGACTTTTTTATCTTTTCCAATTCAGAAATCCTACTTTCCTGTGTTTTTTTAACCTTTTCTAATTCACTAATTTTGTTTCCCTGCATCTCCTGTGAATTCTTTATTTTTTCCAACTCCAATTTCAGGACGTTGTTATTCTCTATCATAACTTCCCTTTCCTTGCCCCATTTTTCTTCGATCTCCCTCAATTTCTTAAGAGCTTCTTCTAGGAGAGAGTTATGTGATGGGGGGCAGGAATCGTTCCCCTTTAGGTTGTTATCTTCTGAATCTTTGCTGTTAACTTCCTCGGGGTTGGGTACCCGCTCTTTCTCTGTATAGAAGGAATCTATAGTTTTTCTAGCTTTTTTGCTCATACTTAAAAAATGTTTTGGGGTCTGTCCCTGGGGTAGGAAATTATTTACTTCTTTACCAGCTTCCTCCCAGACCGGATGGATGCAGCGGCCCCTGCGCCCGCGCTAAGAGAGAGCTCTGGGAGAGAGTTCCCCACCCCCTCCCTGGAAGTGCCTCAGAGGTGATTAGCACTACTGTGCTTTGAGGGCGTAGAATAGTGAAGACAGCAAGAAGCTCAGCCTATGTGTCCGGGTGGGGAGTGGATGTCTGCAGCAGGTGACGTGAGAAGCCCCTGCGCTCAAACTGGAAGTGTCTGCCAGAAACCGCGGTCCCTAGTTCAAAGGTTCTGCTTCTCTGGGACTTCCTGGAGCTGAGTTCCACTCCCTCCAGCTAAGCTAGGCAGTGTGTGTTGCCTTGGGCCGTATCCACCCACTTGTCAGTCTCTTAACTATTCTCAGGAGGTAGCTGAGGCCACACCCCCTGGTGCCGAGATCTGTGCCTGAGTCACCCCCAGGGTCCGGGGAAAATCTAATCTGAGTTTTAAAATATTTTGGCTTTCTCTTCTGAACTGCTAAATAATTAGCAGAGAAGAGCTAACAGCCTGTGCCAGATTCCTTTACCTCAGTGGCTTCTCTGATCCCAGAGCCCCTCCCAGCGCAATGGGCGCAGCGTGCCCCTACCCCACCGCCTGTGCTGGTCTTTCTTATTCCTCCCCTGAGAACTGACCTTTCCTGTTGAAACTCCAGATTCTCTTCAGCTGGTAAGTCGTGCTTCCAGTCCTTGTGGTATCTATCAGTCCTGAGCTAATTTTGAGACTTAATTTATCTAATTGGTTGTGAGGGAGTGAGGACGTTCACTGAGTAGTGTGTTTCTTCTCCGCCATCTTGGCTCCGCCCCACATTCAAAAATTTTGATAAAGGCCTCATTTCTAAAATATATAAAGAATTGACTCAAATTTATAATAGTTTAAGCCATTCTCCAATTGAGAAATGGTCAAAGGATATGAACAGACAATTTTCAGATGAAGAAATTGAAACTATTACTAGTCATATGAAAAAATGCTCCAAATCACTATTGATCAGATAAATGCAAATTAAGACAACTCTGAGATACCACTACATGCATGTCAGATTGGCTAAGATGACAGGAAAAAAATAATGAAGAATGTTGGAAGGAATGTGGGAAAAATGGGACATGGTACCTTGTTGATGAAACTGTGAACAGATCCAACCATTCTGGAGAGCTATTTGGAACTATGCTCAAAAAGTTATCAAACAATGAATCCCCTTTGATCCAGCAGTGTTTCTACTGATATTATATCCCAAAGATCTCTTAAAGGAGTGAAGTGGACCCACATATGCAAAAATGTTTGTGGCTGCCATTTTTGTAGTGGCAAGAAACTGGAAATTGAGTGGATGCATATAAATTGAAGAATGGCTGCATAAGTTATGGGCTATGAATGTTTTGGAATATTATTGTTCTGTAAGAAACTACCAGCAGGATGATTTCAGAGAGGCCTGGAGAGACTCACATGAACTGATGTTGAGTGAAATAAGCAGAACTAGATCATTATACATGGCAACAAGACTACTATATAATGATCAGTTCTGATGAACGTGGCTCTCTTTAACAATGAGGTGATTCAAACTGGTTCCACCTGTTTAGTGATGAAGAGAGCCATCTACACCCAGAGAGAAGACCATGGGAACTGAGGGTGGATCACAACATAGCATTCTCACTCACTCTGTTGTTGTTTGCTTACATTTTATTTTCTTTCCCAGTTTTTTTCTTCCTTCTTGATCTGATTTTTTTTGTGCAGCAAGATAACTGTATAACTATGTATACATATATTGGATTTAACATATATTTTAACATATTTAATATATATTGGACTACCTGCCAGCTAGGGGAGGGAATAGGGAAAACGAAGGGAAAATTTGGAACAAAGGTTTTGCAAGGATCAATGTTGAAAAATTACCCATGCATATGTTTTGTAAATAAAAAAAGCTTTAATAAAAAAGTAAGTGAATATTATTCAGTGTAGGACACATACATGAAATCAATCTGGACAAGATTCAGTCTCCAAAATTACTTCCAAGTCTTTAATTCTAAGATAGTGAACTTAAAGGCATTCATGGCTTGTTTGCATACCATTTCTAAAATCAAGAAACTGATCATATGAACATTTGGAATTTTATAGGAAACAGATAAATGGGTCAGTGAATGGAGTTCTGGTCCTGGAAGCTAAAAGATTTGATTTCCAAACTGTCCTTAGACACTTACTGGTTATGTTATCTTGGACAAGTCATTTAACTATTTACTTCAGTTTTCTTATTTATATATTTTTGTTTATAGAAATATACCCATGTATTCCTCAGATTTTGATGAGAATCAAATAAAATGGTATTTGGAAAGTGCCTAGTCTAGTATCTGGCACATAATGTGCATTGTAGAAACATTAGCTATTTATCATCCTAATTATATAAATATTAGCTTAACCTGTTGATATAATACTCCAAGCTCATCCGTCCTTTTTCTACAAGAATATTTCACCACTCCTATGGCCGCCTATTCCTTATAGATTAATTTATGCCAAAATCTCCATTTTAAGTAAAGGCTCAAAATAGGCATATCCAATCCTCATTTTATATCTGGGATCCATTCATGATTTTTTTGGACATTTTTCTTCCCCAGTTCAAAGTAGCTTTCTCACCTAAACATGCATTTGTTTTCAATCTGCACCTATTGTGAAATAATTTTCATCTCTATATCTTTCCCATTCCTGAAAACTCATTTGACCTTGTTATCCTTTCCTTTGATTGGTCATTTGTTTCCAGAATTCTTCATTTTATGGGAATAGACTAATATATTTCTTACCTATTTATTTCACTTTGGATCAGCTTGAATCAAAACTATCTTGTTTCTGTATTCTTCAAAGTGGTTGTTTCTCAGACAGCTGTATTATCCCATTGAATCCAAAGCTGACAATTGATTTGGATTTTCCCATATTGATAAGCATTAACTTATATTGGGGAGATTCTCTTTCTTTATATATTGAACCAAATGGCCACTAACAAACTCAAATTCTGTATTTCTGTTATTCCATGTTTTCAGTTTTTGGTTACTAAAACAAAATGCTGCTATAAACGTGACATGACAAGAAAAAAATGTATACAGACACCTGGTGTTGTTGTTTTATGCTACTCATATAATGTTAATGAGCAAAAAAAAAAACAACCCAAGAACATAATGGAAGATTTTATGCTTAGCTTTGTTGCTAAAGATGAAGAGGTGGAGAAATTCTATGAGTTCCTTAACAAAATCCTCTAAAATAAGTCAATGTATTACTTGGGATATGGAGACAACTTGTCATTGTGAGGGAGGGGAGAAAAGTGATTTCTTTCTTTAGAATAAAGAAATAAAGGAATTTAAGAGTTTGGCCACTGTGTAGAAACCTTTCATCCATATGGCAGGACATATTTCTTCAATAAAAGCACCATTCTTGATTACATATACATAAATATATATTTCGGCATATATATGTGAATGCAACAATATTAAGTATGGTTGTGCATATGTGTGCATATGCATATATATGGACATATATGATTATCACTCTGTATCTTTCTGAATAAAATTTCTCTCTATATTCAGATTCAGTCATTCATTCATAGATCAAAAATTACACAAGATTAGAATAAAGGATCAAAAAGAAGATATTTTGTATCTTTCCAACAGCTACCATTGGGATTATTTGAATGAGCAAATGATGACAAAATTAGAGAAATGGTTAAGGCAATGTAAAGGATATGATCACATTTTCTAGAAAAGCTTAATTCATGTAAAGCAATCATGACAACAAAGAGGCCAAAAAGAACCTAAAAACTGACATCATAAAAAAAGATTCCCTTAACAAATTGAATATTACAGTCAAAAATAAAAATGGATAAACTCATATTAGTCTGTTAGTAAATGCTTTTTGTTAATATCAATAATATTATAAGTAAGAATATTAGCAGTAAATTATTAGTTTATTGGTAACATGGTATTATTAATATGTTATCTAATTTATAATTTTGTGGAAGATGTTGGCATATGCTTCCAAGTACTCTCACCCCTGAAACTCTAAAGAGAAATGGATGGAGAAAGCAAGTGAACAGATGTCCTGTCATGAACATAATCTAAACCAGATTATCCCAAGAGCATTTTTAGATGAGCCTGGAATGACAACACACCGATAAAATAAATGAAATAGATATGTCAGCATTTCTATACACTTATTGATTGATTGGTCCTTTATAACAACATCATTTGTGAAAACTGCCCTTTTCATCTTATGAAAGCCTATCTTTTTATCATTGATGACAAGGGAACCATATGTGGGCTCTAATACTTCATTCCCTTATGAGGAAATAAAAATAGCATCAAAGCAAATTGAGGAGGGAGCATTGTAGTTGGGTTATGTGAAGGATACATGGAAGAAACAAAGACCTAATACTATAACAGACTGAATACATTTAATATGTATTCAAGTAAAGATATAAATAAATAGAGAGAAAAGTACAAGGAGGCATAGAATAAATGATGACTTGTAAAAAATCACTGAAGGTTAAAGATATATATTTTTTTCAAATTTAACTAGTTGTGACAAAAGATTTTGGAATTCCTCATTTAGTGATGAAAATATGAAAAAGGGAAAATCATCTTCCACAAATTAATTTTTTATATATAAATCATCTTTAAGGATAATTTCCCAACTCACACTCACACCAAAGCATCAATTCCCCAGAGAGAAGCTTACTATTACTATCCCTTGGATTGTATGTGTGTATTAATATAGTAATACACTAGTCACCACTCATGTGCTTCCCATAGCTTATCAGACAGAATCAATTAGTTTTAAGAAAAGGCTCTTAAACCTGAAATCAATAGAAAATTAAATATATAAGACTCAATATCAAATATTAATTCTCAATAAAGACAAAATATTTATGTTCTATATGTGAAAATGTAAACCATATGTGTAAGATTGACAGTAGTAATTGTGTCATTTAAAAGAAAAATTGGGGAAGAACTGAATATTATGTGATCCTACAAAGCAATAATATTTGGGAAAAGGTAAAACTAGTAAAAAAAAAAAGTTAAAAAAAATAAATAAAAATGACATGAAAGAGCAAGAACTGACAAAAAAGGATTAGATAGGGGAGAACGGCTGATAGTTATGCTTACTCAAATGAGGAATGGGTTAAATGGGGAACAATACACATACATATATCATACACACAAACACACACATATATCTATGTATATATAGCACCCAAAAAAAATCTATAAAGAAACAAGGGGAATGGAATAGAATAAGGTGGAGTATAGGAGGATTTATAGATTAGTGAGAGTGAGACAAAGATATGCTGATAATGGGAATGGGATAAAGAAAGAGAGAAAGAATGGTAAGGAGATATAAGGTAGAGATCCTACTGATACTGGGGGAAGATTAATAATAGTAAAGGATGTTAAGGAGCAGAACCAAAGTAGAAGAGTTAGTAAAGATAGGAAATAAGAGATATACACAAGCATAATGATCAGGAGTAGAATTTATTACAAGAAAAGTAGGCAATAGTAATAATCATTGATCTCAGATAAAGTCAAACTTAAAATTTCAATGGAGAGAAATTTACATTATATATTCGTTGTATCAATATTGTTTTGTATGCATGTATATGCCTGTAAATATATATGTATGTGTGTATACTTGTATTTATGTGGTGTATGTATACCTATAAATATGTATGTAGGTATGTGCAGGTATATGCACATATCTATGCATTTATACTATACACATACCTATATACACTAATATATGTGTTTATGTACATATATCCTTATATGTTGCATGCATTAAGTTGCATGCTACATTTATTGTTACATATTTTGAAACCTCCCTGTTGTTTTGCCATGCCAATGTTTACTTTTACTTTTTTCTTTTGATTTTTTTCTTATTTAGCATTTAAATTTTAAATTTAAAAATACTTTTTAAATATGGAAAAAATAAAATGCATTTACTAAGCAAGTATATCAAGTACACTTCTTCTAAAAACACTTGCCCCCTAAAAGGAACATGCTTTTCCTTTGCATATTCAAGTTCCCTGGGAAAAGTGGGCTGGAATTTGTTTTATAAGATTAATGAGTTACTCATATGTCAAAAAAAGTAACTGACATCTTCAAATTTCAGAAATTCTTTTCTCTCTTCATAGAATATGCACACATATATTTTATCTATATTATATGTATTTATAGATAGAGAAAGAGATAAAGAAGCAAAATATAGATTTGATATAAGCTCAACAAGAATTCTACAAGTAAAGAAAGAGATAAAAGCAAAAGAGCAAAGGAATGATTTTAAATCAAATAAGAGTGATAAAATAAAAGTGGGAAAGGAAATGATGATTCAAGAAAATTATGAAAGGAGAAATAATAGCTTGCCAAAAACAAACAGCAAAAATAAAATTACTAAAAAATAACTCTTCAAAAACAACATTTAACAAATGGGAAAAAGTCACACTTGTCAATGAAGAAAATAATTTCTTAAAAATTAAAATTGGTCAAGCAGATATTAATAATTCCATGAGACACCAAGGAAAAATAAGATAGTGTTGCTTGAATAAAAAAAATATAAGGAAATGTGAAATATCTTATCAGAATATCAACTGGCTTGGAAAATTAATTGAGGAGAGATCATTTAAAAATTACTGAATTACCTGAAAGCCATATTAAAAATCTAGAAATATTATTTCAAGAAATCATAAGGGCAAACTACTCTGATATCTTTCAATCAGATCACCTAAAAGAGATCTCAAAATGAAAAATCCTCAGAATAACATAGTCAAATTTCAGAGCTTTCAGTTCTTAGAGAAAATATTGAAAGCACCAAGAAAGTAACAATTCAAATATTGTTGAACCATAGTAAAGATCACACAATATTTAGGAGCAATCACAAGCAACCAGACAAAAGTGAAGGGCTTAGACTTTTATAGTATACAAGGCAAAAAAGATAAGATAACAAGTAAAAATAACCTATCTCAAGAACTGAGTATAATTCTACAGGAACAAGGAACATATAATGAAACAGAAATCATCCAAATATTCCTAATAAAAAAATCAGATCTGAATAAAAAATGTGATTCAAACATAAGACTAAGATAGGCATTAAAAGGTAAACATCATTGAGAAATCACAAGTTTATATTCCCACATAGGAAGGTGATACTTGTGACCTTCAAGAACTATTTTATCATTTAGGCAGTTAAGAGGAGTTTGCTTACACAAAACACTTAGATATGGGGCTCTTATGTCAGGTGTATCTCCAAAGAATGGTGCAAGTCTGAGACAGAAGCATGTACTAGAGGAGGGAACTGAGACAAATAATGGAGGGGATTATCTCAGGAAAAAGAGTTCCACCAACAATAGTTTTTACAATGGAGGAAGGGATGGAGGGGAACAGGCAATATTCAAATCTCACTTTCATTTAAAACTGGTTAAAAGAGGGAAGAACACACACACACGCACACACACAAACACACAAACACGCATGCACACACACACACACACACACACACACACACACACACTCAGTTGGGAATAGAAATCTATTTTACCTAACAAGAAAGTAGGAGAGAATGGGACAAGAAAAAAGGGACATGGTAAGAGGGGAAATCAATTAAAAAGGCATGAATCACAAGCAAAAGAGTGGATGTATATGTTATTTCCTCTTTCAGCCAATTCCAATGAGTAAAATTCAAAGTCTCCTCCATGTTTGTCATATTCCTGTCCACTACAAAAGCTCTTTCTGTACCTCTTTAATGGCAGAAAATTTACTTCATTCTACTTCTCCCTTTATTCTTCTCTCAGTTCTTTCCTTTCTATCACACCTTAATTTTAATTTTAGATAATTATCCCATTGTATTCAACTTACACCTATGCTTTCTGTCTATGTATATTCCTTCTAATTTCCCTAATATTTGGAAAGTTTTGGGGAGTTAACAAAAAGTTTTGGAGAGAGGAGGAAGGTAGAAGAAAATTTGGAACTCAGTTTATGTTAATTTTTTTCATGTAAATGGGGAGAAATGAAACATTAAGAATTCAAAATATGTTTCTAAAAACATTTGAGATAAAATCTCAGTTACTTGAATAGAGAGAAGAAACCATCAAAACCTTGTGCAAGAAGGAGCACTTGATCCTGCTTTAATTGAAGTTAAGGATTCTAAAAGATGAATTGAGGTAGGAGGTCATTTGAAATATATTTTCTTAGTCACCTAAGTGACCTAAATGTGCAGGATTATAGGAGACTGATGGGTGAATAATATGGGAACTCATAGATCATTCTAAATAAAGAGGGAACAAGACTAACAATTTGTTGCTTCTCTTTTGCATTGTTATGTGAGACCTCAGACTAGTAAAATGTGAACCCATTGTATCCTTAACCATGGACCTGGGATTAAAGTAAGAGTGATATGGCTGAGAGCACAGCCTTCTCTTGGGAGTATGCAGAACCTTATATGTAATCTGGAGGAGAGAAAAAGAGGGAGGGGGCAACAGAAACATAATACCCAGTTATAAAACTGTTTCATCATGATGACCATGGCATTCCACAATATGCTGGCATCCATGAAGTATCCTGGAATTGAGGCTTCTTCCATGCTGTATCCTGGAAACATTTTCTATAAAACTAGTCTTTCACATATACGCTGTGGACATATATCTGCTTTATTTCTATGCCCTGATACATTGGAAAGCTTACAGAATCTGAAATCCTCTTTCTTTCTCTATGATGCTGATAAAGTCATTTAAGTCCTTTGGGCTTCCTTTTTTCTATTTTTTTAATTATTATTTTTTAAAATTTAAAATTTTAATTTTAAAAATTTAAAGTTTATTTTTAAAATTAAGGTGTGAGACTAAAGTAGCTTTTGCAAACGTTTACAGAGAGAGCTAAACTAGAATCATAATATAATTTTGTAATAGGAGATTGTCTGGCCTCATGGTTTGTGATTCAAGGGGACAAGCATTTTCTCTCAGAACTGAGAGCAGTATGGACTCAGAATCTCTGAGTTGGGTGATGTGCTTTAGTCATATTTTTCAGTTATTAATTAAAGAAGCAAAGAGTCTGCAAATGAACAGACTGAAAAGTGGGGAACTCCATTACCTTAGTTAGCTGCATCCTCAAAGGAAATGGATCCTCATCCCTTCGTGAGACTTAATGAAATAAATTTGAAAAGATCCATACTATAGAGGCAGTAGACCAAAGGAGAACCTAAATGAGGGCTCAGCTGTGACTGAGAAAGAAGAGATCCAATTTGTTGTAGATGTCATAGAGCAGAGGCTTCAGACTAATGCTTCAGTTAGAAACCACCTATTCACAGGCGGAGGGGAATTTTTAAAAGTAGGCTTTGCCCCAATTTTTCCTTCTCTGTGCTTGTCAAGTAGCAGAACTTATACTCTGCCCCGTTCCCTTGTTTACCAAAGCATTTCCCTACATCCTACTATTGCCTCAACCACAAATATATAAAAGCCAGGGATTAGCTGAACATTCACAAGATTTAGGAAAGAGATTCAAACTTCTACTGAACAATATGAATGTTTCTACTTGGGAACCTCTGAGCTATTATGATTACATCAATAACTTCTTTTAGTATAAACTTCATAAACTAATCGAGAAAAAGAGCCTGTGGACCTGAAAACTAAAGCATTGCCTTTAGAATAAAAAAAAAAAAATAGAAAAAGAAAACCAAGAACTAATTTTTGTGCCAGTGTGTGGCTGATTAAATCTCCAAAAAGGAGAGGCAATGCAGGGAAGAAAAGATAGTGCCTAAAGTAGATGTCATATCTTATAAGCACACACATACACATACTGAGAATGTTTCAATCCCATCCCTTTCTAGCAGGGAAGAAGGAGCAGAATGGATTGATTACTAACCAGTCATTCCAATGCTCCATATTGGACACTCACTATTGTCATATTCACAACATTTCTCCTTGTGTTTCTTGACCACACATTTTACACATGAGCTTTCCTATTCAAACATGAACTGTGGAGACACCCATTCTTCCATTTGTGAAAAAGAAACGATTAAATAATGATGAGAAAGAGAGTTATATTACCACTTTTGTTATTATTTTATTTTAAAAAATTAAATAATTTAAAATTTTCAAGAATTGAATTGGTTGTATCATGTGACTGGGTCACAATGAAAAATAAACACAATGATGGGACAGAAAATAAAAGTGTATGCTTTTCATCTGCTGTTTCAAGTTGAGGTGAATTTACATTAGATTACGGCCTTGGCTTGATTTGGGAGTGACTTTCTGAATTAGCAGCAAATTGTATAATCCATTTAACAATTCCAAATTTCTCAGCATATTCTACAATCAAAATATGCTAAATTTCTGGGTCTGATTGTACTTGATTTGCCCAGATTATATTTGTGAAGGCTTTATCTGCCTAGAATGATAATAGGTGATTTGATATGGAATTGTAGTATTTTATCCCAGTATACAAGCACTAGAAAAGTCTTAATTTCCCTCTAGCCCTGCAAGTCACTTCCATATTTTGAAACCGCCAAAAAATGAAATCTTTTGAAGGTCCTAAATGCACCCTCTGATGTTGTGCTCACTCCCAAATAAACTAATTTAACACTCCTCTGATGTTGAATGCCAATTCATAGCCCAGCATTTGAAAAAAACTGGTGATCACTCTCTACTTCCTGAAATCTTCATCCCAAGCCCTCTTTGCTTTGGGTCATGGTTCACCATGTTGACCTACATTTTGAATAATGCAAAACTCCTTTAGAGTTCTTGGCCTCTTTGGACTGCCTCCTTTGGCTACCCGATTTTCATGCTGGTCTTTCTAAGCATCGGATATCCCAAGAGTGATTAGCAGAAAGATGTTGGTCACTCCTGTTCCTTCACTCTAAAACTCCAGTGAGATTGATTTTATTCCTTTTCCATCACTCATCCTTGTGACCAAACTTTAGACTTTCCCCATGCCAAGATCTAATTCTAGATCTTTAAAATCTCTAGGATCTTGAATTCTGAAATTAAGGGCTACCCTGGAGCATCACCTAGAGGAAACTTGCAAAGATTTTTTTTTTTTCCAAAGGAAAGTTTAGGAATGCCATAAATTTGGTATTAATGACAGGCTTACACAATATTCCAAATAAAATACAGCATGTTCCCAGCTCTTATTCTTACATAGACTAAGAGGCTTATCAATGTACTTGGGTGTTCAGGATAGAGCAACACAGGACCATATTTCTAGACCTTCAGTACAATTAGGTGGCAGAGGTGAGAGAGTCCTGAAAGCCTGTGCACTTGTTGCCCTTGCCTGATATCAAACTCACGCGCTCCTCTCCGTATTTTTATCATCTACAGTCTGCTGGCGATTCTGCAGCATTGCCAATCCTATCTCATCCTGCTGGCTGAACTTATAAAGCTTATAGGTGACCAGAAGGGTAGGAAAATAATCCCTGACAGGTCTAAGCAGTCCTTGGCATGGGACCACCCTCTCTACATCCTGTTCTACTTACATTTAGCTGGGGGTGGGGGGAAGCTGTTTCCCTGAGATGGAAAATGTGTTATGTTTCCAGCAGGGTTTGTTTTTATTTGTTTTTGTTCCAGATCCTCTCCTGGAGAATCTTCTTTTCTGAGTATAGTGTCCCCACTTCTGCTTTTTCAGATGTGCATTTATCTCTCACTTTTTTTGGACTTAAATAAACCTGACTTTTTTTGAGAGCATGGTTCCTACTGTTCAGACACATATTTCACCATGCCTAGGCTAATTGTTGCTACTTAGTAAGTGGAACCAAATAAAGAAGAAAAGGATTGTTTCCTAGGGCTTGCGGTCGGGCACAGACATTTGTGTGAGAAAAGCAGAAGCCTGGGGTTTTGTGATTAAATTCCATTCCCCTCCTTTGCTTCCTACCAGCAGGGGAATAGGTGGGAGGGCCTAATTTTAAACATTTCTTGTAGGCGGCTAAATTGTCTCCTCTAAGGTAATGCACCATGGGGCTCAGAGGCAAGCCAGGCCTTGTTTGGGGTAATACATTTTTGATTCCCCTTCCATTCATCATTTCTGAAAAAAGAATCTCTCTTGATAGGATAATTGACAAAGTTAATCAGATAAAGAGAAATAATTCTTTCTAGTCAAAGAAGAGTGGGTGGGTTTGTACTTGTCATGTATATATTGGTGTGTGTTATGTGTGTGTGTTCAGTATTCAGTGCTGTTATATGCTGATTTAAAATGGTCAAGGGAATGTAGTCATTATTGAAAAAGATTGGAGTTGTATGTATGTATGTGTGTGTTCAATATTCAGTGTTTCTGTCTGTTGATTTAAAATGGCCAAGAGAATGTTATTAATGATTGAAAGAAAGATTTAAAAGTTGAAATGAGTGTGTATGTGTGTGTGTGTGTGTGTGTGTGTGTGTGTGTAGACATGTGGGGGGAAAGGGGAGATAATGGGGGATTTTACACATTTTCCTCATTTTATAGATCACGTAGAGTATCTTGTTCAACAAAGATCTTATTTGCTCCCTAGAGAATCTTTATGATCTTATTTCCCTTCTACTCATTCCACCCTACAGTCATTGACATTTGATATCATAAGGAAGCATAGTTGGCTGCCATATTAAGCTACTGTTCAGAGTTGATCACCAATGACCGGTAACTGCCTACTGTATGCAGTGCATCTTATTGAATGAGGCAAGTGATGTCAAAGCACAGAAGGTCATAAAAAACAAAGGAATATACAATTCCAGAATCTTTGGACAGCCTAAGACTCAATCCTTACTGCCTTAAAGGAGAAGGAAAACAGAATATCAACATTTTTTTTCATTTTCTGTTGAGAAGATTTTCTCCCAGATTCAGATCTTGGACCCCAGAGTAGAATGTGAGTGCTTAAGACCCCACCAAAGTCAAGGGAAAGGGGGGAAATGAAGGTAATAGGTGGTTACTAATCAATGAGCTAGAGTCCATGTACTTAAGTCTCCAGGAGGTTGAGATTCAAAGTTAGGGGGCTTCCATGAACTAGTACTGGGTCTAACATAAAGAAAGTCTTCCCAGCCCCTTATCTCTGGAAACCCCTGAATCAGGCAGCAGTTGATGACCCTAAATATATATTTTGAGGTAAATGGGAGGGGGATCAGATAATAAGATAGGGGCTGCCTTCTGAATAGTTTACCACAGAGAGGGAATGGTACGGGTTGATATAGAGTGGATATGGCAGAAATTATACATTATTCAACAGCATTGACCAATAGTTTGATGAGTTAATGATGATAACAGATGGGAAAGAAAGGAATTATTGGGCAGTAAGGGGCCATGTGGTCCTTAACTATTTTCCCTTGTGTCTTCATGTTAATTCTTACAGAGAGATGTCTTAGTCAGCCTCGAATCATAAGCTATGCTGTCAAGAAAGGGTAATTGAAGACATGAAGTCGCATCATTATTGTTTATCTAAGTTATCAATTTGGCAGCTCAATTGCATAGTAAATAGGGTACTAAAGATGGCCTCAGGAAAACCCAAGTTCAAATCTAGCCTCAGATATAGACCAAATGTCTGATGGGAAAAGCACAGAACTTATATCCTCATTTGTGAAATAGGGATAATAGTAGCTCTTAACCTTAAGGTTGTTTTGATGAACAGTTCAATTAGAGAAAATCTGCAAGCTCTTTTCAAACCTTAATGTGCTATGTAACTGTGAGCTTCATTAATGATATTACCAACTGAGCTTGCTTTCATTTATTCAGATTATTCTTCAACCTAACAGAAGCTGGAATGTAGCAAGTGTCCAGATGTGATTTCCAGTGCCCATGGCTTCCTTAGATACAATATGGTTTTTCCCACTTCAGTGCTTTTGAATTGGCTACCCTCATTCCTTGCCTAGAATGCACTCCCTTCTCATCTCTACAGTTTTGGAATCTCCAGCTCCTTTCCATCAGCTCGAGAGCCCCTCCAACAAAAAATCTTATCTCATCAGATTCCCTGATCCTTCCCCAAAAAATTTACTGTATTTTTTCTTGAAGCAGCTATGTCCGCATAGCAAATTTCCAGTTCTTCTATCACATTAGCTCCTTATGAACTAGTTTGTCTTTTTTTTTTTTTAAATTTGTGTGTTCCCATGACTACAACAGTGCATGGGATATAGTAGGTATTTAATTAAATATAGTTGAAAGAGGAATTTCTAAATGGATCTACCCCCAGACGATTAAAGGTCACTATGAAATGAGAAAGAGAAAAGAGAAAGTGAGGAGATAGAACTGCCAGACCTAATGTTAAAAGGTAAATTCTTAATCAAGTCTGGAAAAGAGATGATCAGAACATATAAAATATTGTATTAAATTAAATTTTAAAAAAATTAATTAGTTTTAATTCATAAACTAACAATAAATTAAAAAGTATTGTATGAACAAAATTAACTAACAGGAAATTAACTAGCAGGAAGTCATTCAACTGATAAAAATCTCTCTAAAAAGAGATATGTAAGATATCAACTAATACAAATATATAAGATAATATGCAGTGAATTAATGCAAATATATAAGCCCAAAATTAACTATACGACATACAAGTGCATATGAACAAACAATTCTCAACATAAGAATTGTGAATCATTAGCAACTTTATGAAAATGTGCTAAAACATTAATAATAAGGAAGATGTGAATCAAATTAGGTCTGAGATTTTGCTTTGTGCTCAGAAAACTATAAAAGGTGGCACAAGAGAGTCAATAATAGAGGGGTTATGGAAAGACAAGCATATTCATTATTAATGAAGTTGAGAATTGAACCAATCATTTTTGAAAAGCAATTAGGAATTATTCAAAGAAAGCTTCTAAAATATCCATATTCTTTGACTGGAAAAAAATCACTTCCAGAAGTCATCCACTGGATTTGAAGTCAAAATTAAAGATGGAAAGAAAATATCACAAATGTTAAAGACATCTCTTGCAGTATTTTTCATGAGAATAAAGACCTGAAAGTAACAGATCTGATTACACATCAATTGAGAAATTACTAAGTAAATTGTGATTTAACTGAAATAAATGGATATGAGGAATACCAAAAAGCAAAGGAAACTCGAATAGACTGATACAAAGTAAAGTAAATAAAACCAGGAAAATAGTACATACAATATTTACAATATAAATGACATAAAGCCCAAACTAAAGTAAATTAATATGGATGTCTTTTTATGGTAATGACCTTGTCAGGCCACAGAGAAGATATAAGAATTTATACTTCCTCCCTTCTTTACAAGGGAAAGAGGGAAATTGTGGAAATAAAGACATAGAAATATATACAAATAAGCATATATTTGTATATATGTAAATATGTATAAACGCATACAAATAAAGGGACATTAATATCAAAGAGAAAAAATAATACTTCTTAAGTAGAAATTTTCGGATTATATCCTTGAGTGGAAAGCAAGCAAGACCAAGATTTGTAGACCTGTGATGCTTGCTATATTTCTGAGTTTTCATAAATCTCTGGATGGCCTTTGAGGTGAGTCTGGTGAAGTCATACAAGGATTTGTAATGCATGTCACAGGTCCTCATTATGGAGGAATGCCAGACGATGAAGCTCCTTAAAATCAGCATCAGAAAAGAGATTCATTAGCGTTGGAGATCTGTTCCTATGCAAAATGAAGGTTCTTTTCATTTACTGGAATCAGGAGTTGAAACCCAGTATAAAAGTTCAAGCTGTTTGTCTTCTCTGGTCTGTGGCAACTTCTCTTATTATGATTCAGAGTTTGGAGGAAAGCAAAGACAAAAATCTCAATAAAATGCATAAAGCAGAACCCACTGTTCTCAGAATGGGCATTCCTTCAGAATTTGGGAGGTCAGGGACAAAGACAAATGAGAACTGGGAAAATAGGCTTTGGAGCTGTTTCTGTATATTATTTGTGGAAAAGAACTTTAAATACTCCCTTAAAGAATTTCCTTTATTTCTTTTGTACCAAGAGGGTAACATACCCTTCAATGCAATTTGCCTTTTTCCCAAAATGGCCTACTAGATGCTGCCCACTTAATGACACTATAGGACTTTAGTTTTTGAGTATGTTTACAAGCCTTTTTAATGGACACAAAGTCCTGAGAGATGAAGCCTTAAATTAAAAAAAAAATGGAACAATCACTTCATTGGTTAATAACTGTTCCTGTAGTTAGTCCACTTTTCTCCAAAAACATGCAAATTCCCAGTCCACTCTCAGAACAATTCATCCCGTTGATCAGCAGAACACACAGACTTTCTCATTTTTCTTCCCCTTAGTTGTGAAGTCTTCTTTTTTTTATTAATAATTTTTTATTATCTATATGTTTTTATAATATTATCCCTTGTATTCATTTTTCCAAATTATCCCCCCTCCCTCTATTCCCTCCCCCCGATGACAGGCAATCCCATACATTTTACATGTGTTACAATATAACCTAGATACAATACATGTGTGTAAATACCATTTTCTTGTTGCACAATAAGCATTAGATTCCGAAGGTACATGTAACCTGGGCAGACAGATATTAGTGCTAACAATTTTCATTCCCCTCCCAGTGTTTCTTCTCTGGGTGTAGCTACCTCTGTCCATCATTGATCAACTGGAAGTGAGTTGGATCTTCTTTATGTTGAAGATTTCCACTTCCATCAGAATACATCCTCATACAGCATTGAAGTGTACAGTGATCTTCTGGTTCTGCTCATTTCACTCAGCATCAGTTGATTTAAGTCTCTCCAGGCCTCTCTGTATTCCTCCTGCTGGTCATTTCTTACAGAGCAATAATATTCCATAACCTAGTTGTGAAGTCTTCTTAAACAAGTCATGTTAAATTGACTTTGCTGTTCTCCTGGGCAGTAATCTAAGAGAAGAGCCATGAGTGCTGCCCTAAGTTTCCAAAACAATACAGGAGAAGGAACAGCTGGCAACTACAAAAACATGGGCAAAATATTTGTTAAAATGCAGGGTGGCATTACCCTAATATTGAAAATTCAACAATTGTGTGCCATGAGTAGAGAAGGATTGACTAGGCCTCTGGCCAGAGGCAAATCCTGGATGAGGAAAGCTAGCCCTTTCTCCAAAAGTGTTTTCAGAGCTGCCCTCATCTTAAAAAAATTAAGATGATTTGTCCAGGAGAGCGAAGTCACTGATTTGTAGAGATGAGGCTAGGACATTGATGTTCTTGGCTCCATAGCCAGCTTTTGACCCCATGCAACATCCGGCCTTGTTAGGTTATTACAAAATGGTATTGCATAAGATAAGGACAGAATGGCATTGTAAAAAAAATCAGTGTTACTGTAAAAAATACTATCAATATAATATAAATTTTATAACAATAATGCTATTAATAACATATAATACAGAATAGAATACAATATACATCATTACATTACAATATGTGTATAGAATACAAACATATACACATATGGATTTTTTTGCACATATACTCTATTTTGTAATGTCTATTCTATAACAATTTACCTGTAAGTATCCAATATATGCAGACACACATGTGTCTATGTGTGTGTGTGTGTGTGTGTGTGTGTGTGTGTGTGTGTGTGTGTGGAGAGGGAGAGAGAAAGAGAGAGAGAGAGAGAGAGAGAGAGAGAGAGAGAGAGAGAGAGAGAAAGAGAGAGAGAGAGAGAATATAATTCTATTTTGGACCAGGATGTATTTATTTTTGCTGAATGATACAGGAGCATCACCAAATATTCCCAATAAAATGATAAAACAATCATTAAAAAAACTAAAACTAAAATAATTCCCTGTGTTTTCTGTTTTAATTTGGAGAGTTTTATTTAATTAGGTTTTTTAATATGCATATAAAATACACATAAATATTATCACTGGAGAGTATAGTTTTTGTCAGGTCAGTGATAATCCTACCAATGAAACTTCTGATTAGTCAACTAATTTCACAGATGGAAAAAATCTTAAAGATTACCTGGTCTTACCACTCTCATTTGATCAATGGGAAAACAAACAAACAAACAAACAAAAAAAACCCAACAACAACAACAACAAAAAAACCAAAAAACTGAGGTCCAGAAGTTGTATCTTGCATGAAGTCAGACAGCTACTGAGTATCAAAAGGTAAACTGAGAACCCCAGGTGCCATATTGTCGCAATATCTCACTCTGTGCACTGCAGTAGAAAAAAGAACTGAGCTCAAGGAGGAAAGAAGGGTCTAAAAGATGCAGATAAATAAATGAAAAACAAAAGTCAATGGCAAAAGAATAAGAAAGATGAATCTTAGATAAATGGGAGAAAATTCTGCAGGGAAAGAGTATTATAATAAAGCCTATTTTCCATTTAAAAGATATACTTCTCATGTACCCCAATCTACAAACAAAAAAGGCCCCTTTTATCACAATAAACAAGATATTAGTATTGGAGACAAACAGGTAGATTTGAGAAGGTTCCTGATTTAAGTTTGCTATTAACTTTTGGAGAGAATTGTGTTTGATCTGGAGTTTCCTGCCCACTCCCAATATTACATAAAGTGATAACACTTAGAAAAGTTCTAAACAAACAAAAAAAGAGATACTTCATTATAAGAGGATAAGTTTTAGCTACAAAACCTGCAAGGTGTATGTTGGGAAACATTGTTATAAAAAGTAGAGATCTGTCTTCTTTGCCTGATGGTAGTCCAAGGAAATAAAAGGACAGCTTCTTGTTAAGTGGAGTAGCCTCTTTTTAGTCTAAGAAAAAAATAATTGTAAGGGCCCTTTAAATGGGTGCCACAGTGCATCGGGAGATTGAGGCCCAGAAGTAATTTCTGTGGATATTAGGACTGCCCTTGGGCGGGATCCTGGCCATATTGAGATAGTTTCGTAATGGGTGACTCTCTCACTGATTGGCTGTGTGTGTGACCTCACAGGCCCTATGTAAGCCCACTGCAGGCAGCAACCGCCCTCTTTAACCTCGTGCTGTTCACCCTGGCTCCCCAGCCTGGGTGGCCAAGCCAAGATGGATAGCCAAAAGAGGTAAGGGTTTTGGTAGTGAACACATGGGTCTTCTGACCAGGTGTTCACTCGGGAACCAACAAGTCAGGGCATCAGTTAGGGCATTATGTGAGTAGGTATAATAAAGGCTTTTAAGATTACACGTGGTTGTTCTTGAGTGCGCTACCGGTTATTAAGCTATAGATTCAAGAGATTGTGGCCAGAGACCTTAGAAGGCCTCAGAGGAGGCGAGCCAGGTAGAGTTCACACTGCAAAGGACAGTGGTCAAAGGTACTCTGGTGGGTCTAGGACAGACTAGTAATTGTAACTGCCAGGAGAGCACGTTACAAATAATGTCTTCTGCACTGGATGTATGTAGAAATCTAGTAAAGCCATTTTGTCCATGGAACTAGTCATTTGTCAAGAAAAAGTGCACCACTAGGAGTTTCTATACTATTTTCTATAATGCTGAAAACCCCTGGTATTGAAATATTATGGACTAAAGAATTATTTGATCATCCCCTCTCCCTCTCAAAACTTGCTGCACTATTCTTGACTTACGTGCTGTGGAGTCCCATTTTCTCCCACAAATGTATCCTCACTAGACCATCACAATCCTGGAAATGGCTAGGTAGGGATAGATTCGTTGGTCTGATCCTTACCATCCTTGATTCATGCTTTAGTCTGAAACTATTCTTCCCAACTTTCATCAAATGACTCATTCATACTAGTAATTGGGTTTTAATGGAAAGTCTTAAAGTATGTGCTCCAACAGAAAGCACCATGAGAGCTTGCATTGGTGATATTCCCACACATTGAAGAATAAGGATGAACCAACAGCACCCCAAAATACACTTCAAAAAATCTGACTTCAGGAATATATGTTTCTATTAAGATTGTCTTTTATTCTCTGCTGTGACCACTAACATATAGCAAAAGGGACTTAGAAAATATATAATGCTGTTGGAAGGAAAAGACAAAACAATTTGATAGCAAATTAAAGACCCTTCAGCCTCATTTAGCTGGTCATTTGGACTTTTATATCTAAGCTATAAATGTCAAAATTGTTGTAAACTAACATTAATGTTAATGATGTGAAACCTTCTAACTCTTAAAGAGTTGAAGATTAATGCAAAGGAACTTCATTCTGTAAGTTCTGATGGTTTATTAATTAGTAAGTTCATAACTAGATTGAGATCAGAGAGTGGAGAAGCCAGAAGTACCCATCAAAAAGATGGTCTGCCTTGTACAGAGATTTGGGAACAGAGAGAAGTAATAGACAGGATGCATCCAAGAAAAATTGTTCAGAAAAAAAAAAAAAAAAAAAAAAACTTGCAGAAGAAATAGTAACAATAGAAGGCAAAGATCCATCTTCCCAAGCCACAATTAAAACAATAGCACTCCTTTCATATAATTTAGCTCGCTTTATTTATTTATCTTTTTTTATCTTCACTTTGAGATATTGTATTACTTTAATACTCTTCATTTTTCATGTGAGGAAACAGACTAAGAGGAGATAAGATTGCTTAAGGTCACACAGCACCAGTATGAGATAGGAGTCAATGTCAGTTAGTCAGTCATTCAACAATTATTTATTAAATTGTTCTCATGTCCTAGGTACTGTGCTAAGAATTAATGACACAAACAGAAACAAAAAGGGAAACAGTCCTTGCCCTCAGTGTCCTTACATTCTAATGGTGAAAACACAAGAAAAAGGAAGTAGAGAATGGGAAAAAAGATACCCAGAGACACTAATAAATAATTGGTGGAATTGTGAAGTGATCCAACCATTCTGGAGAACAATTTGGAATTATGCTTAAAAAGTTATCAAAGTGTGCATACCCTTTGATCCAGCAATGTTTTTACTGGGCTTATATCCCAAGGAAATCTTAAGGAGAGAAAGGAACCTACACATGTCAAAAATGTTTTTCACAGCCCTTTTTGCAGTAGCAAGGAACTGGAAACTGAGTGCATGCCTATCAGTTGGTGAATGGCTGACTAACTTATGGTATATGAAGGTTATGGAATATTGTTGTTCTATATGAAATGATCAGCAGGAGGATTTCAGAGAGGCCTGGAGAGACTTACATGAACTGATGCTGAGTGAAATGAACAGAACCAGAAGATCATTGTATATGGCAACAACAAGACAATATGATGATCAATTTTGATGGATGTGGCTCTTTTCAACAATGAAATGATCCAGGCCAGTTTCAATGATTTTGTGATGAAGAGAGCCATCTAAACCCAGAGAGAGGACTGTGAGAATGGAGTGTGAATCACAAAATAGCATTCTCACTCTTTTTGTTGTTGTTTGCTAGCAATTTATTGTATTTCTTGTTTTTCTTTTCCTTTTTGATTTGACTTTTCTTATGCAATAAGATAATTGTGTACATATGTATGCATATACTGGATTTAAAATAAAATTTGGATTACTTGCCATCTAGGAGAGGAAGTGATGGGAAGAGGGAGAAATTGGAGCATAAGGTTTTACAAGGGTTAATGCTGAAAATTATATATGCATATGTTGTAAAAATGTAAGAAGCTTTAATAAATAAAACAAAATAAATAAAAAGGTACCCAGAGAAAGGAATAAGATATAGTTCAGAGAATGAGTGATGACTGTGCTGAAGCCCTTCCCCAAAATGAAGGATCTCATACAAACTCAATAAAAAGAGAAAAACTTTTTTTTCCCCTAGCTTTCAATTCAATTATTATTTATGCATCATTCTCTCAGATGTAAAGTGAAAGGGAATAACAATTACAGATGATAGACTTGTATGAAAATTACTAAATTACTAAAAGAAACTTACCAAAAGAAATTTACTAAAATTATTAAAGAACTAAGGAAGTTGGAAAAATTATGTGACATCATTTCTGGGAATACCCTGACAGATTTTTTTTTCTTTTTTTCTTTTTTTTCTTTTTTTTTTTTTTTTTTGCTGAGGCAGTTGAGGTTAAGTAACTTGACCAGGGTCACACAGCTAGGAAGTATTAAGTGTCTGAGGCCAAATTTGAACTCATGTCCTCCTGACTTCGGGGCTGCTGCTCTATCCACTGCAACACCTAACTGCCCAACCCAGAAAGCATTTTAGGATCATAAGCCATAAAGATAGAAGAAACTTAGAGGTCCCTGAATATTGCAATAATTTATGTTTGGTTTGGTGGAGCCGCTAAGGGTAGGACACAATGGTGCTTCTTTTGTAAACTTTCTTTTGGTTTTACCAGTTAGGAGTGTGTATAAATCCAAAGAATCTCTCTTCTCAGTTCCTTGTTTAACTTACAGTGAGGTGAGCATAAGACCAATTAAGACAGAACATCAAAGAATAAAAACAGAAGCACAGTTTTCTGTTTTGTTTGTTTATTTTGTGGAGGACTGAAAAGAGAGACTCAAGTAAGTGTCATAAGTTATTCTGTCCCTCAATAAAATGAGATATCATCACATTTGGATTTTGCTTTAAGTCTCAATGTGCTGCAAGAGGGACCATTCATGGTATTCCTAAAACCAAAGATGGGAAGAATAGATGGACCCACTTAAGCAAAAAGCATTAGAAAATCGAGGGATTAACCCTCTAGCTATTTTATACAAGAACAGAGAGTTTCTGGGACAAAGCCATTGAATAGTGGCTCTTGTCACACTACCACTGGGGAACTTTTTTGTGGTTCTAAAAGTCCTTGTTTAAAAAGGGCATTGATAAATTCAAGGACATCCAGAGAAAGAAAAACAGAATGGTGAAGAACTTTGAGTCAGTGCCAGATGAGGAATGATCAAATGTTTAAATGATCACAATGTGGAAGCAACAACTAACTTTTTCTACTTAGTCCCAGATGGAAGAACTAGGAGAAAAACAGAAAATGAAGAGGAAAAGTTAAGCTTTATGTAAAAGGCGAGAGGATGTTATCATAACAAATGGAACTTTCAAAGTAGAAGAAGCTATCTCACATGATACTGTTTGGTTGGCTTTGTTTTTATTTTCTTCCTTGGAGATCTTTAAAATAAGACTGGATGAACACTTATTACAGATATTATAGTGAGGACAAACCTAACAAATATGTGTTCAACTAGATTTCTGCTTTGGTCTCTTCCAACATAAGGATTTTATGAATCTGTAATAGTAAAACTTTTGGGAAAAATTATTGATGTGGTTACTCTCCAAAAAGGCTAGCAAGAAGATATAAATAACTTGCAATCCATCTGTCTATGTTCTCAACTCTGGAAAAACGGTGTAAAGAATATTTTACTCATGCATCAAAGGGATGCTTTATGAAAATATGAGCAGGGAAGAAGTGGCTTTTGCCAACAATATTCTTTGGCAGACCAAATCTATTTGGTCAATGCATCAACATCTACATCTATATTCCCTCCTTTCCTCTCTCTCTCTCTCTCTCTCTCTCTCTCTCTCTCTCTCACTCTCTCTCTTTCTCTCTCTCTCTCTCTCTCTCTCCTCTCTCTGTATATGCATGAATATATATATGTATATGTCCATATACACATGTATACATATATGTATGCATATTGTGAATATGTTATAATATTTATAGTTATATATTTTCTAACAAGAAGATTTAAAGTACACACACACATATGCCAATCAAATTTTAACACCAATAACCTTGCTCTGAAGATGTATAACTATGAATCACAAAATGGCAACATTCAAGGAAATAAAATATGGATCTCCTGAAGGACAATGGGAATCATGAAACATAGAGAATATAGCTACTAAGAAATTTTGCACTGGTGTGGAGCCAAGATGGCAGAGAAGATACACGTGAATTTGTAAGCTCCCTTCTTCCCTCAATACCAATTAGTTAAATCAGCCTCAAAAATGACACTGGACTGATAAAAACCACAAGGACCAGAAGCACGACTTGCCAGCTGAAGAGACTCTGGAATTTCAACAGAAAAGGTCGGTTCCAAGGGGAGGAAAAAAAAAAAAGACCAGCACAGACTGGGTTAGGTGCTAGCACACTGTGCCAATCGGTCTGGGAAGAGCTCTGGGATCAGAGAAGCCACTGAGATAGAGGAATCTGACACAGGCTGTTAGCTCTTCTCTGCTTATAAAACAGCAGTTCAGAAGAGAAATCAAGCCACTTTAAAATATAAAGCCAGATCCTAAACCCAACCCAATACAAAAGTGACCTAACAGATCTCAGCACAGCTGTACAGCTGCCTTCTGCTGCCTGAGGCTACTCCTTGGGGTAGTTGAGAGCCTGAACAGCGGGGACCCAGCCTGAGGCAGCCTCTAATCCACATAGTTCAGGGCTCAGCTTGAGGCAGTGGAATTCTAGCAGCAGCAGAATTCCCAGAGAAGTGGAACTCCCAGAGAAGCGGAACCTTTGAAGTAGGGACCACAGTTTCAGGGCAGACACTTCTGGTTTGAGCAGCTGCTGATATCCACGGCCACATGGGAGGCATTGTCTGGGGTTTGTGACACTATCAGTGTTCAACCTTAAACCTCAGGGGGGTTACTAGGCCACACATTGGGGTTCTACACTGGGCACTCCTCAAAGCATTAGCAGTTTTAACCATCTCTGAGGCATTTCCAGGGAGAGGGGAACTCTCTCCCAGAGCTCTCTCTTAGCTCAGGTGCAGGACTATGTATCCACCTGATCTGGGAGGAAGCCGGTAAATAAATACACTTCTTACCCCAAGGGCAAAGCCCAACAGATTTTTTAACAATGAGTAAGAATCTGAAGAGAACAATTGATACCTTCTACACAGAGAAAGAGTGGGTACCCAACCCCAAGGAAGCCAACACCAGACAGTCTCCAGATAACACCCTAAAGGGGAATGATACCTGCCCCCCATCACATAACTCTCTCCTAGAAGAGACTATTAAAAAGTTTAGAGAGTTTGAAGAAAAATGGGGAAAGGAAAGAGAAACTATGATAGAGAATAACATCATCCTGAAATTTGAATTGGAAAAAAATAAAGAATTCACAGGAAGTACAGGGAAACAAAATTTGTGAATTAGAAAAGGCTAAAAAATCACAGGAAAGTAGGATTTCTGAATTGGAAAAAGAAAATAACTCACTAAAATAGTGAAATGGAAAAAAAATTCAACAGAGCAAAAAAAAATCATTTAAAAACTCATTTGGGCATATACAAAAAGAACTAAAAAATTTGAATGAAGAAAATAACTAATTAAAAATCAAGACTGAACAAATAGAAATGAATGATTCATTGAGAAACCAAGAATCAGTCAAATAAAACAAAAAAAAAAAAAAAACGAAAAGCTGGAGAATAATGTGAAATAATTACTGGGAAAATCTATAGACCTGGAAAATAGATCTAGGAGAGATAATCTGAGCATCATTGGACTTCCCAAAAACTATGATCAAAAAAAGAGCCTAGATTCTATTTTACAGGAAATCATCAAAGAGAACTGTCCAGAGATAATAGAAACAGAAGGGAAAATGGTCATTGAAAGAATTCATCATATAATTATAAAAATTAATTTAAAAAATTAAAAAAGTAAGAAAGAATTCATCAAACACCTTCTGAAAAAGACCCTAAAAAAAAAGAACTCCATGGAACATTGTGGCTAAACTGCAGAACTACCAAATTAAAGAAATAATATTGCAAGCAGCTAGAAAAAAGCAATTCAAATATCAAGGTGCCACAATAAGGGTCACTCAAGATCTGGCTGCCTCCATATTAAAGTATCGAAGGGCCTGGAATCTGATATTCTGAAAGGCAGAAGAACAAGGATTGCAACCAGGAATAAACTACCCAGCTAAGTTTAGCATTTTCTTCCATGGAAGAAGATGGTTATTTAATGAAACAGAGGAATTCCATTTGTTTCTAAGAAAAAAACCAGACTTAAACAAAAATTTGATCTACAGCCACAAGACTGAAGAGAAGCAGAAAAAGGTAAAAAGAACACTTGAGAACTGTATCTCTGTTGTGGATATACAGAAAGTCTGCATGGATAATTTGATTTTACTGATATAATATTTAAAAAAAAGAAAGTAGTAAAGGGAAGGGGATAGTATCAGAAAAAGTGGAAGTAGAGATAAAAAGAGGGAAACTACATTCCAGGAAGAGGCATAGAAAATCTACCACATCTGAGGGAATTTAGAGAGAGGGAAAAACATTGTGTGAATCTTACTCTCATAAGAGAGGGCTCAAAGAGTAAGTAATTGACATATTTATTTTTCAGAGAATTCTCTCTCACCTCATTAAATGGGGGGAGAGAAAAAGGGAAAAGGAAAAGGGGAATAAGGGAAGGGTACAAGAAAGGGGAAGGGACTTAAAAGGAGGGGGGAGAGATACAAAAAAGGGAGGGCTGCGTGTCACAAGTGGGGTCTATAAATTAAATATTGGGGAATGGGTTCAGGGGGGGTCAAGATATTTTAAAAAAAACATATTCAAAAGGTTCTGACAAAGGTCTCATTTCCAAAATATATAGAGAACTGACCATAATTTATAAGAAACCGAACCATTCTCCAATTGATAAATGGTCAAAGGATATGAACAGACAATTCTCAGAGGAAGAAATTGAAACTATATCCACTCACATGAAAGAGTGTTCCAAATCACTACTGATCAGAGAAATGCAAATTAAGACCACTCTGAGATACCACTACACACCTGTCAGATTGGCTAAGATGACAGGAACAAATAATGACAAATGTTGGAGGGGATGTGGGGAAATTGGGACACTGATACATTGCTGGTGGAGTTGTGAAAGAATCCAGCCATTCTGGAGAGCAATCTGGAATTATGCCCAAAAAGTTATCAAACTGTGCATACCCTTTGACCCAGCAGCGCTACTACTGGGATTATATCCCAAAGAAATACTAAAGAGCGGAAAGAGACATATATGTGCCAAAATGTTTGTGGCAGCTCTTTTTGTTGTAGCTAGAAACTGGAAGATGAATGGATGTCCATCAGTTGGAGAATGGTTGGGTAAATTGTGGTATATGAAGGTTATGGAATATTATTGCTCTGTAAGAAATGACCAGCAGGAGGAATACAGAGAGGCCTGGAGAGACTTAAACCAACTGATGCTGAGTGAAATGAGCAGAACCAGAAGATCACTGTACACTTCAACAACAATACTGTATGAGGATGTATTCTGATGGAAGTGGAAATCTTCAACATAAAGAAGATCCAACTCACTTCCAGTTGATCAATGATGGACAGAGGTAGCTACACCCAGAGAAGAAACACTGGGAAGTGAATGTAAATTGTTAGCACTAATATCTGTCTGCCCAGGTTGCATGTACCTTCGGATTCTAATGTTTATTGTGCAACAAGAAAATGATATTCACACACATGTATTGTACCTAGACTATATTGTAACACATGTAAAATGTATGGGATTGCCTTTCATCGGGGGGAGGGAATAGAGGCAGGGGGAGTAATTTGGAAAAATGAATACAAGGGATAATATTATAAAAAATATATATATATATATATATATATATATATATATATATATATATAATAAAAAAAAAAACATATTCAGGGGATAATATGATGGCAGGAAATACAGAATTAGTAATTTTAATTGTAAATGTGAATGGGATGAACTCTCCCATTAAACGGAGATGGATAGCAGCCTGGATCAAAAGTTAGAACCCTACAATATGTTGTTTACAGGAAACACACTTAAAGCAGGGAGATAAATACAGAGTAAAGGTAAAAGGTTGGAGTAGAATCAATTATGCTTCAAGTAAAGCCAAAAAAGCAGGGGTTGCCATACTTATCTCAGATCAAGCAAAAGCAGAAATTGATCTAATTAAAAGAGATAAGGAAGGAAATTATATCCTGCTAAAAGGTAGCATAGACAATGAAGCCATATCAATACTAAACATATATGCACCAAGTGGCATAGCATCTAACTTCCTAAAGGAAAAAGTTAAGAGAGTTGCAAAAAGAAATAAACAGCAAAACTGTAATAGTGGGAGATCTCAATCTTGCAATATCAGGATTAGATAAATCAAACCATAAAACAAATAAGAAAGAAATTAAAAAGATAAATAGAACATTAGAAAAACTAGGTATGATAGACCTTTGGAGAAAACTGAATGGTGATAGAAAGGAATATACTTTCTTCTCAGCAGTTCATGGAATCTATACAAAAATTCACCATATAATAGGACATAAAGATCTCAAAATTAAATGCAGGAAGGCAGAAATAGTAAATGCCTTCTTTTCAGATCACAATGCAATAAAAACTACATTCAATAAGAAGTTAGGGGTAAATAGACCAAAAAGTAATTGGAATAATCTCATCTTAAAGAATGACTGGGTGAAACAGCAAATTATAGAAACAATTAATAATTTCACCCAAGATAATGACAATGCTGAGATATCATACTAAAATTTGTGCGATGCAGCTAAAGTGGTAATAAGGGGAAATTTTATATCTTTAGAGGCTTATTTGAACAAAATAGAGAAAGAGAAGATTAATGAATTGGGCCAGGAACTTAAAAAGCTAGAAAAAGACCAAATTAAACCCCCCCAACCAAAAACTAAACTTGAAATACTAAAATTAAAAAGAGAAATCAATAATATTGCAAGTAAAAAAACTATTGAATTAATAAATAAAACCAAGTGTTGGTTTTTTGAAAAAGCCAATAAAATAGATAAACCTTTGGTAAATCTGATCAGAAAAAGGAAAGAGGAAAGTCAAATTATTAGTCTTACAAATGAAAAGGGGGATCTTTCCACCAATGAAGAGGAAATTAGAGAAATAATAAGGAGTTACTTTGCCCAACTTTATGCCAATAAATTTGATAACTTAAGTGAAATGGATGACTACTTCCAAAAATGTGAGCTTCCTAGATTAACAGAGGAGGAGATAAATTGCTTAAATAGTCCCATTTAAGAAAAAGAAATAGAACAAGCTATTAATGAACTCCCCAGGAAAAAATCTCAAGGACCAGATGGATTTACATGTGAATTCTACTAAACATTTAAAGAACAACTAGCCCCAATGTTATATAAACTATTTGAAAAAATAGGGGATGAAGGAGTCTTACCAAACTCCTTTTATGACACAGACATGGTACTGATACCTAAACCAGGTAGATCGAAAACTGAGAAAGAAAATTATAGACCAATTTCCTTAATGAATATTGATGCTAAAATCTTAAATAAGATATTACCAAAAAGACTTCAGAAAATCATCCCCAGGATAATACATTATGATCAAGTAGGATTTATACCAGGAATGAAGGGTTGGTTTAATATTAGGAAAACTATTAGTATAATTGACCATATTAATAATCAAATTAATAAAAACCATATGATCATCTCAATAGATGCAGAAAAAGCATTTGATAAAATTCAACATCCATTCCTACTAAAAATGCTTGAGAGTATAGGAATGAATGGACTATGCCTTAAAATAGTCAGGAGCATATATTTAAGACCATCAGTAAGTATAATATGTAATGGAGATTAACTGGAACCTTTTCCAGTAAAATCAGGAGTGAAACAAGGTTGCCCACTATCATCATTACTATTCAATATTGTATTAGAAATCCTAGCCTCAGCAATAAGAGTCGAGAAAGAGATTAAAGGAATAAGAGTAAGTAGTGAGGAAATCAAACTGTCACTCTTTGCAGATGATATGATGGAATACTTAGAGAACCCCAGAGATTCTAATAAAAAGAAATAATTCACAACTTTAGCAAAGTTGTTGGATACAAAATAAATCCACACAAATCCTCAGCATTTTTATACATCACCAACAAAATGCAACAGCAAGAGATACAACGAGAAATTCTATTCAAAATAGATGTTGAGAATATAAAATATTTGGGAATCCATCTACCAAAGAAAAGTCAGGTATTATATGAGCAAAATTACAAAACACTTGCCACAAAAATAAAGTCAGATTTAAATAATTGGAAAGACATTGAGTGTTCTTGGATAGGCCGAGAAAATATAATAAAGATGACAATACTCCCCAAACTAATCTATTTATTTAGTTCTATACCAATCAGACTCCCAAGAAACTATTTTAATGACCTAGAAAAAATAACAAAAAAAATTCATATGGAAGGATAAATGGTCGAGAATTTTAAGGGGATTAATGAAAAAGTCAGATGAAGGTGGCCTAAGTGTACCTGATCTAAAGCTATATTATATATTATATAGCAGCAGTCACCAAAACCATTTGGTGTTGGCTAAGAAATAGACCAGTCTATCAGTGGAACAGATTAGGTACAAAGGACAAAATAGGGTACAACTATAGCAACATTTGGGATAAAAATTCATTATTTGAAAAAAAAAACTGTTGGGAAAACTGAAAATTAGTATGGCAGAAATTAGATATGGATCCACACTTAACACCATATACCAAGATAAGATCAAAATGGGTCCTTGATTTAGGCATAAAGAATGAGACCATAAATAGATTAGAGGAACACAGGATAGTCTACCTCTCAGACTTGTGGAGGAGAACCATAGGTCATTATTGATCACAAAATAGAAGATTTTGATTACATCAAACTAAAAAGTTTCTGTACAAACAATACTAATGCAAACAAGTTTAGAAGGGAAGGAACAAATTGGGAAAATATTTTTACAGTTAAAGGTTCTGATAAAGGTTTCATTTCTAAAATATATAGAGAACTCACCCTAATTTATAAGAAATCAAACCATTCTCCAATTGATAAATGGTCAAAGGGTATATACAGACAATTCTCAGATGATGAAATTGAAACTATATCCACGCAAATGAAAGAGTGTTCCAAATCACTGCTGATCAGAGAAATGCAAATTAAGACAACTCTGAGATACCACTACACAACTGTCAGATTGTTTGAGATGGCAGGAACAAATAATTATGAATGTTGGAGGGGATGTGGGAAAACTGGGACACTAATACATTGTTGGTGGAGTTGTGAAAGCATCCGGCCATTCTAGAGAGCAATTTGGAATTATGCCCAAAAAGTTATCAAACTGTGCATACCCTTTGATCCAGCAGTGCTACTACTGGGCTTATATCCCAAAGAAATACTAAAGATGGGAAAGGGACTTATATGAGCCAAAATATTTATGGCAGCTCTATTCATAGTGGCTAGAGACTGGAAAAAGAATGAATGTCCATCAATTGGAGAATGGTTGGGTAAATTATGGTATATGAAAGTTATGGAATAGTATTGCTCTGAAAGAAATGACCAGCAGGAGGAATTCAGAAAGCTTTAGAGAGACTTACATGAACTGATGTTGACTGAAATGAGCAGAACCAGATCACTATACACTTCAACAACAGTACTGCATGAGGATGTATTCTGATGGAAGTGGATATCTTCAATATAAAGAAGATCCAACTCACTTCCAGTTGATCAATGATGGACAGAAACAACTACACCCAGAGAAGGAATACTGGGAATTGAATGTAAACTGTTAGCACTACTGTCTATATACCCAGGTTACTTATACCTTCAGAATCTAATACTTAACATGCAACAAGAAAATGGGATTTACACACATATATTGTATCACATTGTGATACAATATATTGTAACACATGTGAAATGTATGGGATTCCCTGTCATCTAGAGAGGGAGTAGAGAGAGGGAGGGGAAAATTTGGAAAAATGAATACAAGGCATAATGTTATTAAAAAATCCTCATGCATATATACTGTCCAAAGAAAATTTTATAATTATAAAAAAGAAAAAAAAAGAAATTCTGCACCAAAAAGGGGGAAAAGTTATATGAAAGACATAATCAAAGATATGCATGATGAGAAAAGGATAGGAGGACATTATATCTAGAAGGTGAGGGGAAATGGAGCATTTCAAATGTACCATTTGTAGGTAGATAATGCTCAATCCTAGCCCAAGGTCCCTAAAAAGCTAATGGAGGACATGTGGAAAGATATTCAAGAGAGCCGCATTGGCAAGAAGGCAGTAATTCATTCAATCCTATCCTGATGTGTGTGTGTGTGTGTGTGTGTGTGTGTGTGTGTGTGTGTGTGTGTGTGTGTGGAGGAGTCACCTCCAAAATCAGATCACTTATTCATTGAAATAAACATATAAATTCTATTAAAATTAATTTTTCTTTTTCAATGAAAAGTTGTTAGGATTACTAAGTGAGAACTCAGGTTGTCTGGACAGTGACAAGGTGAGAATTCAGGTTTTCTGGACAATTACAAGGTGAGAACTCAGGTTGACTTGATAGAGGGGGCAAGCTCATTGGCTGGGGTGGTTCTTCCCAGAAGCCCTTGCATTATCCCACGCCCATTCTCTTGGAGGATAAAAGAGACAGCACTGGGCCCAGAGAGCAGATCGGCCTGGAGAAGGATAAGAGCTGGAGGAGATTCAGAGCCAGGATTCAAGAAGAGAGACTCTGCATTGCATCAGGCTTGACGGGGCTCTCTGCAGGAAGGGAAGTCACTTCTAAGGACAAGAGTTAACAGCAACTGCCTGGAGACAACGGTTCACTACAGGAAGAAGAATCTGTCTGAGAGATTTGAGTAGACACAGCAGATCTCTTCCCAGAGAGCGATCCAGCAGCTTCTAGAGACGACAGCTCGTTACAAAAAGTAAAAGTTATTATAATTCAATAATCATTGTTTTCACATTGTTTTACATTTGACTTTGTCAAAGAAGAGATGGCTAGTATACAAGTATTTAATAAATATTTCAGTCCCTTGCCTCTGTGACATAAAATATGAATGATTAATGAGAAAGAAAATTCTGGTTGTAGCTTTACAAAACACAATAGTAACTTTTGACCTTAAGAAAATCAGGGGCTTCAGTTAAACAAGAATTTATTGAGTGTCTATTGAGTGCAAGACATTAATAGAGACAAAAATATGAAAGCAGTAGCAATCTGTACCTGAAGCCATCCATGTTTGCATACACACTTATATACATATACATACTAGTTTGACTACTGGCAAATTCCTGACCTGGTTAAGATCTTGGTTTTCCCATTGACAAAATGAAGGTAGGGGCAGCTAGGTGGCGCAGTGGATAGAGCCAATAGATAGAGCACCAGCCTTGTTCAAATCTGGTCTCAGACACTTAACACTTCCTAGCTGTGTGACCCTGGGTAAGTCACTTAACCCCAGCTCAAAAAAAAAAAAAAAAAAAAAAAAAAAAAAAAAAAAAAAGACAAAATGGAGGTGAAAGATAATAACATTTGCCCCATATTTCAAAAATTCAATGTAAAATAAGATTTTTTTAGGAAGCCAATATGGTAAATTAAGAGCAGCCACTTGGTGGAATTCTTCCCATATTCCCCTTTAAACAACTTTAATAAAATGTCTCAAAACAAATTTTTGAGGGACAGAGCCAACAAAAAAGTAAGTGTGAAATATGTTTTTGGACTAAGAAAACTTAAGGCAGAATTAAGTCTAGGGAGGTCTGTCCAGAGCCCACACAGTTGATAGGAATAGCAGTAGCAGCACCAACAACAACAATAAGAATAACAACAGCAACAGTATCCGCAGCTCCAGGAACGATTAGTCTAGAAGAGATAGTAAGTGAATTAGACAAATGGTCAGAAAGATATTACGGTGAACCATGTTCTGGAAACTGGATACAGCCAAGACCAATTGTTAACTACTACCATACAGAATTTCTATATTATAATTCCAAGAAACAGAGGAGCATTGGTGTTTAATCAAGGGAATAGGGTTAGGGTTAGGGTTAATCTTAAGTGAGCAGTGGTTACAGTTCCAAAGCAAAGAGAACACAAGCTCATGTCGCTGCAGACTATCAGGGGCACCTGGGTAAAGACCCAAGTAAAAGCAGGAAAACAATGAGAACAGGATCATGCTGCCTTGAAAGCACCAAAAACTTGCAGATGCCCAGAAATAACTCTGAAAACAGTAACACAGAGAAAGTAGAAGCTTGGTAAATTGCCACCCTAACCCCAGATAAGAATAAGATAAGAATAGCCCAACTTTAACAGAAAGGTCAAAGTTTGAAAAATAAGATGAAAACAACAACAACAAAATTTGAACATTAAAAAGTTACTGAAGCAGCAGAGGAGATTAAGAGATAAAATCAGAAGAAGCTAACAATTTAAAAACAGCTACAGTCACAGCCTTTACTCCCAAAGAAAAATGCAAAGTGGACCCAAGCAAAACAAAAAATTTCTGTAAGAGTTAGAGACTGATAATAATGATAGAGAAAAAAAAACGAAAAGAAAAGAAAATGGTGCAAGAAAATTATTAAAAAAAGAACTAATAGCTTGATGAAAAAGGCCTTAAATATTGAAAAAACTTAAAATAATAAAAAATAATTTCCCCAATGGAAAAATAAATATAAAAATTCATGGAAGAACTCATTGAAAAAAGTTAGCCAAATACAAAAAAAAAAAAAAAAAACACACACAAAAATCAATAAAGAAAATAATTTCTTAAGAATTAAAATTGTGTAATTAGAAGCTTATAACTCCCAAAAAACATCAAGAAACAATCAAACAAATTCAAAAGAATGAAAAAAATAGAAGAAAATATGAAATGCTTCAAAATGGTAAATCCTATCTTTGATAAGCACTGTATTGTGGGGATGAACTTTTCAAATCTATAACAATTCCTTAATTTATAAATGGTCAACTGGATATGAACAGACAAATCAAAACAATCTGTAGTCATACAAAAGTGCTCTAAATCATTGATTAGAAAAATGCAATTTAAAACAACCTTGAGATATCATCTTTCTCTGTCTCTGTCTTGCTCTCTATCTCTGAATGTCTCTCTTCTCTGTCTCTGCCTCTCTGTCTCTCTGTCTCTCTCTGTCTCTGTCTCTCTCTCTGTATCTCTGTCTCTGTCTCTGTCTCTGTCTCTGTCTCTCTCTCTCTCTCTCTCTCTCTCTCTCTCTCTCTGTCTCTCTGTCTCTCTCTCTCTCTCTCTCTCTGTTTCTGTCTTTGTCTTTGTCTTTCTTTCTCTCTCTCCCCCACTCCCTCATATGTATAAGTTAGACCATAACCATTTGTTAAGCTCTTACTCTGTATCTGGCACTATTTTTTGGGAATCCAAAGAAAGATAAAAACAGTGTTTACTCTCAAGGTGCTCTTAGTGTAATATATGAAGCAACATTAAGACCAGAGTATTCTCTGGTGTGTGTGTGTGTGTGTGTGTGTGTGTGTGTGTGTGCATGTGTGTGCATGTATATATGTCTGTCCATACATATCTGTGAAGAGACATAATGAGGGCATAACATCCAGAACAATACAATGATCCTATGCTTGGGAGGAATAACTAAACAGGATCTGCTTCCCCCCTCCCCCGAGGCATTTGGCATTAAAAAGCAAATATCCCATACATCCCAAGAACCCATTGATGCTGAGAATGGCATAAAGTACTGATTGAATTTCTGAATTTCTCTATAATTCTAATATATTAAAGTTGGAAAGCTGTAGTTGAAATGGAAATACAGCCCCCTTTTCAGAGACATTTGCTAAATCCATCTGAAGGGAAGTGGCAACAGAGTGAGCATTTTCTTAATTTGCCATCACATAAGAGAGTCCCTTAGGCTCCCTCTTTATTCTACGGGCACTTGGCCTGACAGGGACTTGCCACTTCAAAATTTGATACAATTCAGCAAATAAAATAAAATATTTGAAAGCAAAATAGTTAGTTTTATGTACTTTCAGACTTTTTTCCATACTCAAAGCAAAAAATCAAAAGAGCTGAGGTTAGTATTTGGCAGACACTCCGTCCTTAGACTAGAATGTTTACTATATTTAAAACAAAAATTAAATTTCTTACATCTGGATACATTAGGAGAAACGGGATAGCATGCTAATGTAACTTCTCTGGGAGCAAATGAATTCCCTAACCAACTGAAATCAGCAGCTGACTTCTGCACACATTTTTCTTCTTCTTGGTGAATAAGGCAAGACTAAGCACTTTCTCAGAGTATCAGAGTATTGAGTCCAGATCATTTTTTTTTTTACATTTTGTATAATCCTTGAAAAAAAAATAAATGGAGTTGTCAAGTCAATAAAGAGATGATGTTGTGTGTAATATATAGAATGATGCCGTTGGAACCAGGAAAGCAGGGTCCAAATCAGGCTTGAAATCAACAAATATTTATTAAGCATTTACATTGTGTTAAGGTGTTCCAAATTAGATCACAGTCCATCCAGTAAAGGATCTTTGCTTAGATATTTTCTAGGAATGTGACCCTGGGCAAACCACTTCCTCTTTGTGAGAGACAGTTTGGTCATCTATAAAATGGGGATGATAATCCCATGTACATGGGATGATTGTTTTAAGGATTAAACATGATGTGTTTATAAAGTTTCTTTTTCAAATTTTAAGCTGCTTGTATAAATACCAAGCATACTAATATCCTTGAAAGCCTTGCTTTTAATTCCTAAAAAGGTATGGATGCATGCAACTAGTTGGCATTTTAATAAACCTGAGGTGCTGGGCTGCCTAAAGTTCTTCACCTGGATGCCACCTGGCCCTCCTCAGAGGGGTCATGAAGATCTAAGATTCTTGTTCAAATCTGAGTTGGATTAGATGGCCTTTAAGGATCCTCTTAGTTCAAAGACTATGAGAGACTGTAAGAAACAGGTGATTAATGTGATCCTGACTGTCCAGAGAGGTTCTGACTCATCTGCGATGCAAGACTCTATTGCTTGTTCCTGGAACTGCAAGGCACTTGTGCGCAAAGAAACAGACCAGACATTAGCCTTTATTCTATCCGATTCTGAGACATGAGGAAGAGAAGGGAATTTTCCTAGTATGAATTAAAACTCCAGGGGAAAACAAAATTGCTACCCCTGTCTGCCTTAGCTTTGGTAACTGTTAAGAATGCTTAGTTACCTAGAATATGCTCCAGTTCCAAGAAGACTTGGCCAATGTCATCTGAACAAATGTCTATGAGATACAGCTGTCACCTCACCAACTGAGGGGCATAGGTGGCAGAAGAGATTCAGTTTTCTTCAATATCATTTGTTGCATATATACAAAAGACTTTGGAACTTGAAGCAGCTCACTGAAATACAGTGGATAAAGGACCAAGTCTGACCTTTAGAAATAAAACAAGCATTTCCATAATAAAATAGAATGAAAAAAAAAAAGATGATTGCACATGAAACTGCAGCTCTATTATATACAACTCACTATGCTTTTTAAATATATAATAGTTATCATGTAAATATCTTTCATGTCCTCATCCATTGTAAAGATCTCTATTATTAGATGTATATGTGTGTGTGTGTGTGTGTGTGTGTGTGTACAATGACACATACTTTTTCATTAGTTTTTCCTATGAATGAAGATAGCATCTTTCTTCATAGCTAATTGGCACATTATAATCATCAAAATGACTTAATTGTTCAAAGTTTTTCTTAAAATAATATTGCTGTTACTGCATAAAATGTTATTTTGGCTCTGCTCATTTCATTCTTCATCATTTTGTGCAAATCTATCCATGTTTTTCTAAGATCATTGAGCTCATTATTTCTCATAGTATAGTAGTATTCCATCACAAAATTGTTTAGCCATTTCCCAATTGAAGACACCTCTGTAATTGCCAGATTTTTGCTATCATGTAGAGAACTACTATAAATATTTTAGAATACATATGCTCCTTTCCTTTTTCCTTAATCATCTTTGGAAATAAAACTAATAATGGTATTACTGGGTCAAAAGGTGAAAACAGTCTAATATCTCTTTGGGCATAGTTCTAGATTGCTGTTCAAAATGGCTGCATCAGTTCATTATTCTTCCACCAAGAAATGTTTCCCTCTTTTGCCACATCTCTTCCAACATTTGTCACTTTAACCATTTTAATCAATTTGAGAGATGTAAATAATATCTTAAAGTTGTTTTAATTTGTATTTCTCTAATCAATAATGATGTAGAGCATTTAAAATGTTTTGATTTATCTCCAAGCTGTTTGATTATATTTGACAATTTATAAATTGGGGTATGACTTGTATTGTTAAAGGTTTGACAAAGTTCTTTATATATGTGAGAAATGAGATTTTTATCTTAGAATCTAACTATAAAATTTTTCCTTAACTTTCTGCTTTCCTTTTGATTTTGGCTGCATTTGTTTTATATATATATATATATATATATATATATATATATATATATATATATACACATACATATATATACATACATATATATACATATATATGCATGTATATATATGTATATATATGTATATATACATACATATATATACATATATATGCATATATATATATATATGTATATATATATATGTATATATGTATATATTAAACACAATTGAAATTATCCTTTTTACACCTCACTCTGCTTTCTATCTCTTGCTTATTCATAAATTATTCCTCTGACCAAAAGTCAGATAAGTAATATGCTCCACATTCTTCACATTTTATTGTAATATCTTTCATTATCTAGGTTATATATTCATTTTGATCTAATCTTGTAAAATGGCATAAGGCAATATATGCTCAAATTTTGCCATAGTGCTTTCCAATTTTCCCAATAATTTTTCCAAATCATGAATTTTTTTTTCAAAAATCTTGTCTTTATACTTGTCAAATACAAGGTTGCTATATTTATTTGCTGATGTAAATCGTCTGTATACTCTGTTCCACTGATTTCCCATTTTATCTCTTAGCCAATACCAGATAGTTTTGATATGATCATTGTCTTATAAAATATTGTAAAATCCGATACCCCTTCCTTTACATTTTTTTCATTAATTACTTTGCTATTCTTGAATTTTCATCCACATGAATTTTGTTATTTTTTTCATTTCAGTAAAATAAGATTTGGCAATTTAATTGGCTGTTATTATATATATATATATATATATATATATATATATATATATATATATATATATATATATATATATATATATATATATATATATATATATATATATAAATTAGTTTAGGTAATCTTTTTGCTATATTGGCAGAAATATATAATTTAATATATAAATATTTAATATATAAATTAGTTTAGGTAATCTTTTTGCTATATTGGCAGAATTTTTTTTTTGAGATAGAAAAAAAGATGTTGATTACAATCCACCCCATTCTATATAAGAAAAGAATTTCCACTGAAGCATATTCAAGTATCTATCAAAGCTATGTTTGAGTACCTTAGAAGAGGGGAACTGGTGACCTTTCAAAGCAGCCAATTTGATTGTTTGGCAACTTTAGTTAGTTCAGATTTTCCTTCTTTGACAGCCGTCATTGACTATTTGTGTCATCATACCCAAACTGATATGTACCAATAGTTTGACCTTGAAAGTTTACTTAAGAAGAGTGTGAGATAGGATTTGAATCTCAAATCAATTGAGCTATCCATCACCACTGTGCTTTCACATCACATGTATTTACTAATTATTGAGTGATTTTTGTGCATTCATATATGAAGAATCTGAGGTTTAGTAAAAAGTACCATGAGATGTCAATGTCATCCAGATCTGAGCGCTGGAACTGGGATTGTAAGCTAGCTTTTTGGTTCAAAATCAGAAGAAGTCTTTTCACTTGGCTCTGAGTGAAAGTAAAAATGTTGCTTAGTGGAGAGGAAATCAATAGATGACCATCGGTGTATGTAGAATGCTGCAAAAGGGTCAACAGGAATCACTTGTCATACCTTGCTACTCCTAATTAATGGTGAACAGCATCCTCTTCCATGTTGTTGGGTATTGGTCTCATATTCCAAAATCTCACCAAAGGGGTGTTCTTCAAACCTAGATTATCAAAGGTGCCTAAATGAGAAAGAATTGCCACTGGCAAGAAATAATGATTGATATCTGGCTATTTAGATGTCAAATTTTGCCCTGTAAAGTTTAGAGCAAAATCATGTTGCCAGGAACAGAAAATAAGAGGAGTAGCCATCAAAGGTCTAGAAGATGCCAGAACTTTCTGGAGAAAAAAACATCTTTAAGTTTGGGAAAAAATGAGGAGTTCAACAGTGGGAAAAATGAAATGTAAATATTCAGAAGCAAACTATTCATTCAAATTTAATAAAAGTCTATCCAGTAAGTAGGAGATTATTTCAGTGACTTTTAGTAAGGCTCCCATACTCCAGCCAGGTCTGCAGAAGGCACATTGACCATCCTGGGGCCAGGCCAAGCCATTTATTTCAGCTGTCTTCATGATTGATCCTCATCTCTGTGGCCAAATTGACCATACACTGATCCACATCGATCATGAAGACAGCTGAAATGAACAAATTAGCTAAGCTGTTGTCCATTCATTTTGCACCTAGCCCTTTAGTTCATAGGTTCTTAAGGGCAGAAAATCAAGGTAAGTGCCCTAAAAAGTCTGGATTATACCCAAGTCTAATTTTCTTAATTCCTATCCTCTACAATAAGATACATGGAAAAAAGTGAGAACGTTTAGTGGTACAAGCTACTGCCAACACTTGACCATGTCTGCATTACAATTTTCAGCAGTACTATCTCATCCAAACTCCGACTGACCAAGAACTCTTCCTTATGTAGCTTGCCCACTTATACATATATATATATATATATATTCCATTCTCTGTTCTTTTTGATATGTTGTTGAAGCCCAACTCCTTAACAAGGTCCACAAAAGATAGCCTAGGTCAAAGAAAAGGTTATTGGAAGGAACTTTTTGGTTCTTGGGTACTGGATCCAAATGGTAGTTTTTTATGCTAATGGAAGATGAGGATAACTCTATTACCAAATGATTTGCCATTTAAAAGATTCTAGTTCCTAGACTTAAAAAGTCACTGACCTGTCCTGGTTCAATTTTTTTAACACTCAGGGAAAATTTTCCTGAAGGCCTCAAGTTGATCTTGAAAAAAAAAGTTGGTGGTATAAAGGATATACTGTAGATAATTATTCAAAGTTAGGAGTGAGCTAGAGATGGGATATGATTAGCAGAGTTAAGAGAGGATGAGTCCCCAGATATGATGACCAAGAAGATGCCAGTGAAAATTAGTCCTAGAGGCTGTGATGATGAACTGCAGGATAGAAGTGTTTTATAAAAGTCTTTCTAAAAGGAGGGAGAAATAGCTGTAGTTGATAGACAGGTAACTGTGATTCCTCTACTTCTCTATTCTTCCTAATATCTGTTCTGATTTTCTCCCAATGTAGAGCACAATTACTTATCAAGTTGTCCTTGTCTGACTTTCTGTTTATATTCATTGGCCTATTTCTTCTTTCCTTTATTGAAAGTTGTTTTACTGCCTTCTTCTCTAATTCTATAGCATCTTTTCCATTCTTCTCAGTTTTGCAAAGGTCACCTACAGTGATTTAGCAATTACATCTACTCATTCTTTCTATAACAAAGGATATTGTTCATCTGAATCTGCTGGCTGGATCAAGGAAAGCTCAGAGTGCTTCACTGGTTGCCTGATATTTCCATATTCTATGGATCTCTGATTACATGAATATGGACATACATTTTTGTGACTGCCTCTGACTTATGTGAACAAAGGCAAATCATTTATTCTTACCCAGTCTGTTTCTTTATATGCAAAATGGCATGAATAATAGTACCTACCTAACAGAATTCTGAGGATCAAATGAGACAAATATTTGCAAACTCTTACTTGTTATATAAATTCTAGATATCTAATTTCACATAATGCATGAAAACTATCTCAAAGAGGGTTACAAAAAGGAGATGGATTCAAATTCAAGCCTTTTTGACTCTAATTCCAACACTCCGGGAACTGCAATCCTTAAAGAATATTTCTGTCTCTATTTTCATTAGCTTCTACTTGAAATTAAGCATTTCCTTCAATTATTTAAACACCATGATTCTGCGAGGGGTCTTTAGGTTTCACCAAATTGCCAAATTGTGAGGATGTACTTTATAAAAGAGTTATCTAAGATTATCTCACAATTCATCCTCCAAAATTATCTTTAGGGCCTGATGAGACATTAAAGAAGGACTGATGCAGTATAGATTATTGCTTCCCTTTAGCCATTTGTGTTCTATCCTTGCTGGCCCAAAGACTGGACAGAGACAGAGAAAAGACAGGCAGAGAAAAGAATAGAAAAACAGAAAGAGAGCAGCTAGATGCATAGTAGAGAGTGCCAGGCTGGAACTCAGAAAGACTCACTTGGAGTGTTCAAATCTGGTCTCAGACACTTCCTAGCTGCATCGCCCTGAACAAATCCCTTAACCCTGTTTGCCTCAGTTTCTTCATCTATAAAATGAACTGGAGAAAGAAATAGCTAACTTCTCCAGTATCTTTGACAAGAAAATCCTAAATGGAGTCATGAAGAATTAGACATGAGTGAAAAATTACTTAACAACAGTTATGCCTTCTTTTTCATTCATTACTTGATTGATTTCAGTAGTGCTCCAGAGCTTGTAAGCCCATTACCTATATCTATATCTATATATATGCCTATGTCTATATTTATATGTAAATATTTCTATATCCATCATCTATCTATCCACCTATTTACCTATCTATCTATCCTGTCTATCTGCTTGCCTGTTTGTCTGTCTATTTGATCTCATTTGATCCTTTCAATAACTCTATGAGAAGGATATTATTAACAACATTTTTCTGATGAGGAAACCAAATTTAAGAGAGAGACTAAGAGACTAGGTTATCTCTTTGGTTTTAAGTTGTAAGACAGGATTTGAATGGTATTCATTTTGCTTTCTATTCCTGTGCTCTAGGCACCACCTCACTCTAAGTCTTGACCTTCTAACTCTTTTTCATAGTCTTCATGGTTATTCCTTTGTAGACATTATTTTGGGTGCATTCTTTCCTGGGGATTCCTCTGGGAGTATTTTCCAGTATGAATCTAGTGCTCTTTGGGCCTCCTAGAGTAGTTGTAAATAATTCTTCTCTTCTTCAGGAAATTCTACTTGATATTGTTCTACCCTTGTACTTCACTGTATTCTCAATTATTTTGGTTTCTTCACTCATTTCTTTAGTTTTGAAATGTAGATTTAACTGAGGGTAAGGAGCTAAGTTTCCTTGTAAGAACTGTCATTTTTTCCCTTCACAAAGGTGATATTGTTTTTCTTGTAATCATCATTGTCCACATACCCAAGAAGCCAAGAGAAGGCCTTTAATATCAGCTCAGATGTGTTGCAGTTTTTGAACTTTACCCAATGATTCCATCACATCATCCTAAGGAATTGGGATGTATTAGACCCTTTTGTTTCTTTTTTTTTTTCTTTTATTTTTTTTTTATTCATTTTTCCAAATTATCCCCTCCCTCCCTCCACTCCCTCCCCCCGATGACAGGCAATCCCATACATTTTACATGTGTTACAATATAACCTAGATACAATATATGTGTGTAAATCCCATTTTCTTGTTGCACATTAATTATTAGCTTCTGAAGGTATAAGTAACCTGGGTAGATAGACAGTAGTGCTAACAATTTACATTCGCTTCCCAGTGTTCCTTCTCTGGGTGTAGTTGTTTCTGTCCATCATTGATCAACTGGAAGTGAGTTGGATCTTCTTTATGTTGAAGATTTCCACTTCCATCAGAATACACTCTCATACAGTATCATTGTTGAAGTGTATAGTGATCCTCTTGTTCTGCTCATTTCACTCAGCAACAGTTGATTTAAGTCTCTCCAGGCCTCTCTGTATTCCTCCTGCTGGTCATTTCTTACAGAGCAATAATATTCCATAACCTTCATATACCACAATTTACCCAACCATTCTCCAACGGATGGACATCCATTCATCTTCCAGTTTCTGGCTACAACAAAAAGAGCTGCCACAAACATTTTGGCACATACAGGTCTCTTTCCCTTCTTTAGTATTTCCTTGGGATATAATCCCAATAACAGCAATGCTGGGTCAAAGGGTATGCACAGTTTGACAACCTTTTGAGACCCTTTTGTTTCAAAAGAAGAAATTTCAATTTGGATAAATTAAATGGTATGTCCATTGTTTCACTGTTTCTTGCTTGTCCTTTATTTTTGAAGAATACCATTATATCAGGGAGATGAAGCTATAATGTGCAAGTGAATTGGAGTTAACTAGGAGAGGGCTGGGCAAGGTCACTAGCCTCACTTTCTCCATCAGAACCATCTGGGTCCAAGGTCAAAGTACATATAAATATGACTAGAGATGACCTGATCAGTGAAAGTAAAGAACTTTTAAAGCTGTGGTCTTTATTTTTTTAAATAAAGGTTTCTATTTACAAAACATATGCATGTTTCAACATTTACCCTTACAAAATCTTTTGTTCCAAATTTTTGCCTCCTTCCCTAAATCTTCTCCCCTAGATGGCAGGTAATCTAATACATGTTAAACATGTTAAAATACATACAATCCAATGTATATAAACATATTTATACAGTTTTCTTGTTGCACAAGAAAAATTGGATCAAGAAGGAAAAAAAAACTGAGAAAGAAAACAAAATGCAAGCAAACAACAATAGAAAGAGTGAAAATGTTGTGTTGTGGTCCACACTCAGTGCCCACCTTCTGTTCTGTTGGTGTAGATGTCTCTAAATCACAAAATTATTGGAATTGACCTGAATCATCTCATTGTTGGAAAAAGTCATGTCCATCAGAATTGATCATCACATAATCTTGTTACCCTGTACAATGATTTCCTGGTTCTGCTTATTTCACTTAGCATCAGTTCATGTAAGTCTCCCCAGGCCTCTCTAAAATCATCTTGCTGATCATTTCTTATAGAAAAATAATATTCCATAATCTTCATATACCATAATTTATTCAGTCATTCTCCAAGGGATGGGCATCCAGTCAGTTTCCAGTTTCTAGCCGCAAACATTTTTGCAAATGTGGGTCCCTTTCCCTCCTTTAAGATCTCTCTAGGATATGAGTCCAGCAGAAACCCTGCTGGATCAAAGGATATTAAGCTAACATCTTTATCCAGTCAGTTTCCTTTTGACTAAAACAACCATCCATTTTGTGTTTAAGGCTAGTTGGTAAGAAAGGAGACAAAGGATGCCCCTATGCTTTTCTAACCTAGTCAAAAAATCAATATGGGAGGGAAAAACCCTCAAGGCTTCTAGCCAAAACAGAAACAAATGCTAATTGCATTCACCCAAAGGCAATCAGGGCCCAAATAAGCAGCCAGAAGGGCATGGCTTTAAAAGATCAAGGTTTCTCACTATATTCAGAGTCTTCTCTCTGACCACTGGACCCAGAATGACTCAGGAGGAGAAAATCAGGCTGGTGACTTTTCACAGCCTTACCTCATTTCAATCCAATTCACTTTATCCTGGCATCGTCTCCCTGATCTCATGATCCTCTTGGAGTAGGAAGGCCAAAATACAACCTATGTGAGTAGGAGCTGTCACATTGAGAACTGGGCGTGAACTTCTTCCTTCTCTCCCTCCCTCCCTCCCTCCCTCCTTCCTTCCTTCCTTCCTTCCTTCCTTCCTTCCTTCCTTCCTTCCTTCCTTCCTTCCTTCCTTCCTTCCTTCCTTCCTTCCTTCCTTCCTTCCCTCCCTCCCTCCCTCCCTCCCTCCCTCCCTCCCTCTCTTCCTTCCTTCCTTCCTTTTTTCATTCTTCTGACTTCTTGCATATGCTCTTCAAAAAGGAATTTAAATGTAATTGCTGAAAGTTTACAAGGTATCTTGGGGTTCACAGGCTAGCTTTCTTTCTTAAGTATCTTGCCTTAACCCAAAGCACTCTGGCTCTCGTTGATTAGCCAAGGAAAAGATTCCAGGCCAAGTCATATTTGCACTGCTAGTGTTTGACAAAGACCTTAAACTCAAAACTTTTGCCACTAAGATGGGTGATATTAGCATTAGAAGCCAAAATATCCTGCTGTATTAAAATTCTCAGCCATTTCTCCTGCCCATCAGTTCAGTGATCTTCTCACTATCTGCCCCAGTGAAGTTTTCAGCCATGGTTACTTGTGGAGAAATCCGAGCCTTCAGATTTGAAATGCCTTATTTAAAATAAAAGCCAATGGGAGTTTTATTTGATACATTCCACACATTTTGTGAGAGCACCACTAGAGATGCCACAGAATATAAAGGAGAATTTGCTTAAGTTAGGAATATTATAGAATATTGGAATTGTATAATGTCTCTTGCCATGGTCCTAGAAAAGAGAAAATGAAGAGTATGGCTGAGGAGTCCCAAGAGTGAGGTTTTCTTTAGGTTATTCTGCAATTCATAGAGATCAGGGTTGTTCTAGAGGGTGTTCACACTGAAAAGAGGGGTCCTGGGGGTTTGAAGAGATGTTCACACTAAAAAAAAAAAAGGCATAATCCCCTTCCAGTTGGTGCTCCCTTCCGCCTACTCAGCTGCCATGAGTTCTGCATTACAGGCTGGCTGTCCTTGGAGACCAAGGTTCTCCTGGAGAGACATTTCCCAACAAAAGACTCATTAGGTTTTGAGCTTTCCAATTTGCAGCAAATTCTCTCTCATTTAGCCCAGTTAATAGCCACAAGGGGAATAGACAAGAAGCTGTTTCCCTTTTTAATTGCCCTAGTAGCAACCACTGGTAGGAAGCTTCTTCTCTGTTCCCCCTTTGTTAACTGCTTTCCTGGATTCAAATTCTCTCCATACAGATATTGCTTCCTTGGCATCTTAGTATTCCCCTTAGCAACTTCAGCTACTTTCTTTCTCTCATCACATGTAAACATGGCCTAGGTCCTCTTTTCTATTAAAGTAGTAGCTAGCTTTCCCCACCCCCTTTCTTTTGCTCCAAAATTATGATGAGTTTTCTTTCCTCTCAGAATCCCAGATGGATGCCACTAATTCTCTCAGAAAGGGTGAAGAATATCAAATAGAGACATCAGCATTTTATGAATAAAGATGTGAAAGAAGGGGGTGAAATTTAAGGAAGCAGTTTCTTTGCTCTAAGTCCCTGAGATCTCAGGCTTCATCTGGGCCTCCACTCTTCCATAGTTCCTTACCTGATCACATCATTAGGGAAACAATTGAAATAGTGCACTGGCAACATGGCCCACTATGGCTGCTTCTCGTTTCTGATCCACTTGGTCTGATGAGAGCTGCAGTACTTATTTATTCTAAGGTTCAAAGCCTAGGCTGCAGTTGACTCTCCGACTCTTCCATCCGATGGTTTTCAGGCATCATTTGTAGTGGGCGCCATTTATTCTCTTCAGTTACTCAAATTGAAAAGGAAAGGGAAGGACAAAAAGTGTGGCAAAAGAGAGGGAGAAATGCGACATTACATTTTTTACCAGTAAAAATTTGTTTTACCTGAAAATTGCAATACTAATGATATACTATCATGCAAAGCACTTGCATAATGTTTATGATTTACTTTACATTATGTTTATATACCATACGCACATGCACACACCATTTAAAAAATTAAAAATTAAGAAAATATATATCTTTAATCACTCCTTTGATGTTTGGCAACAGAAACATAGCATGGCAGGGGCATTATCAAATGTACACTTCTCTCAAGTGCAAAGTTGACATTTGATAAAATATAACTGAGGCAAATGTCCAAAAATGAGAAGACTCGTTTCTTGGCTATCACAAGAAATAAGGCTATGGGATGCTTTAATTCTAGGCTCCAAAGTTCTCTCTATGGTTCTACTCAGATCAGCAGCTACTTTCTATGAAACTTGTCACATCATCAAAAGGAGATCTCCATTAGCACACTAAGTCAAGCAGTGCGGTGCCTGGGAATCTATTGCCTCTTGCAATAGAGAAGGCTACCCTCGATTTACATTTATTAGGCACCTACCCTGTGCCTGGCATTGTGCTAAGTGTGGGGGGAACATGTGAAACACAGTCAAAGCCCTTTTGAAGGTTACATTTTAATAAGGTAGACACAAAAAGAGAATTGAAAAGCAGAAGCAGAAGGAAAAAAGTCTTAAGGCAACATGATGGAGAATTCCCAAGACAATGAAGCTGTTGGAAAATGAGAAATCCTGTGTTGAGCAATCTCCTGAAATACAGTCCCTAGAGCCCATAACTCCATCCCCAGTCAGAGGATCCTATCAAAGGGATGGAGGGGATGTGGCAAAAAGCCAAATTCAGTCTTAGGGTAAGAAGGGATTATCTAATGGAGTTTACTAAGGAAAGAAGTCATGATGAAAATGGAGAGTGAACACACTCTGCCATTTTTTGTCATTACCCATCTGCATGTTCTGTATACCCAATAGTTGTAAGAAGTTATTTTTCAGCCATACTAACTAGCAGCCTGGCTTCTGGCACTACAAATCCATGTTCTGTTGCCTCTGTATAAAATTGTGCATGAGTAATCACCACATAAGCACATCTGAATGTGGTTGTTTGAGTGGATATAGTATGTTCATAATATACCCAAACTTAATTTTTCAGTCTTAAAATCATATCATGTTTATTTGAGATATGGAATAGGATCTGCATTTAAATCCTAAGTCTGCCACTTAATCTTCTGTGTGACTTATTATACATCCCTTACCCTCAGTAGGTTTCATTTTTCTCTTTGAAAACATGAGGTAGTTGAAATAGATGTTCTTCCATTTCTAAATCTATAACTATAGCTTTTTTTTAAAATAGCATTTTATTTTTTTCAAATACTGCTAAGACAGTTTTCAACATTTATCTTTACAAAACCTTGCATGTCAAATTTTTCTCCCTCCCCACCCTAAGACAGTAATCAGTCTGATAAAAGTTAAACATGAAATTCTTCTATTTTTCCATGTTCATTCTATTGTACCAAAAGGAAGAAAAAACAGATAAGAGGAAAAAACACACACAAAAAGGGAAAAAAACAAGCAAACAACAACAAAAAAATAGGAATGATATCTAAGTAGAATGAGAACATCTTTCCATCTTATATTACCTTTTTATACTTGCTCAACTTTATTTACAGAATGTGACAGAAAGTAGCATGAAAGTGTGCAATAGTATGCCTAGGGGTAGCATGTTATATGACCAATAGGCATTGGTACTCACCCAAATATAGTGGCCGGAAAGGGAAAGAATGGTTTTTTTCTTGAATTTTCTTAATTCAAAAGTGTGGCCATCATTAAGGAACAGACAGTCACACCTTAACATCTTAAGAAACAAAGTTTTAATCATTAAACCCTAACAAAATGAAGCTGGGATGAAATGTCTGAAACTGGAGAAATGACCTCAAACATATTAGTAGAGAAAATGTCCATTAGAGGCTACAATAATCACAGAGAACCAATAACTTGATACCAGCAGAGACAGAAGAGGATCATGTTCCAACATGCCATCCCTTGCTAATGTAGCCCTCGATAGGAATATCTGTTACATATAGTGGTTTGTGTTTAAAGTAGAATTTTAAAAGAATCTCCTGATGTGCACTTTGGTACAGACTCTCATGAAATGAAGCCCTTCATCATTGGTTCCCCTAACCATTCTGCTCCTCTTCCATATTCGCCTTATATATAATGGCATCCTTATGTACTGAATTCCTTTCTTTTCTTCAAACAATATATTCAGTCTTTCATCTTGGAGAACTTTCCTTCTCTGCCCTCCCTACTTAGCCCTACCTTTGAGTTTCTCAGGCTTCTCAGAATTCCTTGAAGTCTCCACTAAAATATCACCTTCTACAAGAGGCTTTCATTAGCTCTCTTAGTTCTAATTCCTTCCCTTTGTTGATTGTTTTGAATTTATTTTACATACAGCTTGCTTCTACATGGATATTTTCCTAATGTCCTCTCCCATTAGAATGTGAGCTAATTGAAACAGGGACTGCCTTTGGCCTTTCTTTATATATCTATTATTTACAACAGTACTGGTTCAGAGTGATTAATTAATGTTAGTTAGATAGCATGTGCATTTGTATATACATGCACAAATATATGTATGTTTGCATGGCTATATATATATATATATGTATATATATATATATATATATATATATATATATATACACACACATATATGTATATATATTTACACATATTCACACATATATCATCTAGTTTCCTACTGCCTTGCGTGCCAATATCCAATTCTGTAAAATGGTTTATTAGTTTCTCCGATTAGACAAGATTAGACAAGACATGTTTCAGAGCTGCCATATATGTGTAAGATTAGAGCAAATCTTCAGTTTCTCACACATCTTTCTTGCTCCATTTCCCATTCCCATCTGTGTTGGATCCAGTTCCCAATCCTTTCCCCTTACAAATGTAAACCTTTAAGCACATACAATTTATTCCTTAGTTTCTTAAATAGAAGATGAGAAAGGCCAGCTGGACTTTGCACTCACTATAGTATCTTAGTGTGAAGTAGCACACCGGATTCCTTTTTACAATGCAGTGAGCTGAAAGTAGAATTTTTCAGGGATATGGGCTGGAAATTTCTTGATAAGAAGGAAGATGAGAAGAAACATTAGAAAGAAGAAAAACAGAAAGTTTGGAGCCAAGGTAGGGAAGCAGTAAAAGCTTTTGTGAGGAGTGCAAATGCAAAGGAGAATTCAGGGAAGGCAGAGAGATTCAAGATTTGGAGTGTAGGAAACATGGTGAACAGGTATAGCATGACAGAAAACAGTGAAATCAATAGAATGAGTCAAAAGAAAGGTAATAATTTTGACTTGACAGTTTGAATTTGAGGCAGCAGTGGAATTTTTTTTTTTTTGGTAGCCATGTCCTAAAGCCATTCCAAGTCTGAAGGAGAGATCAGGCAAGACATTTGAGAGCACTCTGCTCCATGTGGGTGGATGATGATTTTAGGATGGAAGAGATGGAAAAACTGAAAATGTCTAGGGAAAAAAAAAAACAAAAGAAAACATTTGAGGGACAGAAACATTAAAGAGTTCAAGAAAGACTACATGCCCAGTGAAGGAGACAAATGGAAAGGTCATTGATGGAAGAAGAACTAGACAAATACATCATTCCTGGCAATATAAAAAGACAGAGTACTCAGTTGGAAGAAATAGTCATTAGTGTTAAGAGCTACAGTTATAAAGAAGTCATGAAAGATAAAGGCTGGGGGAAAACATTAGAAACGGTGAATATGAGGTCAGTAGCTGCATTATGGAAAAATCCGTAGAATGGTAGGGATAAAATTTTGATCACAAGTCAAACAGATCTTGGCACAAGGAAGTGGTGATAACAAAAGTAGACAACGTTTTCTGATGATCTGTGAAACAGCCACAAAGTGGATCATGAGATTGTAGATGATAGAATTAGAGTTGGAAAGACTCTAAAAGCCACCAAGTCCAACTTCATAATTTTATTGATGAGGAAACAAATCTCACACAGTTTGAATGACTTGTCCAGAATCAATAGCTTGTAAGTATCTGAGGTAGGACAGAATCTAGCAAAAGAGAAAAAGAAGCTCAAGGTTCTGGAAGAGGAATGGCTACTTGGACAAGGACAGAGTAGAGGGAATAACCTTAGGGATGGCTTGACATCTCTCCTCAGTTGATAGGAAGAAAAGAAAAGAGGCTGAAGATGCACAAAACATCTGAGGAAAGGAGTAAAGAGTGAGGATGGAATGGTCTGGCCACACTCTTTCTAATACAGAAATGCCACAGGTATGGCCTTTAAGTGAAGGTGAGGGAGAATCTGCTACATTGAAAATGGATTTTATGTAGTTTCTAATATGAAAGTGGTGCAAAAAGTAAAATAAAATGCCATTTGAATGAATGGATTCGCTTCCCTTCCATAATATACCACGAGTGACTTAGTTGCTTTTGTTTTTCAATTCTCCATCTCTATGTAGACAAGGAGCCCTAATTCCGGCTCTCCACCACAAAGGGAAATGGATGGAATGGGGATCCTGTGACTCTAAACTCCATAAGAATCGTGATTCCAAAACCTAAACTGTAACTTCCCTATCTCGCAGCAATTTCAGTACCAGATCTCTCCTCATTGGAATTCAGAACCAAGGATATGTGAGGACGGAGGAAGGCTGCTTGTCTACCTCAGTCTGCTTTTGAGGATATAATACTACATAAAATCCTACCCATGGCCCAGACAACAGGAGGGGTCAGTATATTAATTGTTATCATCTCAACCTTTTTCATCTCCCAGCACTTTTTATGAGACGGCATTTCTTAGATTGACGGAAGTTGCGCGTTAAAGAGTGGTGAGATCAGGTGTTCAAGGCCAAAAGCAATGATGCTTTGGTCAAGTGGGAAGGGAATTTGTTTGACTTTGCTCCAAGCAGGCAATTAAGGAATGATGAATTAGAATTCTGGTAAAGTTCGAACCCCATTACTCTCCAACATGTCATGCACTCTGAAGTGTAAAATGCTTGATCATAAATAATAAAGTCACTAATTGCAAGAAACACACACATACAATGACCCATCAAAAACAAATATGGCTTATATACCTAAAAGCCAAATGAGAAGAACAATGGGACACATCTGGCGAATGCTTTCTCTTGGCATTATCATCAGGGGAAAAAACAAACACTTTCTCCATTTGCCTGTTTTAAAAGAATATGAAAAAAGCAAAGTCATTAAGTTGAGAAGAAGCCTGGCCCAGAGCACATCACTAAAAGGCAGAATGCAAGCAGCCCAGGTGGCTCAGCTCAAGCACAAGAGCACATAAAAAATCGAAAATCTTCCCTACAGAAACAAGCAGAGTTTGAAAGAGTGTGGCCCTGACCCGAGGAAGACATGGTCTGGCCCTTATCCCTTAGGGAAGGTTGCTGTACTTGCGCAAAATGGGTGAACCATGTTCAGCCATGGATGATGAGAGGAGAAAGAGAGGGAGATACAGAGAGAGATGGAGAGAGACAGATGGACAGGAACAGAGTGAGAGACAGAAACAGATACAGAGACAGAGACACAGAGCTAAAGACAAACAAACAGATAGAAACAGAGGCAGAGAGAATGACAAAGAATGACACAGACAGAAAGACAGAGACAGAGAAAGACAAAACACAAAGAAACAGAGACATAGAGATGGAGAGAGACAGAAACAGAGAGACAGAGAAAGTCAGAGATCAGAGAGAGAAAGACAAAGACAGAGAAACAGAGGCACAGACACACAGAGAGACAGAAACAGAGACAGAGACAGAAAGCAGAGACAAAGACATATAGAGATAGAGACACACAGAGACAGAGAAAGCAAAACACACACACACAGAGAAAAAGACAGAGACATAGAGATAAAAATAGGGAGACAGAAACAGCGAGAGAGACAAACACACAGAGAGAAACAGAGATGGAGACAGATATGCAAAGAGAGACAGACAAAAATAGGGAGACAGAGACAAAGACAGAGAGACAAAAGAGACATAGATAAAGACAGAAAACTACAGATCCAGACAGACATAGACAAAGATAGAGAGACAAAGACAAATACAGAGAGACAGACAAATTAACATAGAGACTGAGAGAGACAGACAGACACACACACACACAGAGAAAGATAGAGACAGATACAAAGACAGGGGGGAAATGTTTGTGTGATTATATATATATATATATATATATATATATATATATATATATATATTTATATATATTTCTCTCCATATATGTGGAGACAGAGATGTTATTTCAAGAACTATGTTCAGTGATATTTAAGCAAAGAGACTGACCCATGTGAATGCCACTGAGCACGTTTGGAGGGAAGTATTCGATGATATAAATCACTTATTCTTATTATCTCCTTTAATGAGTTTCTTCAACAGCTCAGTAGCATCTCCAAGATAACCTGGACTTTTTCATTAGCCTGGGCATCACACTATTTGTTTTGAGGAATTTCCCCAGATGAACTATTTTGTCTCCTTCACTGTATCCTCTTGGATTTTCTTTTCCCCAAATTCCTGAAAAATGAGTAGTTCGGCCTGAGTCTGGGACAGTTTAAGACAATGCTTGTGTGAACATCATAGTAATCTTCACTGAAGAAACCATGATCTCTGTGACCGGGTTTAACAGATACTGGTTGGACTGAAGAGCTAATATTAAGAGAATTTTCTCCTTGGCAAAAGCCCTTTGTCATGATTTTCTTAACCTTGAAGATTAGGAAGTTTCCCTGAGGTTTTATTCATATGTTCTCAAAGTAATTCATAAGCAGGCAGACCATTTAAGGAAAGATAACATGATATGAAAAATGATAATTTTATTAATCATTTATTTATTTGTTATTTAGTTATTTATTTATTAAGAGGAACTTCTGAGGCCTGATAGTGAAATGGTACAAGGGGTTGCATTCTTTTGAGTGTTGGAATGCTTTATAAGCAATCACTGTTACAGTATTAAATTTTCCTTTTGGCATATCAAATAATTAATACAATATGCCTAATATTTACATCCAGAAGTTAATTTAGTCACATATAAAATTGCTTCCTGTCACAAACCATATTTACAAATAGAAAATGATTTTCATAACATTGAAATTTATTTCTAAAACAAACTCATTGAGTGATGCCCTAATATTACTGTCATCCATTTTTTATTGAGACGGTAGGTATCTATGTCAGGATCATTCATGTTGCATGACCATATCTATGAAATTATAGAAAAGAAAAACATTAGTGCCAATTATTTTATGAAGGAACACTAAAAATTCTGGAAGTAAATATAGACAAAGGAAAACAAGTAGGAAATAGTGAATCTCCATAAGCAGAGAAAAAAGAGGCATCCCTTTTTATGAGGTGTTTTGAGGAGCTCCTCCTCTTGGGTCATTCTTTTATCACCACTTCTCTTTTTCCTTCTCTGTTGTGGGGGCCTGCTTTAACAGTGTGCTGAAGCCTATATTCCTTCCGTAAATTGAGATTTTTAAATGCATAAATTAAAATACATAGGCTTAGAAAGTAAATTAATGATATTAAAATATGGTTGATACTTTGTTCTTATAATGAAGGACCTCAAATTTAAAATGACCACAATGTTTTTAATAAACAAAAACCAATGGATTGAACTTAATAAAAATTTAATTTACTAGATATAAATGAAACATTTTGCCCTTGAGTTCAAGAAATAAATTTCACCACTAAGGGATATGACAAAATAGAATCTTATACACACACACACATATATATATATTATTCACCTGTAAACTCAATGTCAATAAAAGTAAGTGGTAACCCAGGACAAAAAGAGTATTTGTGAAGGTGATCACTTTCCCACTTGACTCTCTCCATTTTGTAAGAAATATTCTCTAGATGCAAGATAGATCTAAATGTTAGCACCATTTGACTAAAAAGCAAAAGCAGAATCTGACACTTAATTTATCTTTTAAGACAGGTTATTAGGGAACAGAGCACCAAGATTCCATGATAATGGTGAAAGGTGACAGAATGCTGCTCTATGTCCAGGCCTGGGAGCAGTCCTGTTAAAAGGAGGCTTGAGGTTTTCTTGGACAGCTGAGGTTTGGAGACCTCTTGGATGCCTTTAATAAAACATTTGGAGAGGAATCAGTCCCTGGATGCAATCGATTATCAGAGTTTCTTTGAATTTTATTTTCTTCTGTCTAATGAGAGTATTAGACTAGGGGACATCTGTGTTCCACATTCACTTACAGCCTAATATCTTTTCCTCTTTTGTTTGATGATGAGCTCCAGGAAGAGAGACATGGATCAGAAGAAAAGTTGGGAAAATTTCTTTTTTGCTCCTTTCTTGCTAAGCTTGAAACAGAAATCAAATCTTAATCAGAAAGGCAATGAATTGTGCACTCTATTATGGTGATCTGACAACCTATCTCAGGGCAGCCTTTAATTTCAATCCCTTTGCAGTAGGTCAGTGATTCACAGATTACCATTTGTTTTATTTGTGCTTTTTTCCCCCTACGAAAGTGAATAAGGACTCCAGGCCTGGCCTGAACATTAATCATTTTTTTTCTGCTGAAAGCCATGTGTTAAGGGTTGAGAGTGGTCATTTACTAGCTCAGTCCATGGAGAGTTGAAGGTAGAAGTGCACACCTTTCTGTTAGATAGACAGAATTTTCAGAGGATGACCTCCCCATATTCTTTATAATAATCTTTTTAGTAACAACAAGCAAGTGATCCAACTCTCCATATTTATATCCCATAAGGTTTCAAATAGGTTTTAGATGACAAAAGTAACTTTCGTGAATCCATTAAATAGAAATATTTGATCACATCATAGGCTATTGATAGAATTCCATAAAACACATATATATATCCTCATACATGTACATGTATGCATGCATAAATGGAAACACAAACCAAGTTTTATGATGGGTTCTGTAGACAACTGAGTTTATTTCAATTTAACAAATACTGATTTAGCATCCACAATGTTCTAGATGTACAAGATGTACAAAAGAATATTCTTATCCCAAAAATCTTACTGCCTTCTGGGGCAGGGGGAGAACCTACATAATACAGAAATTATAATGATCCAAGTGATAGTGAGAGGAGGGCAAAAATAAGGGTCACACACAAAAGACAATTGGGGGAATTGTTCCTGGAAGAATAGAGAAGACCTTATATGGGGAAAACATATCTGAATTTTACAGCTGAGATAGCAATTTAAAATATAGATATGTGTGGGCATTGTTTCTCTATTCATGCTATTAATAGTATGTATTCATGGATAAATAAAATAGAAATATTTTGATACTAAATTTTAGAGAATAATATCTGGCTATTATTACTTTTAGTAGATGGTATTTGGAGAATATATCAAGAAGAAAAAACATAAGAATAATTGGATTATGTTCAAGCTATGACCAAAAACAAACACCTTTATGTAATAATAAAAGAAATAATATATTAAAGAAAATTTACTTGAAATTACAGAACAAGAGGGAAAAGCAGAAATAGAAAACAAAATCTAGTGACCACTACCTAAAAGATATCTTACAAGGAAAATGTTGGAAAATTATTCTTAAATTCAAAACACTTAGATCAAAGAAAAACATTTACAAATAACAAGAAAATTCAGATATGCTGGAGGTACTTGCAAGGCTACAGCAAAAGACTGCAGGTCTTAGAATAGAATATCAACAATCAACAGCCAAAAATATTAAATAATCAAAGTTAACCTTAATATTGAATCAAAAAAATAAACATTTGATAAACTGTCAGATTTTCAGGATTTTGTCTCAAACAAACTTGAACTAAATAGAAAATTTACGACATAAGAGCCATCATCAAAGACTAATTTCAAGGGACTCAGTAAGGACAAATTATTATGTTCTACATATGGAAATGTAAATCATATATCTAAAATTGACATTAGTAGACCAAAAGAAAGATTGGAGTAGAGCTGAATATGATGTGACTTTAAAAAGCAAAACCATTTGGAGAGACTTACATCAACTGATGCTGAGTGAAATGAACAGAACCAGAAGATCGCCGTATAATTCACTGCTGTATGAAGATGTATTCTGATGGAAGTGGAAATCTTCAACATAAAGAAGATCCAACTCACTTCCACCTGATCAATGATGGACAGAAATAACTACACCCAGAGAAGGAACACTGGGAAGTGAATGTAAACTGTTAGCACTACTGTCTATCTACCCAGGTTACTTATACCTTCGGAAGCTAATAATTAATGTGCAGCAAGAAAATTGGATTTACACACATATATTGTATCTCGGTTATACTGTAACACATGTAAAATGTATGCGATTGCCTGTCATCTAGGGGAGGGAGTAGAGGGAGGGGGGAAAATCTGGAAAAATGAATACAAGGGATAATGTTATAAAAATTACTCATGCATATGTGCTGTCAAAAATTATAATTATAAAATAAAAAAGCAAAACCATCTAGGAAAAGGTAAAAACAGTAGTTATATGACACAAATTAGGTGTGAGAGCAAGAACTAACAATGAGAAGAATTAGATGGGGAAGGAGGGCTGGTTGTCCTGAAAACCTCCTCATCATGAATGAGTTAAATAGGGAAATATATAATACATAAACAATAGCAAAGCAAGTTAATGTGTGGAAGTAATGTAAAAGTTAGAAGGATAGGAAATAAGCAATATACACAAACACAATAACAATGATCAAGAGTAGAATTAATTGGGGGTGGAATTAGAAGTAGTAGTCATTGACCTCAGACAAAGTCAAACTTAAAAAAATTCAATCTAGGGACAAATAAACATTATATGTCAGCCATGTTAATATTGTTATAGATGTATATATATATATATATATATATATATATATATATATATATATATATATATATATATATATATATATATATATATATATATATATATGTGTGTGTGTGTGTGTGTGTGTGTATGTTTATATGTGAGTGTGCATATATGCATGCATGTGGGTTGTGTATATACACATATGCATAAATATATCAGTGCTTGACTATAGCCTATTTGGGGCAGGTAGAGGGAAGGAAAGGGGAAAAAAGGAGAAAGTTAAAAGTGTACACTGGAGCACACAATACAACATACAAGGGAGCAAAGATGGACAGTTTTATCCTTACAATGTCTTCAATTACTATATGCTCTCTTGAAATGGAAATTTATTATTATATATTTTGAATCCTGCATGATATTCTGCTAGACATAATATTTTTTTTTGTTTTGTTTTCTTTTTTATCTTTCATTTAAGTTTTAAATAAGTAAATATTTTTTTTAAAGAAACTATTTGGAGCAATCCCTTGGCATCCTGTGCCACTCTTTTTCAGCCTACTTTTACCCAGACTCTGGGGATGGGCAGGGAAGCAAAATAACTTAAATTACAGATATATTGAATCATTGATTTCTTTTTTCATCCTTTTATTTTTTTTCTCTCATTCTTCCTTTTCTCTTTCTCTTTCTTTTCTTTTCTTTTCTTTTCTTTTTTTTTCTTTCTTTTTTTCCTTTTTTTTCCTTTCTTTTTTCCTTTCTTTTTTCCTTTCTTTTTTTCCTTTCTTTTTTTTCCTTTTTTTTTCCTTTCTTTTTTTTCCTTTCTTTTTTTTCCTTTCTTTTTTTTCCTTTCTTTTTTTTCCTTTCTTTTTTTTCCTTTTTTTTTCCTTTCTTTTTTTTCCTTTCTTTTTTTCCTTTCTTTTTTTTCCTTTCTTTTTTTTCCTTTCCCTTCCTTTCCTCTTCCTTTCCTTCCTTTCCTTCTCCCTTCCTTTCCCTTCCTTTCCCTTCCTTTCCCTTCCTTTCCCTTCCTTTCCCTTCCTTTCCCTTCCTTTCCCTTCCTTTCCCTTCCTTCCCCTTCCTTTCCCTTCCTTTCCCTTCCTTCCCCTTCCTTCCCCTTCCTTCCCCTTCCTTCCCCTTCCTTCCTTCCTTTCCTTCCTTCCTTCCTTTCCTTCCTTTCTTCCTTTCCTTCCTTCCTTTCTTTCCTTCCTTCCTTCCTTTCTTTCCTTCCTTTCCTTTCTCTTCCTTCCTTCCTTTCTTTCCTTTCTTCTTTCCTTCCTTCCTTTCTTTCCTTTCTTTCCTAAAGCCCTTCCAAGTTATCTTAGGTTTAAAAAATTGTTTCCCTCTCTTTTTATGGATTCTGACCCTCTAGAATTCTTTTAGAGATTTAATTTAACTTGATTTAGCATTATTTCTGAGGAAAATAGGATGGCTCACTCAACTTCCTGGATTCTCTACACAACTTTGGCTTCAGCCTTCAATCAGATTTAAGAGACTCCAAGTTGATGTACCTTCTTTATAGATCAAGAAAATGATACCCTGAAAGTTGAGTGACTTACCCAAAGTAACACACAATAAAGGGAAGCAACAGATCTTCTTTGCAAAGAAAGAAGTTTTGGAAAACTTCAATTCCACAAAACACACATTTTTGCTTAATAAAGGGAGGGCTAATGAAAAGTATCAAGCAGCTGTGTTTCCAAGGGATTCCACTAACAAACATATTGCGTCATGTAAGTACAACTATGAAACATATGGGTGATTCACAGAATCATTAACTCAGTAAGTAATATTCAAATTTATCAAAATAATACCCATATTGTGAAAATATTGCCTTTAAAAAGCTCTAAATCCATGAGACACAATTAGTATCTGCCCTAAGCAAATCAAAATTCAGGTGGACTTATGTACACTTCCCAGTGCATAGAATTCAGGGTATAGGTGTGGGAGAGAAGTGAATGGAAAAAAAGAAAAAAAAAGTTAAAACCTCCTTTATTTAAGAGAAAAATAAGTTTTTGAAATTTCCTAAGAGGAATTAACAAGTTTTAGGTCTAGAACTGGAAGGGCTCTCAAAGACTATTTAGCCTAATCGTTTTATTTTTAAATGGAGAATGTGAGGGTAAGGGAAAGGTCAGTAAGTTGGCCTAGTCCATGCTGGTAATAGAATCAGAAGCAAAATTTAAATTCCAGTCCCTAGACTTTCTATTCACTTTTGTTCATAGAGAAATTGGAATGAATCATTATTTCATTCATAAGGAAGAGTTATCTAGGACAGAAAAAATAATTCCCACTGCTGTTACCTGAAGCTCAACTAGAAGAGAGAATAGTAAGCACCACTACAGCAGATCTATAGAAACACCACTTAGTTCTTCCAACAAAATTAGTTCACATGCTCCTAGTCAAACAACTTCCTTTTAAGTCTCAAAGGCTGCCTTAGATATCTAAGGACAAGACATTATATCTACATTTCTTTTTTGCATTAGACAATATAAATTGTCTTCTTGATTCAGTGACTCAGTAGGGAAATATCTTTTTCCTAGTGGAAGCTAGATTGAGAAACTGGTACTTTCTTCTCATTATGAGAGATGGAAGATAATATTTGTTGAGAACTTTATAGTCATAGAAACAGTGTTGCTTGTTCATAAATATAGAGAGAATTAGAGATTTGAGAAAGAGAGAGAGAAAAAGAAAAAGAAAGAAAGAGAGAGAAGAGAGAGAGAGAGAGAGAGAGAGAGAGAGAGAGAGAGAGAGAGAGAGAGAGAGAGAGAGAGAGAGAGAGAGAGAGAGAGAGAGAATGAGAATTCACATCATGGAGAGATAGGGAATGCACATAATAAGATAAGACTTGCATTCTAAGTTTCTCAGATCTTTACCTTTTCATTTTGCATCTAGCATTTTCCAGGAATAGCTTTATTTTTTATAGACTTTGCCTTTGGTCCTGAAGATCCCCCTCAGAGGGTAAATGTCAACCTAAGAAAAGTTAGACGATCATTTAAGGATGAAATCAGTATGAAGGGGAAATGATGGAGAAAACTTAGAATCTGCTTCCAATTTCAAATCTTGGAGTCTTCTCTCTTAAAGACCCAATGAACCTGCTACATTCCTAGGAAATGGGCTAGGGTCCAGCACATTGAGGACATATGTATTTTGAATGCAAATAAGTTTTCACCCAGACTGCCCATTATTATACCTAGAAGACTTTTCTTCATCTCTGCCTTCAAGGTTTAGCTTGTGGCACCTCTAAATGTAGTCATTTCCCACTCTCATTTGTCAGCACTTCTCTACTTATAATTTGCCATTTACTGTATGTATAATTTGTATTTGCTCATCTGTGTACATTTTGTATTTTTTTTCCTTCCATAAGGAGAATAAAATCTCTTTGAGTCCAGGAACTGTTTTAATTTCTGTATTAATAGCCCAAGCTTATAACTCAAGGGGTGTAGAGTAAGGGAGGTAAATGGTAAAGGAAGAAGAAAGTGATAGAGAAAGGATGAGATGATGAAAACATATATTTGCCAAACTTATTTCTACCACCTTGATATATGATTTATTTTTATATTTACATTTAGTGATTATAATTATTTAATATATTTATTATATTATATTATTGTAAATATTTTATATTTATATTTATTGATTGATATGTTTGCTTCCAATCCTACAAACCATTTACAATCTCTGTTTTAGACTGCCAAATAACTTATTAAAGATCCATTTTTAAAAGTCTATAATTTAATCAATTTCCAGGAAAAAGTATCCCTTCTTGGTCCATTGAAAAACAACAACAACAAAACAAAAACAAAAACAAAAAAACCTCACCACCAACAATAACCAAGCAAACAAGCAGTCATAAAGCTCAGTGATGACTAAAGTCTGCTGAAGGTCTTTGCTAAGTTGCATTCTGCAAAGATATTTTTCATGAAACTGAAGTGAATTTCAAGAGAAATCTCTGGAAAACAGGAATGATAAAAAGATAGATGCATTCAATTTCTTGAAGACGTCTGTATAGAAGGCAGCACATGCATGGACTGCAATTCTTTTCCTCCCCTCACCCCTTCCTTCCTCTCATTCTGAGTACATTTATCAGCTCTTCACTTAAGGAGAATCCGGCGTGTGTTTGGCTTCATTTCCTATTCTAAGCCATTTTTGTTCGAGGACATAAATGGTAGAAATGTGACAGCTCGACTAACTGAAGATGACAACAGGGTAAAGGACAAAGAAAAAGGCTTTTGTAATTTCATTTTAAAAGGTACCATCATTTATTTTCAGTTGGCATTCAATTTCCAATACATTCACTTTAAATGCATTACTGTTTAGTTGTGAATGTTATGATAATTTTGGAATTGACTTAGCTTTTCTCCAAGATGCAGAGAGGAGGCATATTAATGAATGTGAGTTCCGGGTGACAAATGGTGCTTGAAGTTTCCATGTCTGCTAATTCATTTTTGATTAGAACATGGATGTCTTCTGAAATATAGATGGCATTTGCCCAGCAAAATGGTCATCTGATGGGAACATACGATGTGACGCTTCACTGATGTGTGATCTTTGAAGTCGTTTTAAATTCATTGACAATGGTGTTAGAGAACCTGCACTCTCTGACTCAGAATGCAATAAAAGAGGACACTTTTAACTACTTTTCAGTGGTATAGATCTTCCCATCTATCTCGTTTATGAAAAGCCCAAAATTAATTCTAAATTTACCTTTGCCTTCAAAGGTTAGGGGCTATTGCTTACATTTTCAAAACCTGATCTCAAAGAGTCTCGATTATATCATGGGAAGACTTATGACTATTCACAAACTGACTGATTTCATACTAGTTTTAGAGAAAAAGACTAATACCTTTTAATCATTAATCTGGACATATTGAGATCCAACTCAAGTTGAACAAAAACAAATATTACCTTTCACCTCTCAGTCCCAGAGTCTCATCTAGTCTCCCACCTAAATCTGTTCACTTGCAAGAACTAATTGGGAATGAGAACAAACCATACAGCATGTTTCATTTAACCTTTAAAACTAAAGAATAATTCAGTCATGCTATTTTCAAGTCTTCGCTGGCTTTTCTTATGTTCTCTTGGAATCTTAACTCTTTCTTCAATAATGGCAATTAGACTCTTTTGTTTCAAATATCAGCTTTAAATTTCCATTTGGAAGCTACATTTTATGTTATGCCGGGAGCCAGCAACATTGTGCTTTGAATTCAATCAGAGTCATGGGTAGAAGATAATCCAGTAAATCTAAGTTGTACATGTGACAGCCTCATGCTAGACATCTTCTTCTGTAGGCTGAGATGCCTTAACTCAACTGTGGAAGATAAGAGACATTCATGTGAAACATGAAGTCAGCATTTACATTGATTTTTTTATTACTTTGAGCCAAGCTTCTAGAGCAGACTGAGAGGAAAATCTGTACCTGCAGCACATATAGGCATCTAGGCAAGTCAGAAAACATGAAATGTAACTCTCTTGGGAATCAGCAACCAAGACTGAATAAGTGTAGCTGAAAGGGCAGAGTCCAGAGAAGATTGCAATGGAGCCAATCAAAAGCTCCAGAAAACCTCTGACCATTGCCTTTACACAAACGGGAGAGTTCCTATGGCTAAAAAAGTCCAGGTTCCAGCCCTAACCATGAACACTGATTTTTCTTCACTATGTTTTTGCCTTTAACCTAAAGGTCAGCAGAAGTTAGAGAATGCATCAATTCATAAAGCTATGACAGACACATTGTTATTTATCCTTCCTCTTCAAGGAGGACCAACGGCATCACAATATGTCATCTTGAATTGGAGGAGGCAGAGTTGGGCCTCTATCTTTCTGAGCCACCCAAGTGCAGTAGCAGAACAAAAATCAAGATTATTGGTGACCTATCAGAGTGGTTAAAATGATAGATGCCCTTCAATTGAGGAACAGTTAAACAAGTTGTCATAGGGAATTATGTAGAATAATATTGAAATATTAAGAAATGATAAATAGGTTATTTTTATTTTTTAATTAAACCTTTTTAATTTTCAAAAGATATGCATGGATAATTTTTCTCTTCTTTTTTATTAAAGTTTTTTTTTTTTTTCAAAACATATGCATGGACAATTTTTTTAAATTAACCCTTGCAAAACCTTGTGTTCCAATTTTCCTTTCCTTCCACCATGCCCTCCCCAGATGGCAAGTAGTCTAAAATATGTTAAACATTGTAGAAATATATGTTAAATCAAATATATGCATATGTATTTATACAATTATTGTGCTGGACAAGAAAAATCAAATCAAACCAGTGAAGAAGAAGAAGAAGAAGAAGAAGAAGAAGAAGAAGAAGAAGAAGAAGAAGAAGAAGAAGAAGAAGAAGAAGAAGAAGAAGAAGAAGAAGAAGAAGAAGAAGAAGAAGAAGAAGAAGAAGAAGAAGATGCAAACAAGCAACAATGAAAAGAGTGAAAATGCTTTGTTGTGAACCACATTCATTATTCTTTCTCTGGATGCAGATGGCTCTCTTCATCACAGGATCATTGAAACTGGTCTGAATCATCTCCTTGTTGAAGATCCATCATCCAACACAATTGTTCCTCATATAATTTTGTTGCCATGTGAGATGATCTCCTGGTTCTACTCATTTCATTTGCATCATTTCATTTAAGTCTCTCAAGGCCTCTTTGAAATCATCCTGTTGGTTATTTATTACAGAATAATAATATTCCATTACATTCATATACAATAATTTATTCAGCCATTCTCCAATTGATGGGCATCTGCTTAGTTTCCAGTTCCTTGCCACTATAAAAAGGGCTGCTGAAACATTTGTGCACATGTGGGTCTCTTTCCCTCCTTTAATATCTCTTTGGGATATAATCCCTTTAGAAATACTGCTAGATCAAAGGGCATGCACAGTTTGATAGCCCTTTGGGCATATAAAGTGGTTAATTTTAGAGGGAAAACATAGAATGATTTGGACCTATGAAGGAAGATGTTATCAACTTCCAGAGAAAGAACTTAAAAGTATATATGGTATGGTTTTATATGTATGTATGTATGTATATCCATACATATTTAATTATGGCCTTCTCTACTATAAGGTGAAGAAGAAGAAAAAATAAAAAAGTTCATAGCAGAGAGCAAAAGACAATTTAGAAGGAGGCACAGAAAAGCTGGGTAGCTTTGAAAACGTGTAGCATTTATTTCAAATTTGTTTTTATAGTTTCTTTAAGTAAATAGTCAAATGAAAATCCATGGATTTTCATTGAATCCTGTTTAGATTCTTCTGTGTACATAGAAATGATTATTTTTCTTTTTTATTTTTGAATTTAAATTTAAAATGAATATATTTTTAAGATGACAGGTGATAGCCCAAAATACAGTGGATGATTTTGGTGTCTCTGATGTTTGACAGATAAGCATCCACCTTCATGGCCCTTGGAACAAATTGTCCTCGTCTCCCCATTCCACCAAGGAAAGTCTTCACATGCTTAGGGTAGACATTTCCCTAAATCATTGACATTTTTGAGACCTGTCGGTAACCCTGAACCAAGGTAACCTGACCGCTGCCCTTTATCTTTTGTTAAAATAAATACAGCAATTCAATTAAAAAGGATAAAGGAAATGCTCTATTGACCTGAAATTTAGAATAGTGGTACTATTTTTCCTGAGTTCAGAGTTCCCAATTAGACAATTCTTGACAGTAATTGGGGGTCCATACTTGCGTTAATTTCCAGAGAACATTTATCATCCCCAATTGGCTCCCAGGAGCCATATTCTTCTCTCTCAAGACCCAATTCACTGGTACACTGCCATCTGGGGTTGAAATCTAAGTGCATTAGAAAACAATTTCTTTACAGTTATGAATTCTTTTCATTTGTTATTTTGGTATAAGTAGTCTCTTGAGCTGAGGCTGGCACTCTATAACTGCTTAATAAATGTTTGTTGGATTTAATTGAATGACGTGTGGGCAAAGGCATATTAGGATCTTTTGTTGTTTATCTCCCTCTTTCAGAAATAAGTACACATTTGTCTGTTTGCCCTTCCTTTTTCTTCCTTTTTTTTTTCATTTACCTTCTTTTTCTATTACCCTCTATCATTTTTCCTCTCCTTCCTTATTTCTTCCTCCTCTATTTTTCTTTCTCCTTTTTCAAGTTAACCAATATAAACAAAAACTAAGTATAAGAATTCTAAGCCTTATAATAAGGTTCAACTTTATTCTTCATTGATGTATATTATGCTTTATATATATATACATATACATATATATATATATACATATATATATATATATACATATATATATATATATATATATATATATATATATATATATACATCCATCTATTTCTCCAGTGAAAATTAAAAAAAAAAACTATAACAAAAGCCTTCTTTCTTTTTCAGCCTTTCTCTCTTTTTAAAAAATCTTTGTAGTCAATATTGTTCCCCCTGTCTGGAATGAATCAACAATAAGCCCAGCTTCTCAGGCACTTCCAGTCCAAGGCAGATTCTTGTTTTTCCAGCCAGTTTCCAAGTTTTCTCTTAGGTCTAGGTTCCTAGACCTTGATTCAAGTTCAAAATCAATTGTGTGGCTCGGCAAGGTCTCATAGCTAATTTGTGGCAGAATCCAAATTCAGACCTTTGTCTCCTGACCTTCAGTCTATTCTTTCAATTAAACCAAGCCGAGATTCTCGCAGGTGATGATTACTGTGAAAGAAATCAATAGAGTAGCCTCAATGAGACATTTGCATGCTGATCAAATGTTATGTACCTCAAATATTTGAGTACATTTATAATTTTCACCAAAAAATAAAATCAATTAAAGCAATGTCAATTTAATATTAAAAAAGAAGAGAAGGAGATATGGATTGTTCTACTGGCCAAGAATTTATTGGCTTGAGGAAGCTCTTGACAACAGTGCCCAATTGGGTCATATTTCAAAGATGATATTGATACAGAGAGAGAAGGCCTGCTCTATCTGTTATATGTACGGCAAGGAAAAATCAGATCCTCAGAGTATATTTTCCAATGCACATAATAATATTTGACCTGACAGCTCATGTGTTATGAATTTGTTAGGTATAATATGGATGGAATATTTGAAGATGAATAAAATTTGTTAATAAAACAGAAGTACAGATAAGCTGACCATAAAACAGATTCAATCAAAAATAGATCAGATTTTTACATTAAGCCCACTCTTCAGAATCCTCTAAGATCCGATATGAAAAATTTGTCCTTGAGTAGCTTTTCAGTTTAGAAAATAAATTATTACCAAATCCATTCTAAGCACCAGTTTTCATTGAAGACTAGAACATAAGATAAATTTTAAGTAGCTAAAACTACTGTTTTTGATTTGTGAAGGAAAACTGAAAAGTTGTTTTTATTTGGGAAAAATTATTTTAACCTCTACCAGCTTCATATCCATTTTCCAATCAGTTTTCAATTTCCATATTTAAAAAAGCCCATCATTATCCATTCATCAGACAATAAAATAAACAGCATATTTCTATAAATTCAAAATGATGGGGTAAAACTGGGTCCCAAATCAGACTTAAAATGAATCACCAACTCAGCAATATGATAACCACTTGAATATGAAAATTAATAATACTAACAGATATACTTTATGAGCTAAAAAAAGACTTCTAATGCATTGGGTGATCCTGCTAGGAGGATTTAGCAATTTAATTTGGCCATAATTGTACAAAATGAAAGGATTAACAGGAGTTGTTCTTAGAGGAAGTACCCACAGTCCAAAGAACTCAGAGTTCCAGCAATCTATCCATAAGTTAATGAATTAATAAATGGCAATTTATTACCAGACACTAGTCTTAGTTATGGCAAGAGAAATAGAAAAATGAACTAGTCTTGCTCTGCAAAGAGCTTACTTTCTGAAGACTGGCATTCAGATACTATTTACTAGCAACACCACTAACATGTTTATAGTGTGATATGGTGTGTGAGGCATTTTTCATATATTATTTCCCTCGATATTCCAAACTCAAGAGGAGGGATAGATGTTGTTATTATCCTCATTTTGGATAAGGAAACTAATCTTGGACCAGAGTCCATATGTAGTGAAAGCATGAGAAAATCTTGCTGACTTCAGATCTAGGTCTTTAGCCACTAGCCACACTATAATCCTAACTACAGAAGCAATTAAACACAAATGTTAAAAAAGGTTTTTGTTTCTTTGGTACTTATCATATTGCCAAGCACACAGTAAGTACTTAATGAATGCCTGTTGACTGATAAATATAATATAATTGAATACTAGGTCATTTATGTGTTAAAACATTAGCAAGGAATTGGCACTTCACATATATATTTCTATAAAAGTTGAAGCTGTATTTTGACAGGAGAAAGGAAGCCCCTAAGTTAGAGCTGAGAGAAAAGGCTGTCCCCATCATAGGAGAAAGGCAATAAAAAAAGAACATAGATGTAATGTGGGCTGTCAATTGTGAGAAAAAGAAGGAAGCCATCTTGACTGGATCTGAGAGTACAGGAAGGGAGGGAAGTGTGTAATTGGTTCAATAAGATAAGTTGGTTCCATATGATGAAGGACTTTAAAAGGCAAACAGAAGCATTTATATTTGATCTCGGAGGAAAGAGGGAGCTACTAAATTTAATGGGTAGGGGTATGACATTATTTTATGAATGTTTAAGAAAATCACTTTGACAGCTCTGTGGAGAATATGTAAGAAACCTGAAGCAGGAAGAACAATTAGGGGAACATTGTATTATTGACTAGATAATTGTAGTCTAGGGATGATGAGGATTTGAGTTAAGGGAGTAGACAACTATGTTGGGAGACATGAAAAGTCAGATGCAGGAGATCTAGAAGTGTGGGTTTGATGACTGGATATGGGCAAGAAAATATGTAAGAGAAAGGAAACAAACACTTTAAGATGATGTTGAGGTGATAAACCTGGGAATTAGGAATAATTGTAGTTATTTTAAACAGAAACGTAAAAATTTAGAAAGGTTTTGGTATAAGAATAGGAAATAATAGCTTTAGTTTTAACCATGTAAACAGGATGATTTTGAAATGTTTCTGGAACATCCAATTTGCAATGTTCGGTAGACAATTAATGATTTAAGACTTAAACAAAGAAGACACACATGCATACAAACAAAAACTCATTTATGGGAATTGTCTATACAGTGATCTCTGTTCAAACTAGGAACACATTAGGTCACTGAGAGAGGGTGTAGAAAGAAAATAGTATTGACACTAGGAGAGTCTTTTAGGGGGATAGAATTTCTTTTATTTTTCCCAATAATTAGTATTTTGTTTCCTCCCACTTATATGTAAAAACAATTTATGATACTCATTTTTAATACTTTGGGAACCTAAGTTCTCTTTCTTTGTCCCTCCAGACCCCCTCATTTAGAAGGCAAGCAAATAAATATTGGTTATACTTGTGTAATTGTACAAAACATTTCCATAATAGTTATATATAGTTGAATGGAAACAGAGCAAAACAATTCAAGAAAAATAAAATAAAATAAAATAATAAAATGTTTTTTAAAAAGTATGTTGGGATTTGTGTTCAGATACAATCAGTTCCTTCTCTGGGGACTTAAAGTATTTTCCCCCATACATCCTTCAGAGATGTCTTCAATCCTTGTATTGCTGAGAATATCTAAGTCATAGACAGCTAATCATTTTAAAACATTGCTGTTATTTTGTACACAGTGCATTGTACTTTACGTCACGTCATGGACGTATTTACAGGTATTTCTGAGAGCATGCTGCTCATCACTTCTTATATCATAATCACATCCCTAAGTTGTTCAGCCATTCTCTCACTGATGGGCATCCCCTCAATTTCCAATTCTTTGCCCTCAGAAAAGAGCTGACATAAATATTTTTGTACATCTATGTCCTTTTCCTTTTTTCTTTTTTCTTCTTCTTCTTCTTCTTTTTTTTTTTTTTTTTTTTTTTTTTTTGCTGAGGCAATTGGGGTTAAGTGACTTGTCCAGAGTCACACAGCTAGGAAGTGTTAAGTGTCTGAGATCAGGTCATCCTAACTTCAGGACTGGGGCTCTATCCACTGTGTCACATAGCTGCCCCTTCCTTTTTTGTTTTTATAGCTTTTAGGATACACACCTAGAAGTGGTATTGTTAGATCAAAGGATATACATAGTCCTAAATTACTTTACAGAATAGCTTAATCAATTCACAACTCCAACAATAGTGCATTAATATTTTCCTCTACATCCCCTCCAACTTTTGTCATTTTCCTCATCTGTTATGATAGCCAATCTAGTAAGTTTGAGGTAGTAACTCAAAATTGTTTTAATTTGCCTTTTTTGCATTTAATAGTGAGAACACTTGTTCTTATGGCTATAAATAGCATTGATTGCTTCAGCTGAAAAAAAAGGTTCATTTTTTTATCATTTGTCAATTAGGGAATGTCTGCTTTTATACATTTGATTTAGTTCTACATATATTTCAGAAATAAGGCTGTTTTCAGAGAAAATTCCTTCAATTTCCCCACTTATTATTGCTATTTTTTTTACTACATCCTATCCCCCATTTATTTTATTGTCTCTTTGCTTCTATTCTGTCCGTCCACAAAAGTGTTTTATTTTTTATTATCCCTTTCTCCAATCTGCCCTCCCTTCTATCATGTCCCCCCTGCCTTGTCATAGATCCTTTCCCTCCTAGTTTCTTATAAGGTAAGATAGTTTTCTATACCCAGTTGAGTGTGTTTGCTATTCCTTCTTGAATCAGTCTGATGATAGAAAGATTCACTCACTCCCCCTCAATGACCCCCTCTTCCCCTCTACTATAAAATGTTCTTCCTGACTCTTTTATGTGAGATGATTTTCCCCAGTATACCTCTTCCTTTCCATTTCTCCCACTACATTGCTTTCTCAGCCCTTAATCTTATTTATATATTATTCTTTCATGTTCAACACACATCTGTGCCTTCCATCTATATATATTCCTAACTGCCCTAATAATAAGAAATCTTTTTTTTTCATTTATTTATTTTTAAGAGGTTGAAACCATTAAACCAGTATTATTTCTTAAACATCTCCTATGTGCTAAGGCAGTCCTGCCCTCAATGAGTTTACAATTTAATAGGGGAAACAATATTTAAACAAATCTACACAAACACATTGTAAACAGGATAAATGAGAGATAATTAGCAGAATGCATGCACTTGAATTGATGGGTTGCTTCTACATTGATTGAATGTATTTATTTGTTTTTAATTTGACATCTATTCTTATTTATTTTTTATTATAGCTTTTTATTTACAAAATATATGCATAGGTAATTTTTCAGCATTGGAAAACCTTCTGTTCCAACTCTTCCCCTCCTTCCCTCTAACCCTGCCCCTAGATGGCAGGTAGACCAATCCATGTTAAATATGTTAAAGTATATGTTAAACACAATATATGTATACATATCCATATGGTTATTTTGCTGCACAAGAAAAAATGGACTTAGAAATAAGGTAAATAAGGTAAATAATACCTGAGAAGGAAATCAAAAATGCAAGCAGACAAAAAACAGAAGGAGTGGAAATGCTATGTTGTGATTCACACTCATTTCCCATAGTTCTTTCACTGGGTGGAGCTGCATTTATTTATTTTTAATACACTTTGCTTTATGATTCATATTGGGAAAGAAAAATCAGAACAAAAGGGAAAACCATTGGAAAGGAATAAAAAAAAGAAAAAGAAGTGAACATAGAATGTATTGATTTACATTCATTCTCCAGAGTTCTTTTTCTGGATGGAGATGGCATTTGTTATCTAAAGTCCATTGGGACTGCTGTGAATCATCACTGAACCACTAAGAAGAATCAAGTGTTTTATAATTGATCTTTGCACATTCTTGCTATTATTATGTCCAATGTATTCCCGATCCTGCTTGTTTCATTTGATATCAGTTCATGTAAATCTTTCCAGATCTTTCTAAAATCAATTTGGTCTTCTTTCTTTCTTTCTTTCTTTCTTTCTTTCTTTCTTTCTTTCTTTCTTTCTTTCTTTCTTTCTTTCTTTCTTTCTTTCTTTCTTTCTTTCTTTCTTTCTTTCTTTCTTTCTTTCTTTCTTTCTTTCTTTCTTTCTTTCTTTCTTTCTTTCTTTCTTTCTTTCTTTCTTTCTTTCTTTCTTTCTTTCTTTCTTTCTTTCTTTCTTTCTTTCTTTCTTTCTTTCTTTCTTTCTTTCTTTCTTTCTTTCTTTCTTTCTTTCTTTCTTTCTTTCTTTCTTTCTTTCTTTCTTTCTTTCTTTCTTTCTTTCTTTCTTTCTTATAGAACAATAATATACCATTACCTTCAAATACCACAACTTGTTCAGCCATTCCCCAATTGATGAGCAACTATTAATTTTCCAATCTGTTGCTACCACAAAAAGAGTTGCTACAAACATTTTTGCACATGTGGGTCCTTTTCACTCCTTTATGATTTCCTTGGCATACAGAGGCACTTCTGGGTCAAAGGGTATGCACAGTTTTACAGGCCTTTGGGTATAATTCCAAATTGCTTTCCAGAATGTTTGGATCATTTCACAACTCCACCAACAATCCATTAGTGTCTCGGTTTCTGCATCCCCTCCATCATTTATCATGATATTTTTTGTCATCTTAGTCCATCTGAGAGGTATGAGGTGGTACCTCAGAGTTGTTTTAGTTTGCATTTCTCTAATCCATAGTGATTTAGAGCATTTTTAATATAACTATAAATGGCTTTAATTTCATCATCTGAAATTGGCTGTTCATATCCTTTGACCATTTAGTAGTTCAGGAATGATTTTATTATAAATTTGATACATATTTTATATATTTTAGAAATGAGACCTTTTATCAGAAACACTGTTATAAAAATTTTTCCCAGATTAGTATTTCCCTCTTATTCTTGTTTCTCTTGGTTTTGTTTGTGAAAAAGTTTGGTTGTGCTTATGTGTTTCTTTTTAATTTAATGGAATCACAGTTGTCCATTTTGCATTTCAAGTTTTTCATTAGTCACAAATTCTTCTTGGTGGAGTTGTGAACTTATTTCCATTCTGGAAAGCAACAGAGTTCTGTCTCAGAGTTAGCTAAGATACTTTTGTAATCTATGTCTAGTTATCTATAAAATGTTTAAGTAGGATTTGTGCTGTCTATGTCTTTCATCTCAGTGCTTTAAATATTTACTATGCTGTGAATACTAGTTTGAATATGCACCTGACCCACAAATAAAAAAAGTGTAAGATTTTTGTAACAAATCATATTCACCTTCAAGGACAGAAGGGACACCACTATCACCACATTTGCATTCTAACATCACAGAGTTAGATGTCCTTCCTACAGAAGTAGAAAGGTCAAAAAAGCAAACAAAGGTGGACAATTTGGTTGGGATGAATCAAAACAGAAATATCTGGAGATGACAATGACTGAAAACATATAGGAATGCATACTGATGGGATGTGATGGCAGGAAAATGCTAAAGGAGCAGAGAAAACCCTGGATCTTTTTATGGGGAGTGGAATTTGGGTTAAATGACTTGCCCAGGATCACACATCTAATAAGTATTAAGTGTCTGAGGGTAGATTTGAACTTCTGATTCCAGAGCTGGTACTCTCTCTCTTTGCTTTACCATCTTGCTGTCCCTGGATCTATCACCAAAAATGATCTACACACACACATACTTACTGTCTTTTTCTATACAAAATTATTTATAAGAACAATCCATATCCATGAGGGGTATCTTTGATGAACTCAATTAATGTAAACAATGCATTTGATTACGTTCTAAGTATCTGACTCCTATAAAGTCTCATTGAACAATGTATGAAAGAAGATATTTGACCAGTCAGAAGATCCCGCCCATTTCCAAAAGATGCTTTCTAAATTCTTGCCATGAGTCCTAAAGTAACTACCCTGCTTTCTGATGCATGACTTTGTCTTGCTTAAAGTCAGGTTTTTATCTCCCTTTCTAGCCATGATTTCTCAGGCATGCCAACTATAGCACAACACTCCTTTCATCCTCTCGCTCCCCTATATAGATCTCCACCTCCTAGAAGTTGAGACTATAAATTCTTCAGAGGAAAAGACTGTAATGTCCAGGCTAGTTTTCTGGAGGATCCAGTTTGAGGACACATTCACTTGAGATTCTCTCCAGTCTGTTTATTTCAAGTCCTCTCAGCCCTTATATACCTTAGTACAATTGTATCAATACACCATTGAGCATGTGTCAACTGTAGAATCATTACATCACCAAACTAAGTACTAAATCTATGTAAACTAGAGAACCATTATCTCATCAATCACACTGAGTAAACACCTTGTAAGTATCCTTGTTTCCAGTACACTTTTCCAGAGTTCCAGTTCTCTGCAAAAGACTTTCTTTTACTTTTTTCAAAGTATTCGGCACATCATATAAGTAGAAGCTTAATAAATAATAATGTTGTTGTATTCTTTGTTAGATACAAAAAAAGAAAGGTGAACAATTGTGTGTCCTTAAAGTGTCCATATTCTATTTTGCCCCAAATGACTCTACCTTTCCTTTTTTGCAGCCGTGGGGGTCCTTTTCTGCCCTGTGGGGTCCTTTCTTTGGAAAATGTTGGATAAGCTGTCTCCAATTCATAAAGAGATTCTTGGTATCTAAAAATGGTTCAGGATTTTAGAGTCCATTAGTAATTAAGAATGGCATGATTTCATGATTTTGATTTTCTTTTTATTTTTTTTCCTCACTGGCATCAGAACTCATGTTCTATCTTTGGCTTAACATGACCACATGTTAACATGACACAAAAATGAATACATACATTCAGAAGGGTGAAGTTGCTGTAATTGTTAGTGCAGAAGCATACACGTAATTGTCCCATTCTTGTAGCTTCCAGAAGGAGGCATTGAGGAGTATTTTATAATTCTAGGTCACACATTATCACAGTTCTTAATTATGTTTTGAAATGACAGCAAATGGTCATATTTAACTTAGAACGAACCAAACTTGCTACAGTAAAATAGGTGTGAAATAGCCATGTCAACACTTCTAATTCTAGTTACCTCTTCAGATTGCTATAATCCTCCTTAGACCAAAGAAACACTGCTTTTTTTCCACTTCTCTTAGGATTTCTGCCATCGTGCCAATGTGAATGTGGACCATTTCATGATCTACATCAAGAAGAATAGAAACAGAACAGCATATTGTAAAAACATTTTCTGTTCTTATATAATATATATACATATACATATATAAGTATATGCACATATAGAGATTTTTTAAAATTCAGAACAAAACCTTAATCTATAAATAATCGATAGAACAGGAGTTATATAGTTTTTCAAGGAGTATTTTTGAACTTGTTACTAAATGGATGATTCTATTTTCATAATTTTCTTGCATTCTTTTCCCCAATTTTTCTTCTCCCACTCTTAGTTGATTTTGAAAATTGTTTTTATGTTTTTTAAAAATCTATTTTTGTGTTTTGCTTTTTTGTTTTTTGGGGTTTTTTTTTGTTTTTTTTGTTTTTTACTGATGCTTGTGTTGAGCAATTTGCAAATTTCATCGAGACTTTCTTGTCAGTGTTTTCACATCACTATCTTATTTTAGGTACACATCTTGAACTTCCCTGTCACCAAAATAGATTTTTATGATCAGATTTTTTTTTTGGTTATTTTCTCATTTTCCAACCTATTTCTTGATTTTGAAATTTATGTTAAAATTGGGCTTTTCACATCTCTGTAATGGGGAGATCACTGTCTCCAGCTTCAAGCTTCTCACCTTGCTGTTTTTACATATAGTTGTGAAGGTGTGTGTGTGTGTGTGTGTGTGTGTGTGTGTGTGTGTGTGTGTGTGTGTGCCCGAGCACACATGCATATGTGTTTCCAAGGTAGTGTAATCTAAGGGGAGGTGTGGTTACTGCTTTCATGTTCTGTAGCCAGATATGAATTTTATCCACATGGAGCCCTTGATCCTTTGTGCTTGGAAGTGCTTTCTCTAACCTGATACTGCAACCCAGGAGCTAGGATCTTTTTTTTTTTTTTTTTTTTTTTTTTTTTTTTTTTTTTTTAAATAAACATAAAGACACCTCTCTATCCTGTAACTGTGACCCAGAACTGGTCAAGAGTAATGGAATTGTCAAATCTTTCCCAGTTTTGTACCTAGTGTTAGCACAGAAGTCTCTTAGAATTTCTTTCTGATTAGGCATTCAATCCCTTTGTTATCTCTGGTAGTGGGTGTGCTTCTGCTATTTTCTGTTTCTATTCCCTAAGACCCTTCTAAAGATAGTGCCTTGGTCACATTCCAAGTCAGGCCACACTCCATTGCCACAGACCTCTCATGCATTTTTTGTTATTTATTTATTTGTGTGTGTGTGTGTGTGTGTGTGTGTGTGTGTGTGTGTTTGTTTTTGTTTTTGTTTTTGCTTGTCCAGGGTTAGAAAATATTCCTTTGCAACCCCTTGTGTCTCTTTAGAATTTGATTTAATACTTTATTTTAAAGTTGTTTAGAGGGGAATGCTAGGTAAGTTTACCTAGAATGCTCTCTTTACTTTGTCATCTTAGATCTATCCTTTTAAAACAATATTTTAATGCACTTAATTCAGAATTTGGCAAAGAAAAAAAAAACACAAAAAACTAATGTGAACCCTCAGTCAATCTTAGTTGGCAGATATTTGATATGTGATTTTACTATAAAAGGGAAAATTGCATACAAGTGAAACATAATGTTTTCTTCCAGGAATTTTCATGATTTCTATTAGAATTTCTTTGGGTTCCTTTGAGTTGCTTTGAGCATGAGAAAACCTAGGAAAAAGATGAATTGTAAATCTCTAGTCTATCAGTTAATTTTGTGTGCTGGTTTATTTTCCTTGTGACCCAAGGAAGTTCTTTTATAGAACACAGCACTACTATGTGAGCAGTATAATAATAGTAGAAGATAAAGAGATTCTTTGCTAGTCTTAAAAATGTTCTTTCTCCTAAATTTTGCCTCAGTTTTCCTCTCCTGCCTTCTTGGAGAGCTTCCCTTGGCCCTTCCTGCTAGTGATATTAAAGATTTTATCTCTAATTCTGCATTCCTTATCACATGGATATACTTCGTATGTCCTTGCTTGTTTGCTGTTTTCTCCATTAGAATATTATTGTTTTAAAACAGATTGTTTGGCTTTTCCTTTGAGAACTGAACATTTAGCACAGTGCTTTGCATGTAATATGTGTTTGATAGATGCTTGTGTATTAGTTAAGTGAAAAAATCAAGAGTGTATTATTGTTGCCTTCCCATTGTTGTCTTATTATGTTGTCTATTATTGCCTTATTTTTGATGTTGACAGAAATTCCCTTAAAATAAAGAGAGACTGGGGACCAGTAGAGTTAAGGGAAACAACTTCCCCTTCTTGATTCTAAATTAGGTCTGATGTTTCTTCATTTTCATACAAAGAGGACTTGAGCAGCTTCAAAAGTAACAAAGTTTGTAGTTGGGGTGTTCTGGTGGTAGCTTTGGCAGGACTCCACCAAAATGAGCTTGTGGTCATAGAAGATTCTCCCTAGGAGTGAAGTGGAGGAACAAAGAAGGTCAAACACTAAGTCAGAAAATCGCCTAGGATAATGGATCTGGAACCCACCATAGCTATAAATTTATGATAACTTAAATAATATTAGATTTGGTGATTATTGGCTTTACCCATCATGCAGCATGTCATTGCCTTGCTCAATAGCTGTCTCTCCTAATTTTATGTTTAAAACAAAAGCATAATAATGGAAAAGAGATAATATAAGCCAAGAGCTCAGTTTATGTAAGATTCTCCAAGTCTTTGCATCCCCATTACCTGGTGTAGTAGCATATACATAGTCACATCTTAATAAATACTTCTGGCTCATTGAAGTGAAGGGAAATAAAAAAAAAATTGGTTGCCAACTTACTGTGACCTTAGGCAACATACACTCCTCTGGCTTCCATTTTGTCATCTTATAAATAGGGTAATGAAAGCATCTGCCCCACTCCCTCCTCCATTAAATGGGATATTGTGATTATTGTAGAGCCATTCAACCACATCCAACTCTTCAAGACTCTTTCTTGGCAGAGGTACTGGAGTGGTTTGGCATTTCTTTCTCCAGCTCATTTTACAGATGAGGAAACTGAGGAAAATAGAGTTAAGTGACTTGCTTAGGATCATATAGCTAGGAAGTGTCTGAGGCCAGGAAGATGAGTCTTATTGATTCTAAGCATAGTACTTTTTCCACTGCACCACCTAGTACCCATTAAATGAGATAGCATTGGTAAAATACTTTGCAAACCATCAAATTCTAGGAGAAAGTGATTTATGATTATACTTTTTGGCTAAGACCTTTATGGAAATTTCCTTGACAATTCTCAGAATCTTTGACAAAGGGCATTTTGGAAAGTGTTTCTGGGCTCCCTGAACTCAGATACCTCAAGAAAATTCTCTGGGGAATTTTTTTTGCCTACAAAAAAATATATTTCTGCTGATGTATTTAGTATGGTTTCATGATATATTTGTTTATTTCATAAATTATTTTTTTCAATTAATTTTATTTTCTTTCTATTCTTTCACGGGGGGAAAAGAAAAACAAAACAATACTCATATGTATATGTAGTTATTCAAAACAATTTTCCTCTATGATCATGACCCAAAATGAAAATCTCATTCTATATATTCATTCCGTCACCTTTCTCTCCTATCAATCATTTAATCAATTAACATTTTGAAAGTACTTACTACGTGTTAGGTACTATATTAAGCAATGAGGATCTAATAAGAGGCAAAGACAGTCTCTGACCTTGAAGCTGTAGGTGGAAGAAAAAAAAAAGCATATAGATTCAAATTAAATAGTGAGTCTTTTCATTTTCTGGAACATCATAAACTGAAGATTTTGGTTTCCTGAAACCAGTGATTTTTTTTTTAGGACATTTGATGTCAAATGGTCCATCTGGCACTTAAAATTTAGGGAGAAAAATGTCTTCTTGGCAAAGGAAGAGATTTTTTCCAGGTGGCAAGTTGAGCACATGTCATTTCTATAGTGAGTATTCAGAGCAGGCTGGGTCCAACAATCAGTGTGGAAGGAAGTGTTTACATGACCAGGATCTTCAAAAGAGAACTATTACTAGAATAGACCAGATGATGACCATGACTACTGTTGCTACTGCTACTGTCATTACTAGAAGTGTAGCATTAGTGGTGGTAGAAATAGTAATGTAGGAGCAATGGCAGCAGTAGTAGTAGTCATAGGAATCATAGTAGTAGTTGTAGTATTATTGTTGATTAATTTCTATAATGGTCCTTTTTAATTTATTATTTGAATATATTCCAACCCTTTAACGAGAAACCTTTTTGCCAACTTAACTATCTTGATACAAGTTCTCTTATCAAACACAATTTTAGTTAAAAGAAAAAAATAACAGTGAAGGAGGCGAATGGCCAAAATGATTTCTGGTGTGAAATTTCTTTGGAAATAGCAAGTTTAAAATTTTCAATGTTGGAGTTGTGGTATTTTATAGTTAACATTAACAAAAGGAAAATAAAGAAATAGATGCACGAATGAAAACTAAATTCATTTGAAAAACTAGAAAAAAGTGAAGACAAATGTATAGATAGTGTATGCAGTAGGCACTTATTTTTGCCAGGGACTGAGTAAATCATGAGGACATAAAGACAAGCCAGACAATCCTGCCCACAGGAAGTTATACTCTAGTGTGGGAAAAGAAAATCAAGGTGAGCTGGTAAGAAAAGGAGGTATATTTGCAGTCACATGGAGCGGCAAAGAGGTCTAATGCTACATAAGTTAATGGCAAAGCTAACCTATTAGCCAAAGGTATTTCTTTCCTTTCACAGTTTCTCCTTCATTATCAGAAATCAGCTGACAGCTTTGGGATTCCCAGGGATCCTTCCAGGAACTGGGTAATATTGGCTAATTACCTGATGGTGGGGGCAATTTCTTCCCCTGGCATTATTATACAACAAAGACTGGGACCTCCTCTCATCCATTGGCTTCCTTCCCTGAATGGTTCAAGAAACTCCCACACTGCTAACTTATTGAGTTTACAATCCACTAAAACCCTCAGATCTTTTTCAAAGACTGTCTTTCCTCTTGCATTTTAGACTTATTATGATCATTATCATTTATTATTATGTGTTTATTTGTAATCTATTGTTATTTATTTATTTTCATGTTATTTCTTTATTTCAATTCATCATTTCACTTATTTTCATAGTAAAATGCAACTTTAATTCCTATCTAATTTCTCCTTTTTCTATTCAGGTTAATGTTATATAGATTGAGGCTTAATTTGCTCATGTAGTATGTTACCTATCGCTTCCAGTTCTGCATCTTCTGTAGATTGGAGGAGCACATTATCTTTGTCCTTCCAGTCACTGATAAAAATCTTCCACATCATGGGACCAAGACCAGATTTTCTCCTCGGGTTTTCTCCTGTAACTCTCCAACCACGTTGCTACAAAACCATTCGAACTAGCCTCAATCTGAACATCCAAGAAGTTCTGAGATGCTGGTCCCAGGCCTGGTGAGCAGAACATCTGTAAAGCACTCTGCTGCCCTTGATGCAGCAAATGTCTGTGGGCCTTTTCTCAAAGCGGTCAGTGGCCTGAATTACCACAGCCACCTTATTCTGCATGACTATTAATTAGGTCTTTTTAACTTAAAATGTGCAATGTAGATTATATGCAACATTTAATTCCTCTTCATCAATTCCCAGGCAGGCAGTCAAGTCATATTCCACATTTTGCTTAATGCAACCTAGCAGGGAGTTGGCAATTCTGGAGGCTGAAGCCAGCTCCCCTCCATCTCCAGTTTGTATTCTTGCTGTCTCATCCTGCCTCACTATGGCTTAGAATGACAGTGGAGAGATCCAGAATGTCTTTTCCAAAGACAGCCAAGAGAGTCTTTCCACAGGTGGTGGTCAGGACTAATGTGCCTTTGCATCACTAGCCTAGCGTCCCACTCTCTTAATTAGTTTTGTCTGTTTATGGTTCGGTAATTAAGCAAATTGTTCTAAGTAACTAAAAAATAAAAGCCAAGAAACACATTTCCACAGCTGGCAGCCTGCTACGGAAGTTTAATAGCTGAAATGCTCTGTCAGGGGCCAAATGCTTTATTATCTTTTGCCTAACAATTACAAATGAGCAGGGGGGAAGTGGCATTTGGGGCTCAATGGAAATTCGGTTACGACTGAAAGGTTTTCATTTTTCTTTGTTCCTAGAGATGTGCTTTGTAGTGACTTAGATAGAAAGTGGGTGTCCTATCGCATCTTCACAGGTTCATATGGAGCTGGGCCCTGATAAGGTTTCTGCCACAAAGTGGGGTTCAACCCGCAAGTAGTGTGCATTAGAGGCATTTCATTTTCTCCAAGGACTCATCATGGAGAGAGATCAAGGTTGCTCTAATCTCTGCAAAATTATTCTCTAGTCTCCCTGCTGGGAAGTGAGCAAGAAAGACAACCTTCCCTACAAGTGTTTGCCCTATTTTCTTCTGAAATGTTAGCAGATATTGCTTCCTTTCTGGTTTTCACTCACTCACCCAACAAACATCAACCCCCCAACATGTCGCTTCATTTCCATTCCGACTCTTGCAGCAAGGTATTTTTTGGAAATAGTTTACTATCAAGTGTCTAATTCTCTAATATTATTTACATCAAAGTTTAGTTTATTTTCTTCATTAGGTCCTAAAATCAAAGTTGCTTTTTAAATCTTCCTTAACAACATAAAGAAAACATTGCAGACTTTGATCGCTGCTTGCAATATGGTTTCCAGCAGTTCCAGACACTGCTATGAATTGCATTGACATTTGTAGAACCCTAACCCTAAAGTAAGCTTGAGTCTCCTGCAGGATCAGAGCCCTGGTATTTTTGGACTTCTTCGTGATCATATTGTTGTCAGCTGGTCATGGTGAACCCATAGTCACTGTAATCATTAGCCTGGCATTGACTTCAGTGTGTCATGTAACCAGATCAAGGGTGCTCATACATTTTCTCCCTTTTAAAAATTTTAAATAATATTTTATTTTCCCCAAATTACGTGTAATTTAAAAAAATAATATTCACAGTTTTTTTTGTTTCAAATTATTTTCCTCCAACCTCTCTCTCCTTCCTGAGATCATAAGTAATCTGATATAATTTATACATGTGCAATCACTTAAATCATTTCCAGATAAATCATTTTATGCAAGAAAACAAATGGAAAAGAAAGAAAGAAAGGATGAAAGAAAAGAAAGAAAGAAGGAAAGAAAGAAGGAAAGAAAGAAAGAAAGAAAGAAAGAAAGAAGGAAAGAAAGAAAGAAAGAAAGAAAGAAAGAAAGAAAGAAAGAGAAAAAGGGAAGAAAGAAAGAGAAAAAAGGAAGAAAGAAAGAAAAAAAGAAAGAAAAAGAAAGAAGAAAGAAAGAAAGAAAGATAGAAAGAAAAAAGAAAAAAGAAAGGAAGAAAGAAAGAATGAAAGAAAGAAACAAGAAAGAAAGAAAGAAAGAAAGAAAGAAAGAAAGAAAGAAAGAAAGAAAGAAAGAAAGAAAGAAAGAAAGAAAGAAAGAAAGAAAGAAAGAAAGAAAGAGAAAGAAAGAAAGAAAAGGAAGGAAGGAAGGAAGGAAGGGAGGAAGGAAGGAAGGAAGGAAGGAAGGAAGGAAGGAAGAAAGAAAGAAAGAAAGAAAGAGAAAGAAAGAAAGAAAGAAAGAGAAAGAAAGAAAGAAAGAAAGAAAGAAAGAAAGAAAGAAAGAAAGAAAGAAAGAAAGAAAGAAAGAAAGAAAGAAAGAAAGAAAGAAAGAAAGAAAGAAAGAAAGAAAGAAAGAAAGAAAGAAAGAAAGAAGATGAAAAAAATATGTCTTACTCTGCATTCAAAGGACATAATTTTTTTCTCTGGAGGCACCATTTTTCATCATGAGTCCTTTGAGATTGTCTTAGATTATTGTATTGATGAGAATAACTAAGTGATTTGAGTTGATCATCATATAGTATTGCTGTTACTATATGCAATGTTCCCTGGTTCTGCTAACTTCAATTTGTATCAATTCATGTTAAGTCTTTCCAATTTTCCCCCAAAAATCATTCTATTTGTCATTTCTTATAGCATAATAGTATTCAATTTCAATAACATATAACAATTTGTTCAGCCATTCCTCAATTGATGGGCATCCTCTCAATTTCCAAATCCAATTCCACAGAAAGAACTGCTATAAACACATTTTATACAAATTTCACTTTTTTATAACACAACCCTAGAAGTAGTATTGCTGAGTCAAAGAGGATTCAAGAATTTTACAGTCTTTTGGGAATCTTTTCAAATTATTCTCCCAAATGATTGGATCAGTTCACAACTCCATTAACAAAGTACATTATTGTCCTACTTTGTCCGCATCCTCTCCAACATTTATCATTTCCATTTTTGTCATCTTAGCCAACCTAATGGGTATGATGTGCTTACTTTAGAGTTGTTTCAGTTCATTAATTTTCACACCATGACTTGATAAGGGTTTGAATCTCCCAATATAAAGAAGTTTGAGAAGACAGATTTTAAAAAGAACATCTGCAATGATTATTTCTATGCATCTAAACCAAACATCAGTTTATGTTGACTTAGAATTAATTCTCATCCAGGTTCTCTCAGCCAGTATTTAAAAAGTACGATATATGTGCAAGCCATTATGCTTCAGAGCCATTTTCCCTTCATTGACTTCATTCCATCCCTCTATCATCCCTTCCCAAGGACCTCTTAGGTGATTCCATCTGTTGAGAGCCCTCATGAGATCTTCCACATAATTTAAAGTATATTTCATTGAGACAGATATGTGAACTCATTTGATATGTTACTTTAAAAATGGAAAACCAAAAAAAAACCTGTCAAGCTTCCCTCTATATTATTTCCATTTTTTGAACTCTACTTAAGCCTTCTTGGTCCTGAAATAAATTAAATTCATAAATGGAGGCAAATGGTATCTTTAATCAAAATAAAGAGGGTCAAGAATCTAGGGCACCCATATATTTTAGTACATGGCTATACACCAAGAAAACTTACAAAAAGTGTTTTACACTTTCAGAAGAAAATATGGGAAACCATTTGAGGAACCAGGTTTGGTCATGAAGTCTCAGCCCCCTATGACAATGCAAGTAAGAAAACCTATTTCCTTCTGGTTGTTTTACTCTTCATAATCTACCCACCCATAAATATCCATAAAAGAGGAAAGGTTATTTGGTAGCTGAGACTAGTCTAAGTGAGTTCTGTTAGCAGGATTAAAAAAAAATATATATATACATATATATATACATATATATTTATATATATATATATATATATATATATATATATATATATATATATATATATATATATATATATATATATATATATATATATATATATATATATCCAGGCTGGGGAACAATGAAACTTAATTTAAAGAAGTTCCCTCAAGAGCAAGCAGGAAACAACATAACTAAAATTGTTTAGAGAAGGCATTCCATACTGTCAGGATGATGTTTTAAACCGAGAAGGCAATACTACATTCAGTTTTGACAATAATAATAGTGAATGTCCCTGTAAGTCTGATTTTCTTCTCATTGACCAATAGCCTTGGTTCTGTAAGGAAATCACCCGATGGTCATGGGTCATGACCCTTTCCTGATCCTATTTATCCTCCTTTGACTTGTGCTAGATTATCTTGATGTAAAGATCAGGAGACCATGTGAAGGCAGGGCATGATGGGTAAATGGGACACTATGGTGAAAGGCATGGGGATTTCAGAGTACAATCCATACCTGAAGTAGATTTGAGGAATGGAGAGTGTTGAGGAGACCTAGCTCTCTCAGTGCTAAAATTGGCTTTAGTAATGACATCTTCAGGATACTTCTGCCCTAGGATTTCTTGAGTGAACTCTTTGACCAGGGATACCTATGTCTTCCAGAACTATTCATATTTCTGATCCTGAGCATAATGATGTTAAATTAAACAACAAAACAAATGTAGCCAAGATTAGAAGGAAAGCAGAAAATTGGAGGGGGAATTTTATAGACAGTTTTTCAGATAAAGGATTCATCTCTTAAATATATAGAGACTTTTGTCAAACCTTTTTTTTTCCCTTTGGATTGCTGGAAGTATGTTTCTCTTTTTTTCCCTACTCCCTTCAAAGTAACATCTATTTTTCAGTGTTCCACAAAGAACCTCTGATATGTATTATGCAGAAAATCAATTATCCAAACTACTAAACAAAAAGCAGTTTTTAAGTGCCTATAATACCTCAGGCACAGTGTTAAGTGCTTGATATACCAAGATCAAAACCTTTGCTATCCTTAAGGAGCTTAGGTTCTAATTAGGAAGACAAACTTCATATAGATTTTCCTGCTTTGTCCCCCAAGCTTAAGGTGTTTTGGTTTTGGTTTTAGTTTTGTTGTTTTGCCTCCCATAGAAGGGAAGCATACATCAGTGGCTTGGTGACCTCTCCCATGCAGACATCCCTATATGGACCATATTGAAGGTCAGACATGCTTGATTATCCATGGAATTCTAACATGTGATCTCCCAAACATCCTTCAGAGAGACCCCTTCCAAGGTCTTTTCCAACCATCCCTTAAGTATTCCAACATTTTATAAGCACTAACCAGTACTTTAGTGCCATTGTCCCAACTCAGTTTACTTCTCCAAACAAAGATTTAAGGCCAGCCATGTTATCTTAAAGTTTCCTTGATATCTTGACTTCCCCTTTAATATTAAATAATATGCCTTACAGATTTTTGCCCACCCACCCCTAAAATGAGTCTTCCTTGAAACATTTTATTTTTTCCTTTGGCTAATTTCACCTTATTCTTCCTTCAATTACAATCATATCTCAGACCCATTCTTCTCTCTCATTTTTATAGCCTAATCTAGTGGGATTCAGAATCACTTAGATGACCTTCAGTCATGAGTGTGGATAAATTCAGAGTTGAAGATGAATGTGATATTTGAGCTTTCCCTTTCCCTTTTCAAAGATTTCATTTGGAACTGATCAGATATTCAATGGTTTCAGTACCAGAACTCATGGACAGCTCTGTTTCAGTGGATTCATGGTCTGCTGCCCCATGATGGTTTGAAGGTGATCCTGAGTACAGTGGGATGGCCAGCAGGTCCTGTCAAGGATGAATCACTTTGGGTTTGGGCCCAGTGACAGATCGTGTATCCATGGTCCAAGGACCAGCACAACTAAGTTCGGAAAGCATACCACAAAAAGGTTGTCCAGAAGGTGGGCCATTCTTTGACGCCAAAATTTCTCTCCAAGGATAACTACTAAAGGGCAGAGTTGTGAGGGATTGTAAAGAGTTAGAGACCTAGGAGATTTGTTTTAAGGCTTACTCCCAACATTCCCTAGCTAGATGATTATGAGAAAGTAATTTAAGCTTTTGGGGACATAGTTTCCTCTATCTACAAAACGAGGGAAAATAATTGTCATTTGCATAATCTAATAAGTTTGCAAAACACTTTTTGTCACCTCCTCAAAAATGATGTGATCTTGATAAGAATCCCTGGAAATAGACACTAGAACTATTATCTCCATTTTACAGATGAGGACATCAAAGTTCAGAGAGGCTGTGACATGTCCTGGACACACAGCTAACAAAAGGCAGAAATGGGATTTTATCCAAGGTCTTTTTCATGCAAAGGTCCAAACTGCTTACCATGCTAAATTGCCTAGAGAATAATGGTTCTTACAACATTGAGAGGCATTAAGAGAAAAGTCCTCCGCAAACCTTCCAAGGCTACATAAATATTGAATTGGTGTTGGAGGCTCCCATACAAAAATAATAACACATAAAGTGACGTTTGCCCTTAGGTGGAAAGTATTGGAATGAGAGAGCAAACCTCAGGGGAAAAATCTCAAGCAAAAGCTGAGAGATTATGTAGTACAAGTAGGAAAGACTCCTAGGAATTCAGCAGTGAACTTTCAGGTCCACTTGCAAATCTCCAAAGATTCGGAAGCAGGAACTTCTCTCCCTGGACAGTTCCATTGCTCCTTTTGTGCAAGCAAAAAGTGTTTGATGCAAAACAAAGCAAAGATCCCTGACAGCTTGATGAGGAGCTTCATCTACTCAGCATTCGCTCCCTGGGATGTCAACTATTTGCCCTTCTGATCTGTGGGGAAATTGAATGTAAACCAACTAGACTGTTGATGCCTGCAATATTAACATGTAATTACATCACAAATGTCTTGAGAAGAAAGAGTTGCTTACTTGGGTGGAAAAGTTTCTGGATCAAGTTGCAGATTTATTAGTCATCGTCCAATACCTTGAGACCAATTCAATTTGTCAGAGCTGGATATCATTGCCATTTTCCACAGAATCTTAGGTTTTAAATCAAGGCCAATATAGCATCTAACCTTGGAGGGGGACTGGATTTATAGCCTTACTGGAAGGTCCATGTCTCAAAGGGATTTAAATCTTGTGAATAATCCATTCTGATTTTTTCCCCTAGAGGGGTAAAAAGAGGACAATTGCTACAACATTTAGCAGAATATTTTATAACATCCTATGAACAGCAAGTCGCCTCCAATAATGCTGACAAATCATCGGCTTATTTTTTCCTGCTTATTTTAAATTAGAATATTATGCAAGAAAAAATAAAACCAGACAGTTTTTCAAATGTTCGTTTTAAAATTTCTAACTGATTAAAATTAAATAGCTTCATTTTATTTTTCAGGAACTCAGAGATGACCACTGGTGGCCTGAGTATCAGATTCCCTGGACAGATCTGGATCATCTGTTAGAATACACAGGTGGGTGAGGGAAAGAGTCAAGGCAGAGGACAGGAATGTATCTGATGGATGTCCCATTTAAAGCCACAATGGAGGACTAATAGGGTCAGGGTTGGAATCAGGGGGACAAATTCCCCCAGTTTGACTCTATCAGCAGGGGCTGGGTGTACCCCACAATAGCTTGTTTGGACTAGGGTACAGATTTACCCTGAAGGAGGGAGAAGTGAAGACCTCATGCATTATTTTCATTTAGTCATCATACCAGGAGAGGTCCTAGGAGAGCAAGAGTCTGTGGTGTGTCTTTATTGACAGAATCAAACATGTATGCCATTGTTGTTCAGTCGAGTCCAAGTTTTCATGATTCCATGGGGGGTTTCTTGGCAAAGGTTTGCCATTTCCTTCTCTAATAAATCCTATCTATGGATTTATGTATGTTACTGTAGTCAGTCAGTCAACAAACATAAATAAGCGCTTATTATATGCCGGGTACTATTACTAATTTCTTATTGTCATGTTTATAATTTGTCTTGTTACTTTGAAAATAGATAAGATTAGTTCAGAAGGACTATGATTTTGTCAATGATTTTACCTTTACAATCTGCAATGTAAGTTTTTTTGTTGACTAACAGATTCCTAGATTCTCAGAGTTGGAAGGGACATTAGAGACATCTGACCCAAATTGGAGCAGACCAGAATTCCTTCCGCAGCCTCCCTGTGAGCTCAGTTTTTAGCATTTGCTCCAATAACAAGTAGCTCATTTTTTCCTGTGAGCAGCCCATCCCACCTTTGCCCTATTTAAATTGTTGGAACATTTTCCCTTGTGCCAAGCTGAACTCTGCTTCCCTGGTCCTCCCTACATTGTCCCAAGTTCTGCTCTCTGGGGTCAAGAACAGCACAAGTAACTCATCTTCTGCAACATAGCTTTTCAAAGCTCTGAAGTTTCCTAGCAGGCGTTTTTCCATCTTAGAAAAATTCTCTTAATATGTATGGGATTGCCTGTCATCTTGGGGAGGGAATGGAGGGAGGGAGGGGAAAATTTGGAAAAATGAATACAAGGGATAATGTTGTAAAAAAAAATCACAAATGCATATGTACTGTCAAAAATTATAATTATAAAAATTAATTAAAAAAAGAAAAAGAAAAAAGAAAAGAAAAATCCTCCCCGTTTCTCTGTCTCTCCCTCTCTCTGTCTGTCTTTGTCTCTCTATATCCCCCTCCATACACACCCATTATCTATCTATATCTATCTATCTATCTATCTATCTATCAATACTTCATCACTATTCTGGCTGCCTTTGTTCAAATTCACTTATGCCTATCAATGCCTTTTCAAAACTATAATTTTCTGATTTGAACAAAATGCTCCTAATTTGGTCCTCTCAGGGCAAGTACACTAAAGCTAATCCTCCAGATATCATCATCCTATTGATTGTGAGTCTCTGTTGTTTGCACCTCCCTCCCTCTGGAAGGTGTGGCTGGTTATTCCAACTGCCAACTTTCCTGGAAAGATGGAGTACAGCCCCTGTGCCGTGCCCAATTGTCTTTTATTGAGTATGAGAACATCTTAAGCTCTACTGATTGTGAATTATTTAACCGGCATGACTGCTTCGAACCTTTGAAAAAGACATTGTGGCAGACATTGTGCTGGACTTTTGTTTTTCCTTTCAGAAGATCCAGAAGAGATCAAAGCTAAGAGATGACATGAACACTGTGTCCAAAGAAGCAATGACACTCTGGTAGCTCGGGCCATTGACTGAGCTGGGGATTTTGATTTTGAGATTTGTTGTGCTTTTCACTTGCTCGTTTTCCTGCCAATCAAGAGCTCTCATTAGCAGCTCTTTCTTTTAGGCTTTTCAGGAGTGATCCTGCATTGATGGCCTTGCTCTCAGCTTCCAGAGCAGGATTTCACTTGTACCCAGTTGAATGGACTGAATCCCAACTGCTACTGTGAACATGCAAAATAGAATTATTGGAACAAGTAACCTGCAAATTGGATTGACTGTGCTCTTCACAAGACCTGATTTTCCCAGCGAAGTCAGAAAGCCGGTGTTATGAAGAGCACTTTCCTGTGGATACTATTATTTTAAAGCTGTTTATATGGAAAAATCATGTTCCACTCTTTGGGTTTGCAGAAATAGTTGATAGTAGTTTAAGTATTTCCCACTTTGGGGTTCCCATATGTTTTCCTTCACTGTTTTACCCTGATAGTTTATTGGGATGTATGGGAGGGGAAGGCATGGCTATGCAAGGACCATAGATTTAAGCTGGGAGAAATCTTAGAGGACAACTCAACCAACTTTTCATCTTCATAGAGCAGTTCATAGGGAATGTAAGTGATGGTATCGATGTCATACTCATGATAAGGGGAATCTAGATCCATTTATCCAATCTCAGAATCTAGGTCCATTTGTCCAATCTCAGAATCTAGATCCATTTGCCCAATCTCAGAATCTAGGTCCATTTGTCCAATCTCAGAATCTAGATCCATTTGTCCAATCTCAGAATCTAGATCCATTTGTCCAATCTCAGAATCTAGATCCATTTTTTTTCCACAGTGCTATGCCAAGGGCTAATTTTATGGACCACTAGTTCTTGTCAATCCTATTAATTTGGAAAGTTTTGCATTTTGGTTTAGTGATAGATTCTGTCAACAAATCAATAGCCTCAGTGCTAAGGAATGAGGATACAAAGAAGCAAACCAAAGCCACCGCCTTCTGCCTGGGGCTATTCTTTCCCTCAAATTGGAGAAGGGAGGGGGGATCTTGGACATTTAACCAACCACAAGAGTTAGCTCATCATTATGCACCAAATTGTAGGAATTTGTCCCCTATCCTTAGATTCTTTTCTATGTTTTTTCTTCCCTCCTTAAATCTTGATCTTGTAGGCCTGTTAATCCAATGGAGGAGATCTTGGCTTTGTACCTTCTGACTTTTGGTCTGACCTGGACAAGCCAGTGATGAGCACATTGTCTAATACAGTAGGTGCTTAATAAATGTTTGCTCAATGCAATTAAAATAACTTAGTCCATCTAGGCCTTATTTAAAAAAAAATATGTATAACTGTGGGACCACCCTTTCTGGCTCAAAATCTATAATCCTCTGAAAGATAAAAAAGAAGCATAAATGGATCTTTTATATACTTTTAAATTGATCACTTCGAGCCATGAGCACCAATGTAGTTAAGATGGCCATGAACAATTGGACAGCTACTATTTTCTTGCTGGTACTCAGCAAAATAATTTTCTTCATCAAATCTCCATTGCACAGCACATAGCACTTGCCCCAAACACTCTGCATGATTCCTAACAAAGTTCTGTGGCCCTCCTTTTGCTTTAGTAAGGGCAAGAGGACTTTTTCATCCATTTAGTCTTTTCTTTATAGATTGTTACTTTAATGTTCTAGGAAGGATTTCATGGAGTTGATCTTAGAATATTCAAGGCCTTGAAGCAACAAGAACTAATTCATGAGCAGAAGTATCCAGTATACTTTGCTTTTTAGGAGACATCTCCCCCTTCTTATGTTTCACCTGGTGGTGAGTTTAAAGGTGATACATTTAACCTGCAGAGGGCAGCTTGCTTTGTACAGATGCAATCAGGCAGGGTAGCAGATTGCCAGGGCAGTGAGGATCTGTATATCTGTAATAATTTTTCATGTTCAATCATTTCGGTTATGTCCCTGACCCCATTTGGGGTTTTCCTGGCAAAATGCTGGAGGGGTTTGCCATTTGTTTCTCTAGCTCATTTTGCTTATGAGGAAAACTGAGGTAAACAGGGTAACGTGATTTGCAGGGGATCACACTGGTAGAGTTTGAAGTCAGATTGAAGGCAGAAAGATGAGTTTTCCTGAATTTTAAGTCTGACAATCTAACCACTGCACCACCTTGTTTCCCTGAGTATCTGCATATCTGTTCTTTTTTTCTTCCATTTTATCCTTTTCCTCCAACATGAATCATTTATTTTAATAGGTAGAAGTTGTAATTGCTGCTTAATCATTTAACAGTGAGAAAGCCTTAAACTGTTTCTTCAACTCAGGAAGCCTAAGCCTAAGTCAAAAATAAAGGGTATAATATGCTCCTGCCCTCAAGGAGCATGCATTCTAATGAGAGAGAATATGTGCAAATAGAGATCTAAAGCAAGTCCTTGAAAGTCACCAGAAAAAGAATATGTTATGAGCTCTAACCTTGGAAAATGGCCTCCAAGGGAAGGCAGAATCCCAGCTGAGACTTGGGGCAATCCAGGAAACCAACTAGTTTTGCTCAGCTGAGCATCCAAGCTTGAGTAGAGAGCAGGGAGAGCTAGCAAGTGTAAAGACAGGGAGAAAGCAGATATCTTCTGTGGAGTAGAGGCAAATAAAGGAAGCTTGGAAAGGCAGGGAAGGGCCAAGTAATCATGAGTGTTAGGGCTTTATATTTGCTGATATGAGTAGAAGTGGTCTTTGGAAAAACTGCCTGTAGCAGCTGAATGGAAGATGTCTAGAACAGGAAGGCGGAAAGGACGAGTACAATAGTTGAGGTGAGAAGTTAAGAGCCTGAACTCAAGTGGCTATAAGAGAGGAATCATATGGCACAGAAGTGTTGATGGTATAGATGATAATGCTGGGCAGTGGATTGCATATGTGGAATGAGGGAGATAGACATAGAAAAAAAAAAGAAAAAGAAATAAAGGAAGGAAGGAAGGAAGGAAGGAAGGAAGGAAGGAAGGAAGGAAGGAAGGAAGGAAGGAAGGAAGGAAGGAAGGAAGGAAGGAAGGAAGGAAGGAAGGAAGGAAGGAAGGAAGGAAAGAAAGAAAGAAAGAAAGAAAGAAAGAAAGAAAGAAAGAAAGAAAGAAAGAAAGAAAGAAAGAAAGAAAGAAAGAAAGAAAGAAAGAAAGAAAGAAAGAAAGAAAGAAAGAAAGAAAGAAAGAAAGAAAGCAATTATTTATTAAGTACCTACTATGTGCCAGGGACTTTATTAAGCACTTTAAAAGGCTCAGTTTTTTTTTTTTTTGATCTTCATAACAGATAGATGGCATTATTATCCCAATTTTACACTGGTGAAATTGTTTAGGGTCATACACACACTGTCTTAGACTAGTTTGAACTCAGGTATTGGCAACCCCAGGCCCAGGGCTCTGTGTAACTTAGCTGCCTCTTATATTAAGAAAACATTTCAAGCTGGAGTGCTTAGGAGAACGGTAGTGTTCTCTATGCTAATATTCAGAAGTAGGCAGGGATTGGGAGAGAGGGAGAAATTAATTCTATCATAAACTTTTTGAATGTGAAATGCCATCCACTTGGAAATATTTTTAAGAAGCAATAAGCAATATATTATTATAACTTAGCAAACACATAAAAGCTTTACATAGAGATCTAGGGATTATTTGCACAAAAATTATAATTAAATCTGTAAAAGCTGACAAGACCACTAGGAGCATCAGTCTAGAGTAAAGAGCAAAGAGGTCCAAGTCAGAGCCTTAAGAAGCCCAGGATTAATGGTTATATTATGGATAACAAAGACGATGTGAAAAGGTCAGTTGGAAAAACAGGAGAACCAGGAGAAAATAGTTTCAAAAATACCGAGTGAGGAAAAAGTATCTAGAAGGAGAAACATCAAAAACTGTAGCAGTCAAAAACTGGAAAACTGGAACCGAGCAGTCATCAGGTGTGTCACTCATGTTCAGTGACTTTGGAGGTTGATTTTGACTTTCTCTCTGATTATATACTAATCTGATTCTCCACTTCTGAGATGACTGGGAAATGACTCCCACATCAGGATTCATATGTTCTCCTGCATGATGGATGTTTGATCTCTCTGTGGCATATTGCTTCTCCCCTTCCACAATTATTTCTGACTCTTGAAAGTATTCAAGATGTATATGTGGGAGGCCCCTGAGGGTTTATGATCTTGACTACATGGGTCTTAAAACTGAATCACAGCTGAATCACATTTTTCATTATCATTTTTTCCACTTTTGTGTTTTCTAGTCATCATGTATCAAGGAAAATATGATGTTTCCTTGGAGGGTTGCATCAAAATGTTCTTTATCACAGTGGAAGATATATAACACCCATGGTTTATAAGATGGAATTATATTCATGGTGGTCATTAAATAGCTAGTTATCATGAGAATAGCAATGTTATAGAGCACCATGGTCCATATAAGGCTATCAGGTGCTACCTTGGTAGGGTCGCACCAAGGTAGATTCTGTTCTTCTTCATGGGGAGACTCTAAATCAACCAGGCATTTCCATGCAGTCCTTTTGATGGTCTCCTATGTATAGATTATTCATTTAAAATAATCAAATCCATGTGACTGAAATGTATTGGGCATTCAATTCACATTACCGAGAATAAGTTAATGTTCATAAATTATCTAAAAGTGGGGTGATTCTTAAAACCATTAATATTATTTCATAGCTCTTTAACCAGAACTGCAGCATTTGAAGGAGGTCACTCAATCTTAAGGTCCATTTTTGATGAATCTGTGTCATGGTTTCTTAGACTCCCATAAGCTCCTGAATAACCTTAATGCACTATTCCTCACTTAACTAGCTTGGTGCTCACATACCAAACTCAGAACTTGTCTAGAAGCATCTTTGAGCCCTCTCCAAAGTAGAAGAGTCTTCCATGGCTTACTCCCCAATGGCATAATTGTGAAAATCAGTGGCCATTTTCCCAGGAGTACCAGCAAACAACATTGAGGTAGAAGAACCTAAAACATCTAAATCATATATATTTGATACTACCTTCCCCCCATCATTTTCCAAGCTTAGGAAATATTTTTTTCAGCTTAGATAGAATTTAATTTAATTTTATTTTATTATTTTATTTTTTTTTTATTCTTAATTTCTTAGGAAAGATTAAGTCAGGTTCTTATGATATTCACAGTAACTTTCTAAAGTTGTCATAAATTTTAAAATGTCTGAACTGCACAACTGATTTATTGCATAATTTAAAGAGATGATCTCATGACACCTGTCTTAATAGGGTGGTAGCAAAGCCACTTGGAGGATTTGCAATTGAAATTGGTGACTGTTAATCCTTGTGGTCTGGGACATATCTCAGAAGTTTATCTATAAAATGAATGGATTAGTCTAAACAAAATCTGTTTCCTTTCATCTCTAAATTATACGATGTTATTTGCTCTCATATGATTTAGTTCTAAATCCTAAAATCCTGTAAATGTAGTGTTTGCTTCCACTACTTACCAATTGTGTGGTCTTAGATGAGTCATTTCCTTTCTTCATGTTATTTTCTTAGTTCTAAAATATAAATAATAATGCTTCCAGTGCATTACTCATTCAACAAATCCAGTTTCAACAAATATATATTTTATTATGTGAATAAAATAAAATAATATCTTTATTTTTTTTTCCTAAGGCAATTGGGGTTAAATGACTTTCCCCAAGATCACACAGCTAGGAAATGTTAAATGTGTGAGAACAGATTTGAACTCAATTTCTCCTGACTTCAGGGCTGTTGCTCTATCCACTGAATCACTTAGCTGTCCCTTTTATATCTTTTATAATCATAAAAAACTATATAATAATGTATTGTTATTGTTGTTTTATTGTTATCATGATTATCTTCAGGAGTTATTGAACAAGCACTTTTTTATTAATGTAACCAAGCACTCAAATAATTCCTTTCTCAAGTATTTTATATACCACAAATTTACATATTTTATGAATATCACTTAATGCACAATTCTTATATAATAAGGTAAAATGTCTTCCTCTCTTAAAAATAGAGAAATTAGCAAGATGAATGGAAGGAAAGAAGGAAGGAAGGAAGGAAGGAAGGAAGGAAGGAAGGAAGGAAGGAAGGAAGGAAGGAAGGAAGGAAGGAAGGAAAGAAGGAAAGATTAGCATGGGTATCCAACATTCTACCCTACCCCCTTAAGATATATATATATATATATATATATATATATATATATATATATGTATATGTATTTCCTGCTTCTAGATTCCCAGTTTTTAATATGAACACCAGAAACCTTCCTTCAGTCTGGGACACTTCCAAGGTTATAGAATATGATTGCATGTCAATCCCTCCTTTTTTTGATTGAGAAATACCAAAAATGCATATTTGAGTCTCTATTCAGCCAAAGAGCCAGAGTATCAGACACAGGGAATTAGAGACAAGTAATATTCTCAGGCATTGGAGCACTTAAAAATCAAGGAAAGAAGATGTGTTCTATCCTCACAATCTCTGGCAGCAATATCAAAGTGTATTATCACCCATTTAATGTTGTACATAAAATCCCATGTTACTTGCTGGCAGTACGTAGTAGAAGGGAACGTTTTCCGAGTTAAAGTAATGTTCAGCATTCCTTAGCAAAAGGACGTTAAAAGAAATCACCACAGACCCTTTCCCACCACTTGTTTCAAATGTACACACGGGGCTTGTTTGAGACAAAAAACTCTTTAAGTGTATCTGGAATAGCTTATGATATATTGATTTTGCCACTAAATTATTCAGGTCATTTATTGATCATAAAGTTGCTCTACCCCATTGTTACAGAAACAAATAAGCAGTTTCAACCAAAAAGCACTGGGTTTCCCAAGTTACTCGTTCTCTGAAATGCCAACCTTGTGGATACGTAAGGGGAAAAAACAACAACCATCCAATACAAGCAGCCATACGATAAATGAGAAATAACAAAGTATTGATGAATATAAGACTTGACTTACTACAGAAAATATAGTTCAACTCCAATCAATAATGTCATTTAATTACAAAACCTCTATAGGTTTGTACACTCAAAAATGAAATGAAGAAATGATGAAAATAAAATCTGTAGAACATTAACACACACATATTGCACAGACATGCACACACACACATTCACATACACACACACACATACACACACACACACACACACACACACACACACACACACACACCCCCCAAGATAAGTTCTTCCATTGGTTCTGGAATGTGTAAGTCTTTCTGCATGAAGAGAGTTTAGGACAGAGTTCTATGAGTTAATACTAGGAATGCTCAGGTCTAGAACCCATCTGGTTACTTTGGGAAAACATCTGATTATAAAAAAGACAATAAATAATATTTACATAGTGCTTAATATGGGACAAATACTGTGTTTTTACCTCATGATCCTATTTAATCTTCTCAAAAGGTTGGTACTATTATTACTTCATTTTACAGATAAGAAAATAGAGGCACACAGAAATAAGTGACTTGTCCAGGATCACTCTGTTAAATGCATTAAACATATTTGAATTCAAGTCTTCCTGAGTCCAGCCCAGCTTTAGGAGTCCCTTTGATATTCTTGACTTTTTGTTCTTCCAAATGAATTTTGTTATATTTGAGCGATGGCTGAACAAGTTGTATTTTGTGATCGTGATGAGCACTACTGTGCTATAAGAAATGATGAGCTCAATGATCTTAGAAAAATATGAAATAAACAAAACTGAAATGTCGAGAACCAAGAAAAAGTTGTATAGAGTGACAGCAATATTATTTTAAGAGCAACTTTGAGCATCTTAAACTATTTGAGCATTTTAACTATCATAAACATCCACATTGACTTTCAAAGGACTTATGTAGGAAGATGATGTCTGCAACCAGGGAAAGAATTATAAGTCAAAGTATGCATACAATAGTTTTGTGTGTATATATATATATATATATATATATATATATATATATATATATATATATATATATATATATATACATATATATATATATATATAAATACACACGCACATACACACATACACACACACACAAATGCACATGTGTGCCTAATGTAGCCAACATTAGGGTGGGGAAGAGGAAAGAAAAAGGGGGGAAAAAGAAAGTTCCATGATAAGTTTTTGTTAGGATTACTAAGTGAGAACTGAGGTTGTCTGGATAGTTACAAGGTGAGAACTCAGGTTGACTTGGTAGAAGGAGCAAGCCCATTGGCTGAAGTGGTTCTTCCCAGAAGCCCTTGCATTATCCCACGCCCATTCTCTGGGAGGATAAAGAGGACAGCAATCCAGGAAGAGGAGAAGACTCTGAATTGCATCAGGCCTGACGGGGCTCTCTGCAGGAAGGGAAGTCACTTCTAAGGACAAGAGTTAACAGCAACTGCCTGGAGACAACGGTTCGTTACAGGAAGAAGAATCTGTCAGAGAGATTTGAGTAGAAGACACAGCAGATCTCTTCCCAGAGAGCGATCCAGCAGCTTCTGGAGACGACAGCTCACTACAGTTGGCGCCCAACGTGGGGCAAGGACTTTTGCTTATCCTGACAAGAGGAGCTAGACCAGACTTTTGCAATTTGGCGCCCGAACAGGGACAGACATGGTCCTGATTCCAGTGGAAAAGCCTCCCATCCAGATCTCAGTCTCTCTGACCCAGAACCGTGAGTAACAAGGAAACTTTGTTAAAGATTAAGTGAGCATGCTAATAGATAAATAAGGAACTTAACTTGTTAAGGGCTAAACCAGGAATCTCTTATAGCTGAAATGGGGCAGATGTTAGCTATATTCAATCCCTGGACCTCAGCCGACTCAACCCCAGCCCCAGAAGCAACCTCAACTCCATTCAGGAGTGGTTCTATAGAGAGTATAATCAAGATAATTGAGGAGCAGAGTTTACTTGTAACCTGGGTACAGATTGCTAAACTCTTGGCTGCATTAAGACGTACATCCCCTTGGTTCTTAGAGGAAGAAAAGATAGATGTAGATAAATGGAAGCTAGTGGGATATGAAATGAAAGAATTTCAAGCAAAAAATGGGCCTCGTTCAATTTCTGCAGAAGTATTTTATATCTACAACATAGTTCAATTAGCCTTAAACTATCAAGCAAGTTGTAGGAGAAGGAAAAGTTCTAAAAATGAACAGAGGAGGAAGTGTGAGGAAAAAAGGAAAGATCAAGATCTTTCCCTAGACCAAGAGGATTTAAATGAGGAATTATGGTATGATTCTCTTGAAGAAGCTTCAACCCTGCCTAGAGAACAGATTATTGACAGGCCCACATCAACCCCACCTTCAGAGATGGAGGAAGAAAGAGGGGAAGAGGCAGAAACACAAAAAGAATTGCCTGTGAAGCAGCCTAAGCCTATGACAAGATTAGAAAAAGCATTGGTTAAAGCTAAGAGAGAAGGACAGGATATAAGTGATTTTATACATGCATATCCTGTGATTGAAAATACTGACTCTGTAGGTAAAAAAAGGAGAAGATATGCACCTTTAGATTTGAATAAAATTAAGGATTTGAAAAAAGGTTGTACCCTTTATGGGGCTACATCAGCTTATGTCAAAATGTTACTAGATGGTTTGTCTTATGAAGTCCTAACCCCGAATGATTGGAAATCCATAGCAAGGATATGCCTGGAACCTGGAGAAAATTTATTATGGCTTTCAGAATTTCATGAATTATGTAAAATTCAAGTCAGATGCAATTTGGAAATAGGAGTTAACACACAATTCACTTTTGAGCACTTGGCTGGTGAAGGTCGGTATGGAGAGAATTCAGAACAGACTGATTATACCATGACAATATATGAACAAATTGCTAAGGCTGCAATAAAAGCTTGGGGTGTCCTTCCTGGACAGAAAGATCGTGGAGAGGTTTTCACTAAAATACAGCAAGGTCCCAATGAACGTTTTGCAGATTTTGTGGGACGTTTGCAAACTGCTGTCAAAAGAACTATTGGAGAAAATTCAGCTACAGAAATAATGACCAGACATCTGGCTAAGGAAAATGCCAATGAGATTTGCAAAAGAATTATATGGGGATTAGACAAAGATGCTCCTTTACCGGAGATCATAAGACGCTGTGCTACAGTGGGAACAAATGCTTTTTACACCGGGACAATGATGAATGTGGAAAGGCAGGGTCCCTCCTGGCAAGGGACTTCTAGAGAAACTCGGCGATGTTTTCAATGTGGAAAAATTGGGCATCTAAGAGCTCAGTGTAGGTATGGAGATACAGTGAGAAGACAGGGTGAAAGAAGACCTAAAACCCCATGTCCAAAATGCAACAGAGGACTCCATTGGGTATCAGAGTGTAAACTAATTCAGGGAAACGGGATGAGGGGCCCAGGTCCAGGGCCCCAGGCAAAAAAGACTTGGGGCATGATGGCAGCTGATGTTACACCTAAAGAGCCTTTAGAAGGCCAGGACTCTGATTTAATCAATCAGCAGAGAAGCAATCACATGGCAGAAAGGGATTACCTGATAAGTCAGTCAAAAGGCAATCAGATTGCAAAAATGGATTACACTTGGGGAGAATACAGGCCTTTTAAACCAACAGGGCTGTGCCCAGTGCGAACAACTCCAATGTAATTGTCAGATGATGAGAAGAGATTTAGAAAGTGGTAAATAGAAGGAAATTAGATAGGTTAACTGCCTGGGAGAGAGGGTTTGCTTGTATTTCTTCAGCAGGAGAAGGAATCAGATGAGTGCCAACGAGTCATATTCGCCTTGTCCATCAGAGAGAGACAGAAAAAGAGAAAGATCTCAAAATAAAGGAGAAGATCTAAGAAACATCTGACACTGAAAGAGCATGGATAATAAGAAGACTGTTAAAGAACTTTAAAAACCAGCAGGAATCATTGGACTTCCTCACACAAGATGAGACTAATGGACAATGGACTTATGGACATTTATAAATTTTCAATTTATGATTATTTGATTATGATTATGTTATATACTTCTAGCATGTGTTATGTTACTATGTTACTATGTGCTTATGTAATTTATGTAATTATCTGTAATACTTCCCATATTGATGGATTTATGTTTCAAGGTCATGACTGTCCTATGTTCTAAATCAAAAGAAAGGGGGAGATGTTAGGATTACTAAGTGAGAACTGAGGTTGTCTGGATAGTTACAAGGTGAGAACTCAGGTTGACTTGGTAGAAGGAGCAAGCCCATTGGCTGAAGTGGTTCTTCCCAGAAGCCCTTGCATTATCCCACGCCCATTCTCTGGGAGGATAAAGAGGACAGCAATCCAGGAAGAGGAGAAGACTCTGAATTGCATCAGGCCTGACGGGGCTCTCTGCAGGAAGGGAAGTCACTTCTAAGGACAAGAGTTAACAGCAACTGCCTGGAGACAACGGTTCGTTACAGGAAGAAGAATCTGTCTGAGAGATTTGAGTAGACACAGCAGATCTCTTCCCAGAGAGCGATCCAGCAGCTTCTGGAGACGACAGCTCACTACAAGTTTTTATATATATAAAAGGACTGGCAACTTGTACATAATAGATTAGTTATTTCATTGTAATATTTTGTTATTCTTTTATGTTATGGAAATACTTGTTTTATTTTACAAAAGTAAATTAAAAAAAAAAAAAAAGATCTGTCCTTCCTGGTGGGAGATGGAAGGGGGGAGGAAAAGAAGAGGTGTAGGGACAACTTATAAAGTGGCAAAGTAACTTGGGTATCAGTCCTGAGTCAGAAGATCTGAGTTCAAGTATGACCTCAAATACTATGATCTTGGGAAGGTCACAATCCTTATTGCCTCAAAAAAAGAAAAAAAAAAGAGGTATAACTCAACTCCAGAGCTTTCAATATTCTATTCACTATACGTTATTATATAGACTTATCTAGCTGACATTAAATAATTGGGATTATTTTTATGCCTCCATTTAAAAAATATTGATTTAACTTAAGCAAATTCCCAATTGCAATCTCCACATAAGAAATTATCAGTTCTCTACCAAGATGAAGCACAGTTCCTATAAATACCCTGATGATTCTGAACCATTCTGAGCCACGAATGAAAGAACAAACATTTAAGCTTTCTTCCTTTACATTCTTTACCTTTCAGAGTCACGGGAAATTCACCTGCAGGTCCATTCTGGTCTGCATTGTGCAAAGTGTTCCCATCATGATTCAGTCAGAAGTCCAGGCTATAGTGACATATGCAAATATATTATTTACTCCAATCACTTCCCCAGCTTATCATGTCAATGAATTGAAATGAATATTTTCAGCACAAATATTAATTATTATTACTATAATAATTATTAATTTCTAAAAACTTTTTGAAGCAATAGTATATTGTAAATCACTGTAGAGTCTGCCAAGCACGAATGAAAAGGGATGTCTTATGTCTCTATCACTAGACTAATTTTAATGCAAGGGAGCAAATAAAAGGCATTGAAAGGAATAAGGCACAATTGATTTGAAAAAAAATACTTGTCCTGCTGAACAGTGAAACTCAAGGGAAAAAATCAATTTATAAAAAGTGTCATATCTTTGTCTTACATTATCTCTTGTATTTAAACCTTCATGGTCTGATTTCCAGAGCAGCTTGGGTCTGTCCACTGGGATGCTCACTGATCCACAGCGTAGAACCAAAGATATAACTTTCGAGAGCCATTTTTGTTCAAAACAAATATCAATAAAAATTAATCATTAAAATTATTGAAATGTTTAAGAGCAGAGATACCACTTTAAAACAAGATAGAATAGAAACAAAACTTCCTTCATATTTGAAGCTGCTCTTATGTCCCTCTGTTCTTCTCCCTGTTTATGATTTGTTTTGATGTTGTGTTAACTTATTGAAATTTAGGTTCCTTTTCAAAGCACCTCCTTAAGACAACCTAAAACATCATCCACATGTAAATTACAACAAGGATTAATTCCAGTAATATATGGAGGCAGTCAGGCTAAGAAAAATCAGTGGTACACAATCTTATTTTCTGAATATGCACTTGAGGACTCTCCATCAGACTGAGAGCTTAGTCAACAGTCTTGGAAGTGTGGGCCATGCAGACCTTTGCCCCTTCCTGCCTGGGCAGCCCGAGGCCTCATGGTCTTACCTAAGAAGTTGAGAGATGGTTATTATTATGTGAAAGAAAGCATGTTTTACAATCTGTAAAGTCAAAAAAAAATGTGTGGTTCCCAACTGTGATGGCTGGTGCAAGATTCTGAGAAGAGGGAGCTTCCAAAGATGCTTGATAGATGGGAGTGGGGAGGTTAGAGCGGGAGGCGCATTTAGGGTTAGGGTTAAAGTTTGGTGGTGGAAGGAGCAGCAGCAATAGGAGTATTAGCGTGTTTGTACTGCATACTCTCCATCTTATTCCCAGATCTCTCTTCAATCCATCCCAGTGCTCACACTGAATGTCTGCAACCAAAACTAGGGGCTCTAGAATCAGGTTGGTCACCTTGGCCATTCCTTTTTGGTTAATGTAGAGGGCCAGGTGGTAAGATTCCATTCCAAGTTACTGTAAGACGGTGATTGAGCCTCGTTCTCACTCTCACAGTCCATGGTTCTATGAAATCAGCTCTTCAAGGTTTGTTAGCTGCACATTAAACAGAGAGTGAGAAATGTTTACATAACTTTTGTTTTGGCTTTGTTTGGTTTTATCTAAGAGTGATACCCAGTTACAGCATTTATTAAGGGCTTATTCTATGCCGGGGTCAGTATTAGACTTGGGATTCAAAAATTAAAAAAAAAAGTGTTGGAAAAATGATTCAATTGGACTTGCATTTTTGCTATATTTATAGAGAAGAATTCAAAGTCTGGGAACTGGTTTTTTGAACAGAACACTTCTCTGAAATACTCCAGTACTCCCAGCATCCCCTGTTTCCCCTCTGTGGCTCCACTGATTCTAAGTGCTCCACACTTTCAGAAAATGTTCCTCTCCTCTTCCCCTATCACCTTCCATTTTGGAACTCTCCAGTCACACCGGACTCCAACCACAACAAATGTGGGCTGTTGACCCACAGTGATTCGAGCCCTTCCTGCCGACCTAGAATGTTGGAACACTCCATCAGTGAAGCATCATCCCTCGGAGCTCCAGCTAAGCCAAGCAGGCTGTGAGGCTGGGTCCAGCAGATGCTCTAGAGCATGGCCAGCAGGGACAGAATGAGTCCTCTCTGTCATTATTCCGGCTTTTGTCTATGCTCAGAGATTACAAAAATGTCCATTTGTACAGTTCAGTCATTTCTGTTGTATCCCCCTCTTCATGACCCCCTTTGGAGTTTTCTTGTCAGAGACACTGGAGGGGTTTGCCATTTCCTTCTCCATCTCCTTTACAGATGAGGAAACTGAGGCAAACAGGGTGACTTGATTTGCTCCCTTGCTAAATCACATAGCTGGTAAGTGACTGAGGCAGGACCGAATCCAGATATTCCTGACAGCAGCCCCCGTGATATCTGCTCTTCCTCAACAGCCTGGCCATAGTGAAAACAAATAATTTTGTGTGGGAGGAATCAAGGAAACCCCAAAGCTGTGAGAAGGGCACACAGTTCTCCCGAATCTCTCAAATAAGCCCCCATGTTATTCAGTAGCATGGTGTGGATGGAGATGCTGTCCTATGCTTCACAACCCAGAATCATCCCTATCTCCTTGCTGTGTCTCACCCCCTTCCTTTCCCCCATATCCAATGTGGCGCCAAAGCCTGTCAAGTTCTTCTTGGCCCCATCCCTTACCTCGGCCCATTCTCTCCTCTGACACCCCAGCCCCCCATGGGCTTTCCTCATCTCACCCTTGAATAGCTTTCCAGTCTCTCCTTACTCGAGTCCATCCTGCACTCAGCCAACAAAGTGATTTTCTTAGAGAACAGGTCTGATTGTGTGACTGTCCTACTCAATAAATGGCAAAGATCCCTGTTATCTCCACCAGCACCCAGAAAATGCTCCATCTGGCAATCTGAGCCCTCAGTTCCCCCTCCCCATCCCTTTCCACTCTTCTTCACTATCACATCCTCATCAATCCAACGATGCTCTTCTCTCGGCCTTGCTGCGTCTTGCTCTGGGCAAGCTCTCTGACTCTGACTCTGAGTGCCCCGCTTGGTCTTCCCTGCCCAATGGTCTCCCAGCTTCCCAGAAGTTGCAAGCTAACGCTCAGCCTTCTGTGGCTTCCCTTTGCTCACTGTTTCCTCTTGATCTTGTGTGTAGCTTTGACACTAGTCAGGTTACGCCATCAGCCCAGGAACCGTGTAACCCAGGTGCAAATGAGATTTCAAGAATTCCCAGGTGACTTTGGTGATTTCTACTTCCAATTCCATACTGAAGGCAAAAAAAAAAAAAAAAATTAAGAAGTGTCTCTCTCTTACCCTTAGACAACCCCACCTAAATTAGGCAGAGAAACCCACTTTGGGAGAGAAGAAGCCGCCTCACTGTATGGACACGTGGAAAGATCTTTCCATGTTGGAGCTGTTTCAGAGGATTTGAAAATCTGAAACTGAAGTTTCATAACTCTAAGGGGAGAAGCCAAGAGCTTCGGCTGGCTCCCGATGTGCATTTTCTGTTTATTTGCTGGGTAATCACTTCTCACATAGCCCTGTTGTTTTCCTGGAGATACTAATCCCCAAAATGCAATCTGCACAGGACCGCGCATTTAGTGATCACCAAATTCCCTGGAGCATCTGGCGCACTGGAGGATTCAGACAGGGCTGCCCACCCACGTCTCCATTTCCTGAGAACATTATTTCTGGCCTAACTCGGATCAATTCTTAGGGGACAGACAGAGGCTGAGTTTCTCACAAATCCTTTGCCTTTTTTCTTGGGTGTTTGTTTTCTATGAAAAATATCCCATATAATGGTTCAAAAAATCACAAACTTCCCATTTTAAGTTACAAAATATTCCTTCTAGAATTACAACATTCTGTACTCCAAAAATCAGCTTTTTGGAAATAGAGAAATATTTCCTTTTCTGCCCTTTTGCATCTGTGTAAATATAATGTTGATTGACAGCCATGATGGTTATTAGAATAGGAATGAAAAATTGAACTTAAATAAATCATACTAAAACCAACTATGCTTAACTTGTAATATCATTTCCCAGTAATTTCTTACCCTGAGTTACATTAAATATTTTATGCTTCATCATCAATCCCCTTTTCAATGCCTAGAAAATTCTAATGTATCTAATTACATTAATTTTATTGGAAAACTGTTGAAATGAAGAAGGCATTTTAATAATCTGCTGCAGACTTTCAGAACCGTAATCATGAAAGTGAAAATAATTTGAAATCCAATTTTGCAAATTTAGACTTGGGTGCTTAGCTAGTATTTGGGAAAGTCATTTAAATATTTTTAAAATTACTTAAAGTTTTCATTTCAAATATAATCACATGTTTATGATTAGAGATAGCTCTGTTTACTTTTCACTGATATTCTCAAATCTCCAAAATTTCCTATTTGTTGAATTTTACTCAGATGATGACCTTCTGGTCCTGAGTCCATTTCTGATCATCTGAACTTAGAGGCAAGCAACACTAAAGGACGAGTTTTATTCTACTTCTGCTTGTCTCTTTCTCCTCTCTGTCTCTTTCTGTCTTTCTCTGTTTCTGTCTCTCTCTCTCCCTTTGTTTTTCTCTCTCTCTCTCTCTCTCTCTCTCTCTCTCTCTCTCTCTCTCTGTCTCTCTCTGTCTCTCTCTGTCTCTCTCTGTCTCTCTCTCTCTCTCTCTCTCTCTCTCTCTCTCTCTCTCTCTCTCTCTCTCTCTCTCTCTCTCTCTCTCTCTCTCTGTCTCTCTCTCTTTCTTTCCCCTGCCTCTCCCTCCCTCCTTCCTCACTCTCTGTCTGTCTCTCTCTCTCCCTTTGTTTTTTTCTCTCTCTCTCTCTCTCTCTCTCTCTCTCTCTCTCTCTCTCTCTCTCTCTCTTTCTCTCTCTTCTCCCTCTCCTCTCCCCCCTCCCTCCTTCCTCACTCTCTGTCTGTCTCTCTCTCATGCTTTGGATTTCTGGCCTAGCTTCTTGAACTTGAAAGAATTCTTTCATCTCTAATGAGTCTGTCTTCAAACTTTTACTAAATACCTGCCATGTATAATGTATTGTATCAGCTTTAGGAACTCAAAGAAAGTTAAGTCCCCTGGGAGAGGGAAAAGGAGCACAGTCTCTCCGTGGCCCAGTATAGCAGCACACAGGACATTGGCTCTCGAAACCAAGGTTTCAACCCTGCCTTTGGTACCAGCTGTAGGAGTGACTAGTGGTTCCTTGTGTTACATTTTGCAGTTTTGGATTTTTCCCCTGTGGAAATGGGAACCATACTGGTTGTGTTGTTCAGTGTTATCTGATCCTTTCTGGCCCCATTTGGGTTTGGGGGGGGCAGAAATCATGAAGTGGTTGGCCTTTTTCTTCTCCAGCACAGTTTATAGATGAGGAAACGGAGGCAAACAGAGTTAAGAGATTTGTTCAGGGTCACCCACTTAGTGTCTAGAGCCAGATTTGAACTCTTTCTGACTTCAGGCTCCACACTCTATCCACTGGCCACCTAACTAACCCAAGCAATGCTTGTACTCTACCATTAAAAGAGCTTTTGTAAGGAAAGAGCATTGTAAGCTAGCACATCGTTTGGGGCAGATTTCTAAGGCCTTCTCTTATTCTGCTGTGGCTGTGATGACAGGTGGCACTCAGTGATTCCACCCCTATAGCCGCCTTATAAGTAGCTAAAATGGAACGGGGCGTGTGGGGCCCTATTATGGAGACAAACTGATTCTGCCTGAGCTGTAGTTACTCATTCCAGGAAAGAGCCAAAGCCCTGGGGAAAATAGCAGGAAAAACACCACCATTCTCAGACCAATTCATAAGAAGATGAAGACAGTTTAGAGACCCAAAGCTCCATGACAGGAGGATCTGTGAGCTGCCCCATGGGACCGCCAGCCGGTCACCCAGAAGGCTGGGGACCAGCTAAGGCTCAGTCTGGACAGGACCAGGCCTGGAGAGTTGCATTCTATTTTCACTAACGCTTCTTCCTAACGAGGCACTAAGCTCATTTGCTTTTCTGTGACAAGGAAGACAAATACGGTTGCACGCTCTAAATCCCAGCACCTTGGGACGCAGCCCTTGTCATCGCATTTTAGCGGCACCTCTGATGGATGGTAGCAGGGCTCTCTGGGGGTCCCATTCCTGGAACTGGTGAAAGTTGGTCCTTTACAAAATACTCGATATTGAGGAGAAACGGCTTCCATAAAATGGCCCTCTCCAGCTGAATTGTTAAAATCTGCAGCTCCTGAAACACCGGCATAATGGGATTCAGGTAAGCCGGTAGCATGAGGGACGTGCCACCCGGACGGCCTCCAATGGGCTGCTCTTTGCTGCCAGGCCTGTCCTTGGAACAATTGCCAGGCTTTGAAAATAGCTTCTGTTGCCTGGATGGAAGTGACTGGGAGGGAAATCAAGTGTCCTTCCTGGTGTCTGTGGGGACTGATCCCAGCCCTGGGTATAAATAAGCATCTGGGAGTCTACAGAGCCTTGTCACAAGTCCACCATCCCAAGTTATTGGCTAATCAGCAAAGAATTGGAATCTTTATTGGCTCTATTTGTTGGCTGATTGAAACAGTGAGATAGGAAGTAGTGGACAGATTAATTAATTTGTGCTGGGGGAGCTGGAGTTAATCTAAAGAACCCTGTCACTTTGATTGATGTCTGTGCGGGAGAAGAAGTGTTTAAAAAACCACCAGGAATTGTCTCTCTGAGGCACATAAACTCAGGGCTTTGTCTGCTTAACTGATTGAGTTCTGAGGCCTCGGCCGGAATACTAATGCCGGTGGGTGTGTGGAAGCCGCCTCCGTGACATGGCGGAAAGGGGCAGCACAGTCAGTGGCCTTTCCAGTGACCAAAGCCAGAGACCCGAGGGAAGCCACTGCCTATTGGCAGCATAGTCAATGTTTACATGATGGAAGACAAAATGAAGGAGAGCTCGGGACCTTGCTGACCTTGCCGAGAGCTTGCGTGCTGCTCGTGGGAAGAGAAATTCTCCGGCGGTCAGTGACAGGCCTGGGCACCTTGGCTTTCGATATGACTGAGGGTTTACAGGAAAGGAATTACCGCAACGTCTTAGCTCTGCAATTATCGGCATTTATCCTCAGGAATGCCTCCGACAGAGAGGGAAACAGAAGCTTTTGGGTGGGCAGGGGGAATCGGGGTGGAGGTTGTCCAGAAGGGATCTCATATATCCCCCTATTCTAGAAAGCTAATTTCACAAAAGAAAGGGTTGTGTCAACACATACATCGTGGTCATGGTGAGACTAGAACCCACATCTCCGGAGTTACTTTCATTATATATCATGCATATCACACAAATCATAGAAATCTGCTTTCCAAAAAGCATCAGAGAGGAGCGGGAGAAAGGTGGGTGTTGCTCTGTTCTCGCAGGCCTGCCGTTGGTACGGCCAGTGGAAAGCAGGAGATCTTGGTTCTCTTCCTAGGGAAGCTTTGTCACCTGCACACCTATGAAAGCAGAGCCTTTAGGTGTCCCTTGCTAAGCAGAGGGGGAGCTCTAAACCCTTGAAGCTCAGAACAAAGAACGATGTGGTCCATCTCTCATCCTAGTGGACAAATGCCCTGAGGACTGAGTGATGCTCGCTAAGAGTTCTAAGCCAGACCTTAGAGAAGACCTGACAGATGAAGGAACTGAGGCTCACACAGGGGCTTGCTTCAGATCCCCAGCAACTAGCAGATGGGGGATTTAAATCCAGGTCCTCTGACTTTAAAGTAAGCAAAACCCTTTCCCAGCCTTTGGTGACATGTAAGTTCCAGCAGACAATAATGAGTATGGGCCCCCGGGAATGGGCAGGGATGGATGTGGGCTAGTGTGTCCACAATGCAGGGCCGGGGTCTTTCCAAGTCACAGGAGCCACTGTGTGCCAGAGGGAAGGCTTGAAGCCAGGGCTCCCGGAGTCAAGGATTCTCCATTGGTGGATACTTGTGTTCTATGGGAATCAGTGACAAAGCTCAAACAAGGGATGAAGCAGCTTAGACATCACTTCTGGTGCTGTTGGGGGGCTGGGGGAGACGTCACCCTGCCCCTCCCTCTCCTCTCTTCCCCTTCTCCCCTCCACCCCTCTCTCCTTGCTCTTGGATGAAGGGAATAAATGGAAGCCTCACAACCCAGAGCCATCACAGAGAGATCAAGGCAACAACACTTTTTTTTTTTTTTTTTTTTTCCCCTGAGACTGGGGTTAAGTGACTTGCCCAGGGTCACACAGCTAGGAAGTGTTAAGTGTCTGAGATCAGATTTGAACTCGGGTCCTCCTGAATTCAAGGCCAGTGCTCTATCCACTGCGCCATCTAGCTGCCCCCACAACAACACTTTCTGCTACAAAGCAACTCACCTTGAAGGAGAACTCATCGGCAAGGAAGCCTGTCAGTCAGTCACAAAGCACCGATCAAGCACTAACGATGGACGGGCACTGTCCCCAAGACTGGTGATCCAATGAAAGGGTACCCAGGCCCTGCCCTCAAGGACCTCACGTTCCAACGGGGAGACATCCTGCAAATACAGTTCCATCCCGAGGGGGAGGAAGATCAGCTTAGAGGAGACGGCACCAGCAGCTTAGAGTCCTGGAAAGTCCTCGTGCAGAGGAGCGCATTGCATCTCAGTCTGGGAACAAGTCACAGAAGTGGGCTTTCTTCATATATGCGTGCCTGTATAAGCAAGAACATGCATGTGTGTGGGCGTGTGCCTCCGTACTTATCTTCACACAGGTGTCGACATGCCCATGCACATGTATGTGGACACATTTTAAGGAAACATTTAGGACAGCGGTTCTCAAACTACGGCCCCTGGGCCAGATGCGGCCGCTGAGGACGTTTATGCACCCGCTGGGTTATGGCAAATGGGCTGAGGGGCGGAGACAGAGTGTGAGCTTTTGTTTTTACCATAGTCCGGCCCTCCCACAGGCTGAGGGACAGGGAACTAGCCCCCTGTTTAAAAAGTTTGAGGACCACTGATTTAGGAGATCTATTGTTTCACACACAAAGCATGGCTCGAGTGTGGCCTTCAATGGGCATGCTTTGCATGTGTGAAAGTTGATTTGGATGTTAAAGTTCAGAATATTTGTTACAAGTCTAGCTTTTTACATATGTGCGGATGTACACACATGTACATATACATCCACACATATACACACACACGGAAGCAATGGTCTCTGTGGTTCCCTTTCCTGGGAAATGGGACCCACTGGGCTCCAAATGTCTAAAGCTGAATCCTTTAGGGAAAGAATCAAACACTTCCCCATCTCAATATGGCTTGGACCTTCCACCATCCTGTTTTAGAGTCTGTATGTGGTCAACGCACAGGAGGATCTCCCTCTTGTCCAGCTCCGGCAACCACTAAGACATGCACGACGCCAGCCATCTGGTCAGCAGTCCTGTGGATGCCCAGTGGTGTCCAGAGGTGACACGCTCTACCGGGGACCAGTCTGGGGTTAGACAAATGGCTCAATTAATCCAGTTAGGCCGATGACGTTTCCTTTCACTTTTGGATTTTCTAGTCATTTGTAATGCAGTAAATGTGCATGAAAGTCCTGCTTGGTGCCCTCAGCCTGGGTTCTGGATTTGAGGTCCTAAAGGCCCTTTTTGGGTACCACCAAACAGCCACTGGCTCACTGCTCCATCAGTGCCAGCTGTGGCTCTCGGGACCCTTCCTATCAGGGCTGGCCCAGCCAGGGGGTGCTTTGTAGGGCTCTGCTTTATCTCTTTTGGGATCGAGCTCCTTTGAAGGGATCACAAAGTGAACAAGGAGATGCTCCTGCACTCCGGTCCAGGAGCACAAGGCTCGGGGCAGGCCCACCGACTTTGGGGCCACAGAAAGGAAGCCTGAGCAATCTTGTGAATATATATCCCAAGTCCCTGCCATGGAGTTCACAGCACACACATCCTGGCGTGGGCCCATGGACACATGCAGATTAAAACAAGTATTCACTGCTTTGCTTTGGAAGTTGAGGCACCAGGAATTCCCTATGGCATTTGATGTACAACTTGTGCACGGCCAGTTACAAACAGGGATGTCTTGTCAAGTGTAGTTCTCCTAAACACTGGGGATCTCAGTGGTGAGGATGGGCCCTTCATTGAGCCCCACATGGAACGTCGCTTAAGGCATTCAGGTCCTCAAGTAAAGAAAGGCTGAGCATTCGTGTGTCTCGGTCCATTAGATAGAACCTCCTTGAGAGCACGTGCTGTTTACCCCTCATTCCGCATTCTTTGTATCCCTAGCATTTAGCCCAGTGCCTGGAGTGTAGGAGATGCAGTCAGCCAGCTGACTGGCCAGTCCCCTTTGAGATCCCATGAGCTTATAACATTCACCTTTGCCCTTAGGACATTTGTCCCACTGACCAGGCAGAGTTCAGCTTCTCTCACAGCTCCCAAGTCAGGCCCCCCTCTGTTAGGTTCTTACTAAGTGCTAAGTTGGTAGTTAACAATTCTCTCGCTCAGAATTCACACCTTTAAAAGCAGCAAGTTCATTGTTGTAAGTAATTCCCACAAGCCCCTGGGAGTACCCACAAGCCCATTCTCTGGGAGGATAAAAAGAGGCAACATTGAGCCTGGAGAGCCGTCCTGGATTAGGGAAGGACAAGACTTTCCGAGGGAACTTCAGGGAAGCTCGAGGAGATTCAGAGCCAGGATTCAGGAAGAAGAGGATTCGAGATTCTGCCTTTGCTCTGGCTGGAGGCTCCAGAAGCTTCCCAAGAAACCTGCTCATAGAGGAAAGGATTCACAGAAAAGAAACCTAACACCCCTCCAATCTCTTTTATGATGAAAATCTCACAGAGCAATGGGTTCTTGTCATGATGAGAGAAGCACTGCCTGCTGGGGTTCCACCAACCTCTCTGGCCTTTTCTTGCCTTACTCTCCTTCATGTTTTTCCTGCCAGTCAGACCCCAGATGACAGTCCAGCTCCTACCCATGGGCCTTTGCATATATTGTCCTCCACACATGGAATGTCCCGGCTCCTGGAAGTCTCAGGTCAGACATCTCCTCCAATCAGAGGCTTTTCCACTTCCCTTGCACTAGTGATTATGATCTTAAAATTAATTTCTATGATTCTGCATGGATTGGAAGTTATTTTGATTCCATCCACTAAGAATTTATTAAGCCCTTACCATGTGTAAGGCACTGTGCTTGACCTCTGAAATATAAAGACCAAAGACCAAAAAAAAAAAAAAAGAAAAAAAAAAATCATCGCTAGTTTCTGCTCTCTAGGTCCCGACCTTCTACTTCTCCTCCTATGCTTCCAGTAGCCTAGAAGTTTCTTGAGGGGAGGGGATTTTGTTTTAGTATTTTTATTCCCAGGCTCATCAAGATGTACAGCACGAAGCAGGTGCTTAATAAGTGATCAAATAAGCTGGGGCCTTGCAAATGCCCTTCTTTACTGGAATCATTGCACCATTCTTAGCTCGGACACTGAAGCCAGTCACAGAAGGGCAGGCCCCAGCTAGGAAGTGTCTGGGATTAGACGCAAGTTCCGTTCTTGGGGATTCCAAGACCAAGACTTCGGCCGCTCGGCCACCTAGAGAACTGCCATCAGAGAAGAGGAATGACACTGGCCCAATTTGCAACACAGTAAACACGCTCAGAGTTCATCACCTCAGAGCAAGAATTGAAGCCAAAGAGAATATGGGATAAAAGAAAACAACTTTTGTTTTTCCTGTATCTTCAATGAAGGAAAAGACATCACTAAATAGCCCCACATCTACTGTCTTTGAAACTGCGCTGAAACTTGGATCCCACCCTTGTTTGAACAAATGCATGAATATTGTTCTTTAAAAGGGATCTCCTCTGGTCATAGGAGGCACTTAAAGACACACACACACACACACACACACACACACACACACACACACACACACACACACACACACAAGAAAAAAGGGAGGGGAACCAAAGCCTCCCCTCCTACTGCACCACTGAGCTTGGAGATGGTTCTCCAGATAGGATGGTGAAAAAGACAGCCAGACACAAGATTATAATGTGCGGTAGGATGACGTAACTCTTTGCTCCCAGTTCCTGCTGCAAACTGGGTCCTCTCCCAAGCATTCCAGCCCCATCTCTTGATCCAAGGCTCTGAGTCCTCATTAAAGCAGCTGCTTCCCAAAGTACACAAAGCTGCTAAGTTGCAGTTGGGTGACTGTTAAGTGTTGAGGCAGGGAGCAGATGGCCGGGAAATGGGTTCACCAATGGCAGGCGGTGTTCCTCGAGCCAGCTAGAGATGTTCCTTTGTGTTGTGGCAGCCACAGGCTGCCGGGTGAGTAATGAAGGCTCCGTAATAATTGTGTAAATCCTCACATTATTAAATCGATCCAGCTGGGGTTTCTTAATATATGGGAAGCACTTGATGTACTCAGAGAGATACCTCCTCTTTTACTAAAGCTGTTCTCATTAACTCATACTGCTTTATTTGCTATGACCTCAGTGTTCCTGGTAAGTAATGAGTAGAATAAGAATTAGAAATCCACTTTCAATCTGAGTCTGAGAAATCAGGGAAGTGTCAGTGCTGGAGAGTTCCAAGGAGGCTGGTCAGCTTTGGAATCCCCCCATTTCCCTTAGTTACACTCGTTATTGGAGGGGTTTTGCCTAAGGTGGCCAGTTGGGGTGGGGTGGGGAGAACAATTAGTCAAACGGGCCACTTGGCTGGGAAGAGAAAGACTTTTCCTTGAAAAAACAGCTGCCAATCATCTGAAATCTGTTTTGGCTTTTGATTTCTGGCCCCATTCAATCTGCCATCAAGCCTCTTTAGGGAGCAAATAAAGATCTCCAGAGGATAGCACCTTATTGTCATCCGTTGGTGGCTCCCAGAGCTCTCTCACTCCAGAGATTCTGTCTACAGTCATCCATCCAGAAGCATGTCTACAGTCATCCATAAATCCTTCTTTTAGCATGCCCTCAATTCACCAGAGGCATAGTAACCCATTCAAAAGCATAGAACAAAGCAAAGAAAATGAAAGGGAGGTAGTCGTGATTGAACCTTGTCCCTCCTTTACCAAAGGTCTCTGAAGAGACTCCATTGCATACTATGGGATTCAAATCAGCTTTCTTCTTCAAAAGATTTGCCCTTTCCGTATTCTAGTAGGAGCATCCTGGAGGAAGAAAGTAGATTATCTAGGGAAAGGAGAGAGACATTGGACATCAGGACCTTCTAATCTTATCCACCAACTTGGTGAAGGTTCAATAAAACTTGTTTGGTCATCTGCACAATTAGTATGACAACACTTGAATTAGCTACCTGGGGGGCAGGAGGTGGGGTAGAAGAGACAAAGGCATTGACATAACTTCAAGTGATCTAGACGCTGACACCAGAAATGTCACAATGGACAAATGTCACAAATGTAACCCTGGAGAAGCTTTGAACTCCTGTTTCTGGGGCGTGAATGATGGCAACTCTGAAACCTTGCTCTGTAACACAATATCACTGAGAAGGTGACCAAAGGAATCTCTGCATCTAAGAGAGAAAAGAAGTTCCTGCCTTGGGGGGAAGTCTTAAAATTGGGCTGTACCTAAATTAGCCAAAAAATCTGAATAGATTCTGCTTATCTTCAAGGGCAGATTTATAGAAGAGAGTTGAGACTTCTTCCAGTTGTTTCCAAATGGAAGAACCAAAAATAATAGAATGATATTTCATACAACAAAATTAACCTTACTATAAGGAATAACTAGAACCCTTTAAAGTTGGATGGGATGCTTGAGGAGTTTGGAAGTGAGTTACCTGTCACTGGCGATCTTCAGGGGAAGACTGGAGAGCTTGGTGAGCAAAGGGCGAGAAATACTAGAAGGCACATCCACATAAAGTATCTTTTATAAACTGGATCATACAATGGCTGATTTTTTTAAGCTCTGGGGTCTGACAGTATAGAACATTCCCTTCTTATAATGACACTTTAAACTTATTGACAAAGCTTTAAAATAGTAAACTTCTAAGGAAGGAAATGACAGAAATGGTCAGAAATCCAAGTAGAAAGCTTATCTTCTTTGGGATTAGAAAAGCAATACCTTCAAATAAGACTGTTATATACCATTTTAATGTGATATTTTTTGCTGTCTTTCCAAAAGGATAAAGATTGAGTCTGCTCCAGGGCAAGGCCTGTGGTTTCTGTGGTTTAACCTGAATGACAAGTTTCTTGTTCCCAGGACAGCCTTTGTCAGCAGCAGAAGGTTTAAGAGGAGCTAAAGCCAATAAAGAAAGAAAAGAAAATGAACAAACAAATGAGATGATGAAACCCAGGTTAGTGTGGTGAATAGGAATAATGCATTTAATAATTACATTATGAAAGAGAGAGAAAGAAATAGAGTGACAGAGAAAGAGAGAGAGACAAAGATAGAGACACAGACAGATGGAGGGAGGGAAGCAGGGAAGGAAGGAGGAATGGATGGAGGGAGAGGAAGGGAGGTAGAGAGGAAGGAAGGGAGGGAAAGAGGGAGATCATGAACAGAGGACAAAGGAAGAAGACATCCTTTTCTAAAAGGTGCCAATTATCCATTTGGTATAATATGCCATGCTACATATAAAATAGAGAAATAAGCCACTCTCAGCCAGACCTTTAAAAGGCTGGCTATTTTAATAATGATTATTCATGTACATTTGCTTTACAGGATATGATTTGAAGAACACATTCCTATTCATTATTAGGACAGGGATGCATGTGACCCACCTCCTAAAGTACAAAAATAAGCCATCCTTGGGTACCTACTTGAAGCTTCTCCAAACATAGTCATTCCTTGTCCCTTTCATACCTCCATGACCTAGTCTGGTCAGCACTAAGAATGAATACTGCAACTCTACTTTTCTTTTTTTAAATGATCTTTTTGATCCTTAGCAAAACAGAATATATTTTGGGCCTATAAATTCTGCTCCTACTCTCTAAGGTGTCTTAAAGGTAAAAAAATTGAGGTCTCAATGACCGAATACTCAGTCCTGTCTTTCAATATTAGAAATAAATCTCATCTTTCCCTTCTGAACATTTTTCCTTGTGAAAGAGCTTATAATTATAATGGGGAAATTATTTTAATGAAGGAAATGATTAAAATAATGCAGTGGATTAATCAAAAGTACTTCCAACTCATAAATCAATGGCCAAATTCAACAACTCACTGCTGTTATAAAAATACCTAAAGATTTTCTAAAATGGGAAATACCACATAAAACTGGGAAGCCCCAAATTGGTACAAGTCTTAAAGGTTTCAACTAGAAACAATACTAACTCAATAAAACTGCATTTAATTATGTCTTTTCATTATGCATTAAAATTAATCAGTGCTTCCTTTGTGTTTCTCCTCTTCTGCAGAACATGTGGGTCCAGATGGTTTTCAAAGACTGTAATTTCAGGGGATTTTAAACAACACATTCTTATTCTGTAATAGACGGCATTTGATCCTCATTTGATGTTGGTTCCTGGAAAATCCCTACCTTTCAAAATTCATGAGAGGATTTGAGTGGTAATCTAAACAGCTGGTCATTTTCCTGCTCAATTCATTTAAATCCAGCCAAGAAAAAAATAAAAGAAAGAAAGAACAAAGCCAGTTTTTAAATAGGGTTAGAACTTTGAGGCCTTCATAGAGATAATGGTATAAAATTCCAATTGGGCAACTTCTTGACACATCAACAATCTCAAGTCAAGAAAATCTACTTGTAAGGAACAAATGTCAATTACTGATAACACAAATAATGCAGCAAAATGTCAAGAATTCACAAGGTAAAATAGAAGCATTACTTTGTTGGGCTTCATGGCCTTTTGGGAATAAAAATAATATGTAGGATACTGGCACCGATGATGCCGGGGTATTAGGTGAAGAGTATACGGTGTCTCTGCACAATTCTAAGAGCTACATTTGAGGGAAGATATGTACCAAGGAGAAAAGATCTAGGTGAGTAGCTGGCAACACAAGGAGGTGTCTGATGTCCATCCAGTGTGTAGTTGCAGAAGCAATTGGGGGCTTTTTGCTCAGGAAATATAAGTACAGCAAAATATTTGAGGGACTATCATTTGGGAGAAGCAATAGACTTGGACTGATCTCTGTTCCTCGAGGAAGTGGAAACAATATGAGGTAAACAGACTGACATTCAGTAGAAAAGAAAGTTTCCAATGGGTACTGTCTGAAAACAGATGAGATTTCTGAGTCTTGGGCTCCCTAGCACAGGAAGTGTCCAAGCAAAAGCTGAGTGACATTGCCTTGCCTTGACTGGGTGTTGGTTATAGATAATCAGAACTTTTTTGCCAACTGTGTGTGATAGGGGTGGGAGCTGTTCTTATATTTCCTTTCTTCTGTATTGTTTTTTTTTTTTCTAACTTCTTCCCACATGTGATATTCTGTTTCTGCCCCTGTGCTATTCCCTCTGTATGGAACACATCCCTTCACCTCTGCCTTGTGGAAGACTTCCTGGAAAGCGTAAGCTAAGAGATACTTACTATGAATAAACCCTTTTTTGATATCTCAATAACAAGCATTATCTGACTAGGAAAGACTTGTTTCTTACATTTATTCACCTGGCCATTCCACTCTCTTCAAAATCTAAGTTTCCTGAGAGCAAAGCCCATTTTGTTAATGACTGTGTATTGCTAATATATAGTACAGTGTCTGGACCTAAGTAGGGGCTTAAGAAATGGGTTTTGATTGATTCTTTTTGGTACTTTGCACAAGATAATGTTAACTGGATAAAGGTAATTATCCAAATCAAAACAAGATATGAATTTCCAGGAGGCACACACTCTTAGGGTGCCTACCCACATATATATATATATATATATATGTATATGTATATGTATATGTATATGTATATGTATATGTATATATAAATATATATTTATATGTATATATATATACATATAAATATATATATGTATATATAAATATATATTTATATGTATATATATATACATATAAATATATATAAATATATATATGTATATATATACATATAAATATATATTTATATGTATATATATATTTATATATATAAATATATATATTTATATATATAAATATATATATATATTTATATTTATATATAAATATAAATATAAATATATATATAAATATAAATATATATATATATATATTTATATACATATATTTATATTTATGTTTATATATAAATACAAATATATATATATATATATATTTACAAGACATATGTATTGGTAATTTTACAGCATTGACAATTGCCAAGCCTTTTGTTCCAATTTCCCCCCTCCTTCCCCCCTCCCCCCTCCCCAAGATGGCAGGTTGACCCATACATGTTAAATATGTTAAAGTATAAATTAAATACAATATATGTAAACATGTCCAAACAGTTATTTTGCTCTACACAAAGAATCGGACTTTGAAATAGTGTACAACTGTGTACAGTACAAAATGCAGGCGGACAAAATTAGAGGGATTGGGAATCTTATGTAGTGGGTCATAGTCATCTCCCAGAGTTCTTTCTCTGGGTGTAGCTGGTTCAGTTCATTATGGCTCTATTGGAACTGATTTGGTGCATCTCATTGTGAAAATTGGTCATCATATAGTATTGTTGTTGAAATATATAATGATCTCCTGGTCCTGCTCATTTCACTCTGTATCAGTTCATGTAAGTCTCTCCAGGCTTTTCTGCCTACCTACTTTGTTGATATTTGAGATAAGAATGTTTGATCCTTATGGCCTTCCTTGTGGAAAGTTTCCAGTCAGTTACAATTACTGTAGAGGGCTAGAACTGAGCAGATGCAAGGTAATCTAGCACATGAGGCTAAACACCAATTGGACAATTCTCTATTGACACATGTTAGGAGGATGAACCTACTTAACTATTCTGTGCAGGCTCCATTGGTGGGTGGGGACAAAGAAGGGGAAGTGACATGAGTGGGTGGAGTAGGAGGAGGAGGAAATTGACGCATTCTCTTGGAGGTGGAAAGAGAGGAAAGAGGTGTGGAGATTGCTAGATCTAATCCCCTGACCACCACAGCAAAAGATCAAGAATAAAGACTTTTACTTATCCTGACTCTGGCTAATTCTAAGAGATCCAGGGTCCCAACAAATTACAATCACTACCAGGGATATATCAATTAATCCATTAATAGATAATCTATTATATAGGAACCTAAGGATAGGAATAATTGAAATAGAAACAACTCCTTTTCTAGAAAATATCTTCTCTTAATTGGGCTGGGGATGGAGGATAAAGAGATAGATGATAGCCATATAGACAAAATGAAAACAAGCAAACTCAAGTTCAAGGAAGTTTGAGAGGGAGAGTTGAGGAGAAGCAGTTCCAGGGAGAGCAAGGGCAGGGGGGTTAAAAAAGGCTTGTTTAAGAATATGGTCTTTGAATTTGGAACTATGCTCAAAAATTATCAAACTGTGCATACCCTTTGGTCCAGCAGTGTTTCCATTGGGCTTATATCCCAAAGAGATCTTAAAGGAGGGAAAGGAACCCACATGTGCAAAAATGTTCATGGCAGCCCTTTGTGTAGTGGGAAAAAAATGGAAACTGAGTCGATGCCCATCAATTGGAGAATGGTTGGGTAAATTATGGTATATGAAGGTTATGGAATATTATTGCTCTGTAAGAAATGACCAGCAGGAGGAATACAGAGAGACCTGGAGTGACTTACATGAACTGATGCTGAGTGAAATGAGCAGAAGCAGGAGATCATTATACACGGCAACAATAAGACTATATGATGATCAATTCTGATGGACATGGCTCTCTTCAACAATGAGAGGATTCAAACCATTTCTAGATGTTTAGTATTGAAGAGAGCCATCTACACCCAGAGAGAGAGGACCGTGCGAACTGAGTGTGGAACACAGCATTCTCACTCTTTCTGTTGTTTGCTTGCATTTTGGTTTTTTCCCAGTTTTTTTCTTCCTTCTTGATCCAATTTTTCTTGTGCAAGATAACTGTATAAATATGTATACATATATTAGATTTAACATATATTTTAACATATTTAACATGTATTGGACTACCTGCCATGTAGGGGAGAGGGTGGGGAAAAGGAGGGAATAATTTGGAACAGAAAGCTTTGCCAGGGTCAATGTTGAAAAAAATTATCCATGCATATGTTTTGTAAATAAAAAGTCTTAATAACAAATTAAAAAAAGAGAATATGATACTTAAAATGCAAAGCAAGAAGTTCTTTGTAGAGGAGATGGATAAAGAACCTGTTCCCAGAAAAGGGAATAGCCAGTACCCATTTTGGTTATGTGTTTGCAATGTCAAGTTTGAGGTTTCTCCAGGCCATCATCCACTGGGAGATGTCCAATAGGCTATTTGTAGTATGGATCGGAAACCCAGAAGTAGGACCCTAGATCTCAGAGTCATCAATATAACAAAAATAATCAAACCTCTGGGAGCACATAAGATCATCAAGAGAAGAGAAAGAGACAAGAGAAAGGCATGTTGGCATAAAAAATGTCAGATTAAATGGACTTCTTTTTTCCTGGTGAAAATCACGGATCAATGACAGCCGATATGGAAAGGGATCAAAGATTTGTTGCCTTAGAATCAATGCATTGGAGTCCAATAACATGGAACCATAAACACCAGGGGTCCCAAGAGACCCACGTGGACTTGAACTTGAAGTATTCGGGTTCTCAATCAAAGAAATGCTGTTCATTCATGAGTCTGGGTTTTTAGGCTGGACCCAATTTTTATGAACATGACTTTATGAAGTAAATGAAACTTATGAAGACATGGCTTCTTCTAAGCTTTGAGTATTAAAGAGACATTTAATAATAAGATTTTCTAGTGCATTGAAAACCCTAAGGGCAATAGTACTAAAACATAAAGTAATGAGAGCCACCATTTCTATAATGTTGTGAAGGCATCACATATAACATCCCACTAGATCTTAGCAACACCATTAAGAGTAGGTTCTATGGTCATTCCTATTTTGCAGAAGAAGAAACAGAGATAGAGGAGGGAATAATTTTCCCACTTGACATGTAATTTATAAGCACCTGAATCAGGATTCAACTAAGTTCTTCCTTAGTCCAGGTCAAGGTCTCTTTCTATCATGATAACTTATATACTATATTGACCAATAGGTGGGTTGAAAGGTAAACCAGTCAAATCTCCTCTGGAAAATAAAAGCAGCTCACATTTATGTAGCACTTCCTATATGCCAGCATTGGACTAAAATCTTTACAATTATTATCCCACTTGATTCTCACAATAATGTTGGGAAGGAGAGGCTATTCTTATCATAGTTTTACAGATGGGGAAACTGAGGCAAACAGCAGTGAAATGACTTGCCCAAGATCACACTACTAGTAAATGTCTAGATCCTGACTCTATTATTCAATATATTTACAACCTTGTCCCAGCTTTGTTTCAGTTACTAGCAATTAACAATCCTACTATACATGATTTTGTCTAAGTCCCTCCTCTTTAGTCTTGACTTGTAGCTTTTCCAAATTGAACAATTTATCATCAGTGCAATAACTGACTGGTGATATGTTTGTTCTCACTGAAAGTGTTTGATAACTTGGCTGAAAACATCATACTAAAAAGCATGGGAGCAAGCACACAGCCTTGTTCCACTGATGACTCAGAATTGCCTTGGGAAGATCCTGAAGATCACCTGGCAGATGAGATACCACATACTGACATTCTTTCTCAAACTAAACTGCCAAGCATTCAACTCTCCCACAGAGAGCACAACTCTGTTGGGCTGGCCACGTTGTCCAAATGCCAAATGCACGCTTGCCAAAACAACTGACAGAGAACTTACTCAGAGCAAGCAATACAAGAACACTCTTAAGGTCTCTCTTAAGAAGTTTAGAATTCATAGTCATGGAAGACACTGGCCCAGGACCACCCAGTCATGGTGTACCCTCCTTAGAGAAAGGGATGTGCTTTATAAGTAAAGCAGAATTAAAGAAGCTCAGAAAAACAAAACAAAACAAAAACAAAAAACAAACAACAACAAAAAAAACAAAAACAAAAAAAAAACAAGATGTGCAGTTAAAATATCACATGACCTATCTGCGCCCAACCTGTAGTAGAGCATTTTGATTTCATATTGATATCTGATCAAACAGACACAACCAACAGAAACACTGTAACTTGACTCTAACATAGCGATGTCATTTTGTTCCTCTTCAAGAAAGAAAGTACAACACCAAACTAACCAACCAGCCTAGAAGACACAATCCCTTTTCTTTGGACCCAAGGGGCACAACTAACAACAATGGATTTAAAATGAAAAAATAAAAATTGAATCTTAAGGCAAATAAAAATATGCCCAAATAATTAGAGCTGGATCCAATAAGTTGGCACTACCTGGGGACTGAGTTACCATCAGCGCAGGTCTTCAAAGGCTAGGTGATCATTTAATGGACATGGCATTTTTAAAATAATATGGACAGCAAGTTCTTTCTGGCTCTGAAATTCTTAAATTTTTTGCGAGTCTTAATCACTTCATTGTCTCCCTTGGGGTTCAATTACCATCTCTAAGCAGATGATGGTTTGGCCAAGGTCTTTGCTACTGTCAGCCATGAGGACTTTAAGGAAAAGTATATCAAATGTGGATGACTGAAGTATTTCATCTGTTTTGTATGTCAATTTCATGCCATCGTTCTGAATAATGAATGATGATTCCATTTTCCCAGTCACCAATGAAGGCATGATTTATTCCGGTGTAATGATTCCCATGTTTTTAACAGGATGTTTTCAGCAATGTTGTCAAATGTTTTCATTGAGGATGAACACAATATTAAGGTCAACTACAGCACTGATAGCAAATTATGTAACTTGAAAGCACTACAATCCAAGAGTAAAATGGAGAGTGGGTTGGAGCATGATCTTTCTTTGCACGTGATTTGCACCCAATGCAACCTGTGAAGCTGAGATGTAGCAATGTGTGGATTGATTCTCTGCTGCCTGCACTAATTTTGGCCTAATAATTATCATTAAGAAAACACAAGTCCATCAACCCCACACCATCTATATGTGAAACTATCAGTTACAGCAAATGGAGAAGTTTTGGAGAAGTTTTGAATGCTGTGCATAAGATCACTTATCTTAGCAATATGCTTTTCAGAGATGTACACATAGATGATGAAGCTGACACAAAGAGTGATAGAGCAAAAGCATGAGAAAGAAGAGGTGTTAGACTGCCCACCAGGCTGAAGGTCTACAGGGCTATTGGGCTGACCTCATTGTTGTATGTCTGTGAAACCTGGGAAATCAGCTACATGCCAGGAAACTTAATCACTTCCATTTGGGTTGTCTTTGAAAGATTCTGGAGATCACCTGACAGGATGAAGTTTGGGACACAGATCCTTTCTGTAGCTAAACTGCTAAGCATTCAAACTCTACTTCCCAGATTGCAACTCTGTTAGACTGACCATGTTGTTTGGATGCCAAACATAAATCTATCCAAAAGACTACTTTACAGAGAACTCACACTATCTATACAGGTGCTCACATGGTGGCCAGAAGAAGTGATTCAAGGATACTCTAAAGTGTCTCTGAAGAACTTTGGAATTATGTGACAAGGAATGCACAACACGGTGCACCCTCCTCAAAGAAGGTGCTGCACTCTATAAGTGATGCGGAACTTCAGAAACGTGAGATGCACAAATTCAGAACCATGTCCAGTCCAAATGTCCACACAGATGATTTGTAACTGAGCTGGAGTAGAAGGGTTCCAGCTCAATTACAGTAAGACACACTATACTTTGACTCCAATATAGTAATGTCACTTGGAGAACAAAGCAAGTACCAACCAGGCAAATGATGCCTAGATCTATCTCTTTATCCAGCTTTACACACTGTCCCTGTGCTCCATTGCCACCATAAACATGGTACAAGGGCATTTCCAACTTGATGATGTGTGGATAAACCAAATTCAGATTCATAGAACCATAGATTTAAAGCTACAAGGGAATATAGAAGTATGTTACATATAAACATTGATTCAATTGAAAGAAACCTTGGAAGCTGTTGAAGTTAAGTCTTTCCTGAAGAAAACCAAAGTCCCTCAAAATATCCCAAAACATCATTGCCCATTCCCTGCTTTACTGTATCAATATTGGGACATCCAACACACATCCTTTCCTGAGGCAATTCATTCCACTTTGAGAGAGGCTACATTAGCAGGAAATATTTCCTGCAAATGAAAAGATTTCATATAACTTCAACAACTTCTTTCCAATTAACTTGATCACAAGTTATTGGAAAGTTAGTTATGATTAGTCTAAACTTAGAAGCCTTAAATCCTAGGGAATTCCAAAATGTTGCTTTATTATCATGTTCCATTCAAATGAATAGCCAGGTTTTTTTAAAATATCCCAAGCTACATGAATTGAGTCTCAGAGTTCAATGAAAGAATTGCAAATCATTTCATTCAAAGTAAGAGGCTTGCTGGTAATTCCTCTTCAACATATATTCTCCTTCAGTTCCTTGTCATTGCTCAGATTTTTACAAGAACCACCATTATATTCAGCAAAGGAAAGGAAGGGAGGGGAAAAAAGGAGAGATTGAGGAGAGGAGTTGGAGAAGGAAAAGATGAGACAGAAACAGACACACAAAGAGATAGAGACAGAGACAGGCAGGTAGAGAAAAAGACAGAGAGGGAGGAAAGAAGGGAGGCAGATAGAAAGAGATAGAAACAGACACATAGAAGAAGAGAGAGACAGAGACAGGCAGAGAGAGAAAGACAGAGAGGGATGGAAAAATGAGACAGATAGAAAGAGACAGAAACAGAAACACACAGAGAAAAGAGAGAAAGAGAAAGAGGGAGAAATAGGCAGAGAGAAAGAGAGAGAGAGAGAGAGAGAGAGAGAGAGAGAGAGAGAGAGAGAGAGAGAGAGAGAGAGAGAGAGAGAGAGAGAGAGAGAGACAGACAGAGACAGAGAGAGAGAGAGAGAGAGAGTTTTGTTTTTCTTCAAGCTTAGGCAATGAAGTACATGTAGGAGTTTTTGCCTGTAATTTAATGACCAGGCAGCAGTGAAGTGCTCCTCTGAGGAAGTGAATTGTGACTGCTCTGGGAAAGAAAGCTGTTCTCTCTAGCAGTGATTATAGGGGGCTTTAGAGATATGTTGCTTAGTTGCTCAGACACATCTTGATCCTCGAAAGAGAAGCTGAACTAAATTGTTGCTGCTGTCCTGGGGGTGGAGGTGGGGAAGGATTCAAAAGAAAGCTTTTGAAAAGACGTACTTGGACTCCAGCAACTGATCAGACCATGGTTCCCTGATGAATGAGTTCTTTTTTCTGTAATTAAACATTAACAGGCTGAGGGTGATTGCTTTCTTTCGCTGCCATCTTCCCGTTAAAATCTCATCATCTGCTGCCTTTTCACCATGATGATCAGCTGTTTGTAAAGGCATCAGATGCAGAGGGTCTGGATATGGGACGGATTGAGGTGGAGAACGGCTCAGCCAGTAGGATTGTAAGGCCACCCAAGTGATTGACACTGAAGTTCACATTTGTTTTGCAGAACTGAAATGTTTGGCAGCCCTCGCCCAGTGGAAAACCATATGATTAAGTGATGAATTTAGTTGTGTTGCAAACTGGACTTTTACAACAAAATAAGATGTTTTCTCCTTGTGTTGACTCTAAGCCAGCTACATGTTGCAGAAATCATAACACAAACCAATCGGATGTGATTTTCAGAAGAAAGGGAGATGCTCAATGGGATACAAAAGACAGCTTCACCTTCTGGTTGCCATGATACCATGTAGGTACCCATTTTCTCCAGTCACTTAAATACCTTAAAGTAAATGAAAATCCCTCCCTTGGGATTTCTCAGCAGGAGTCCAGCTCCATTTTGATAGAGATCTTAGTTCAATCCAACACAACTTATAATGTCAATCCTGTGTAATTGGAATGAGTGGGAGAAAACTAAATGATCAGTTCTGTGGAGATGCAAAGGGAATGTTGTTCAAAAGGAGAAAAAAAGAGAAAAGAGGAAGAAAAAAAAGACTTATATGTTCTGTATCATACTGATTGTTTCCTGATCCAAGTCATTTTTATGAGAAGCTCTGGGTGGTTTGTGATGGTTCCTTTGCAATAATTAAGGGGTGATGGGGAGTAAAAGAAAGATTGTTTTCAATCTGTTGCAATATGATTTCATAAAGTAGGAAGGAAATATATGAAAAATAAGATAAAGGAAATTCTAACTTTTATTATTGGGCCATCAAATCCATTATTGTGAAAGATACAGTTGATTTTCCTTTGTTGATTTAGCCTAATATGCTGCTCTACTTTATGAAATCATGGAACAACAAGGCAAAAAAAATATTTTGTCCTAAAAAGATTTAAATACAGATATAAGCACACATATACCTTCTACAGGTGGATGCAACTTTAAAAAACAAACTTAATTGAAACTTACTGGAATTTTGTGGCTTAGAATAAGCCACAATTGGTCCCCAAGGTTCCATGGAATTCTGATCTCCCCTCCTTTCTTGTTCATCCATCTTACTTGTAAAAAAAATGCTCTCAAGTGAGAAGTAGTCATAGAAAGAGACTCTGGATCCATAATTCATTCTCTTCTTATCTTTCATCCACCCTTTCTCCATCATTCAAGCAGATCTGCTTGTCACATTTTTGCTGAAAGATGACATCTATTTCTATGGCATAAGTTGGAAAGGAAATATAAGGTGTGTCAAATTATCTCCTTCACAGGAAGTTATCCCCCATTTTAGAAAATGTTCCACTATTGTTTAGATTCAACCTAGAAAGCATATGTGTACATTTGAACCTATTCAAATGAATATTTTCTTGTTTTCTTCTAGTTTTTCAGGATACCGTTCTCTCTTCATTCTCTTCATATTTATCTGACCATTCTTCAATCTCCTTTGTTGGATCACCATCTGGATTGTGTTTTCTAACCAAAGGCATCCCACAGGGCTCTGTCCTGGATCCCCTTTACTTTTCCTCCTATCCTACTTCACTTGGTGATATCATCACTCCCACTGATTAAATTGCCATCTTCATGTTGCGGATCCTCAAATCAACCTATATTGCCCAAAACTCTGCTGATTCCCAGTCTCATCTTTCAGACTGGATCATAGGGAAAACTTAATGTTTATTAACAAACCACTTGACAGATCTTGTCGAGATATGTCAAGCAAAGCCCTGTATATGATGTGACTCATGAGAATGACTAAAGCGTTAGATTTGGAAGGAGCTCTATATGAAATATCTACCAATTCAGGTTGATACTTTACAATTTAAAATTGTGTAAAGTTACTTAGATTATTGAGAGATGTGATTTGCCCAGGCTTATGCTGTCAGTTCATGTGTAAGCTAGGATTTGGACCCATGTTTTTCAGGTTCCAAGGCAGCTCTATATAAAACATCCCACATCCTCTTACTTAATGTTTATTGAATTCTCAAAATAAATTAGGTTCCAATCAAACTACTTTCTAGTTATTAATCCAATATGTGAATTAAACTAAATAGCACCTAATCCAAGAATCCTCATTCTTCCACCCACAACTATTCATTGTGTAAAAGGGATGCCCTATTAAAATGATGTGGAATAGAAAGAGATAAGGTGAAGAACTTATAGGCATGTATGAATTCTTTTTCTGTATTTATTTTCATTATTTCTGTGTTTCCCCTGTGACCTGTATAATATGTGCAGGCCCATATTTAGCTGAGCCTTGGCCAGCTATAAACCTATTTACTTAACCTTAGCTGATGACATTTATCAGGATTTGACATTTATCAATATTTAGTCTATTAGCTTGACCACGATCTGCTTGATTAAGCCTGAAGGCCCGAGTTTCTGTTTCCTAGAAATCGGGAGATTTCAGGGAAACAGAAACCTTCCATTCCACTCCCTCCAAATAGCAACAACCAATTAGGTGCCTCCCCTTCCCTTCTCAATGCTCTCTTATGTGGATCTTTATTACTTCTTTAGCCCTCCTATCATGAGATTTCTCTTTCTTATCTCATGATAGAACGGCTCCTCCTCCTGAGGTTTTAATAAATGATCTTTCTGCTTTCGATTTTGAGTAGTCATTTTGGGTAAGGGTCTTCTTCATCCCTCACAAAACCTTTGAAAGAACTTAAGATCTACAGAAGTTAAAAGATCAAGATGGTGAAAAGAAAAGTGGAAAACCTTTTGACAGAAAAGGGAAAGTCTCTGCCTCTCCTCCCAAGGCTGGGAAGTATGAATGCCTTAACTGAACATAATGGAGTCAAAAAGTTAGTGAATATGTCTCTGGGGCAGGGACTGCTTTCATCCCTAGATCTCCAGTCAGTGATTTACAGAGGATTCTCAAAGGAATATTGAAAATTATATCTGCAATCTGGAGTAAGGTGATAAGGGAATGGACTTTTGAATAAAGAGTAACAAGAAAATGAAAAGTTAACCTCTCATCTCCAACTCCAGAGATGTCACTCTGTGGAAAGTCCAAGGGTTGGGGTTATTCAAAGAGAAGTTTCTACCCACTTTAAATTAAGGGGAGTCAGTAACTAAAGTCAAACCAATGAACATTTATTAAATTTCATCGGAGGTGCCATTCCTGTGTTCAAACTCCATTTTAAAAGAATTTAGTTTGTGTCCTGTGGCCTTCCTGCCCAGAAGTGGTGGTTAGTTCAAATTTAGCTACATACCTAAAAAGAATATGCTCTGTGTCCAGTTATATTTCTGACAGCGAGAGCTAAGAAGAGGATATAAGCAAATGTTTAGGGAGAAAGCATCAGCCTTCCTACTTAATTTACCTTTTACCCCTTCTTTTGAGTCTCCCCATACACCTGTTATCAGAGAAGCAAATTAATTGGAAATTGAAATTCTCAATGTTCTCATTTAAATTTTCTGTTTGAAGATCAAAGCGGAAAAGCTGGCTCTCACAAAGATCTCTTGATTTCTCACCTTGATGGACTTCATATTGATTAGAGGCTGATCCTTACAAGCTTACAAATAGCTGAGCATAGAATTATCCTTATTACCCTGCATTCCACAGCTTGGCATAGTCAGTGTTTGATGTCACAGCTGTTGTGGTTCTCTGCGAGGTCAGGGGCCATTCTGTCTAATGCTGAGCTGGACAGATCAAAGCCTGGAGAGGCCCTAGGCCTTGCTCTGACTATCCATTGCCCAGCCCTGCCTACAGCCTTCCCTTCTCCAAGCCAGAGCAACAGCCAGCACTTACAGGAATATTAGCTCTGAGAATGGAAAGACAGAAAGGAAACAGAGAGAGGCAGAAGGAGAGACAGAAACAGAGAGAGACAGAGAAAGAGACAAGTACAGAGAGGTTGGAGGGAGACGGAAGGGAGAGAGATAAAAAGTGAGCATCTTTTTGTTCCAACTCTTCCTGAGCTGGGCCGAGGTATCCCATGGTAGAGGGGTGGGATCCCTCCTCTGCTCTCCTTGTACTCACTCTTGTGTCAGGGGATACAGAGCAGCTCAAAGGAATGAACTCTTCTCATTCGCCTTTTTTCCATTAATTGAGGAAGAAAATAACTAAATTCTATCCTCCATAGCAAGACTGGGACAGCTTTTATAAGTGGTTTAGTGGAGAGCACAAGATTTGCAGATAAGAAAACCTGGTTTCAAATCCTGCCTCTGAGACTTACTTTATGACAAAGAACAAGTCACTCAATTTCTTTGATGTTAATGATTCTGCCTCAAAATTATGTGGTTGTTCAGTAGTTTCAATCATGCCCAACTTTCTGAGCCCATTTGGATTTCCTTGGCAAAAATGCCGGAATGGTTTCCCATTTCTTTTTTCATCTCATTTTACATATGAGGAAACTGAGGCAAATGGGGTGACATGATTTTCCCAGGGTCACTTCACTTGTAAGTGTCTGTATAGGATGGGTGCTAGATCCCCTTTCCCAAATGAACTAATCAGAGACATCTTCAAGTATAAATAAAAAACATTTATTTATTCCCTGCAGAGAGAGGCCCAAGCACCTCTGGGAGGCATTCTGCTCCCAACATGTGCTCCTCAAGCTGACAAGCTGGAAGCAGACACCAGGTTCAATAGCAAAAGACCAGAGCCTTTTCATTGGATAGACTGCAAGGAAGTAACCATCACTGAACAATGGTCACCAATGTTGTCTGCTTCCTGTGGGTCATGTCACTTCCTGTCACTGCCCTTGGGTCTTGGCCTTTAGAGACTTTTAGGCCTAGAGATCATGTGACTTCCTGCAACCTGAGGACTAAGGCCTGATCTTCAGGCTCTGCAGACCTCTGGGAACAAGGATCCCTTGACTTAGGCCTAGTGTCACAGACTTCTTGAGAAAGCTTCCCCCAGTCAGTCCCAGTCATGTCTGAGGCCAGTTTGAGGCTGCCTAATCCCAAGCCCAGGGCTCTATCACCCCACTTCTCTGCTTTCTGAATCATTAACATCTCCATTTCTCTAACTTTATTTGATCTAATGAAAGTGCCCTCTCAATTAAGCTACCCAGCTGGAAACACAGAGACAGATGGCTAGACAGTTGGCAGGATTAATTGTCAGATGGAACTATGGAAGGTCAGAGGTCGAGAGCCAAACCTGTGCGTGCACACATGACCTCTGATCAGCTTCCACAAGGCAGTCCTTTGAGCTCTGATTCCAAGTCAGGTTGTTGGGGTAGGAGGCCCTGTGGAAGGTCCCACCAGGGGATCCTCAGCAGCACCATAAACTTTCAGAAGAGGGCTTCACTGACGGCAAGTTTCTGGAAGTTCTAAATACTTTTGAGAACTACAGACTTTCCACCAATGGGCTACCATTGTGCATATTACCTTAATAGTTCCAAAGATTGTGTTTTATGAATATTAACCTCATAATATAATTTGCTTGAGGGCAAGGAACAGTGACTTGACTATTGCAGATGCCCAATAAATTCTTGTTGACTGAATAAATTAGGGATATAAAATGTAGTCAATCAACTCTGTATTATTAGCGATGAGATTATTGTCTCATAAAGCCCTGCATTGACCTATTCTGGAATATGGATATAACTTCTAACTTGGGGACTTCAAAAATGACCAGACCTGTATCAGGCCATAAATTGTGAACGCCTTTACCAAGACCTCAAAAAGAGTTCCTCCAATCCCATAGAAGAGGTAAAGCCAGATTGTTTGATAGAAGCACAGCAGCGAGGCAAATGGGAAGGGTAAAAGCTCTAATGAAGGACAGATCTTGTCTAGAGAAAGCAAAGAGGACCCTGGAGAAAGACGAGGGACATAGGGGAAAAGAAATGGAATATGGAAAAGAATTGTCCATTTCACAGTTGTGAACCATGAATTCACTTTCCTCCCTCCACTTTCATCCAGATATATAAACACACATGAACACAAGTACTCAGAGGCATATAGATACAAAAGGCTCCACAAGCACACAAATCAAGATTCCTGAAGATACATAAACATACGTACCTTAAATATCCACACATATACAGACCAGGAACGTTTCTGCAAATGTATGCAACACGTTCTCTTTGTTAATTGAACTACCAAAAATAGTTGCTGTTGGAGCAAAAGGTTCAAATTTAAGCAATTATGAAAATTTACCTCTACCTCCAGAAGACTCAAGTTAAAACATAGGACCTAGCTAGCTTTCTGGGCTAGACTTCTGAAGATCCTCTGGACAGGCCTTGGTTTTAGCAGAATAGACACAAAGATAGTTAGAGAATAGAGTCTAGAGTCTTTATTGTCTCCTTCACAGTCTGTGTCTGTCAAAGTCTGAACCAGTCTTGATGTTAGGAGGCTGGAGAGCCACCAGGAGGATGGTCAAGGATGAAATGTCTCATTTCCAGTCCTCTCAGCCCTTAAATACCTTATTATAATTACATCATTTCAGCACACTGAATATGTGTGAACAAGAGAACCATTACATCACCATAGTAAGTGAACTAGAGAAGCATTATCTCATCAATCACACTGAGTAAACACCTTGTTGTAAGTATCTTTGTTTCAAGTAGACTTCTCCTGAGTTCTGGCCCTCTACACTACTGCCCTACAAAGGTGATGCATGTACAATGGTGAATATATACATATATAAGACATATTAATATGTAATTTAACATCATAAAGTATAATAGTGACAATAGAATTATAATTAATATAATATTCAATTACAATAAATATATATGATACATTGAGCGTCATTCTTATGGCTTCAAAGTAGTCTGACTTTACAAAGCTGTTGTCATTCTCCAAATTGTGCTCCTAGTTCTATTCACTTCACTGTGCATCAGTTCATGTATGTTTTGCTCTGACTCTTTGGAATGATATTTTTCCATATCAGAACTATAATGGTGTGTGTGTGTGTGTGTGTGTGTGTGATGCAGAAATAAAAATAATTTGTTTGCTTAAGTATATACACCTGTTATAATTAATTTTCTTTTTTTTTTCTTTTTATTTTTCTTTTCCTACTGAGATGAGGGGTAGGAAGGGGAGAAATTCTTTTTCTTTTTCTTTTCATTTGTTATTATTTATATAAATGGAGGGATGGGGTAGTGCTTGAGTCAGATGTGACAGGCATCTTCAGATAAAGTCCTTGTGTTGCTCATTTTTCTTAACTATTTTCCTTTCATACAGGTTTTTCTCCTTTGTTCTCAGGAAAAAGAAAAGAAAAGAAAACATGATGTGCTTTATGATAAAATCATTTCCTTTCCCAGTCCTTTTGTTTTCTTGCTCTCCCTGAGATCCAAGTTTCTCCTGGATTTGCAGCCTCCTTCTTTCCCTTCACCCCATCTCATCTGCCTTTTTAGCCTTGGTTTCACCCACAGTCCCCAGCTCACTTGTCATCGTTGGGCAGTGGGAATCCTTATTGTTCCCCGTGGCCCCTTCCAGACTCTTTCACTACTTCCATCATTAAGTACCCTCTTTTTCCAAAAAGAGTGTTTTGTGCCATTAGTTTTGTTAGTACAAAAACTTTTTAACTTAATATAATCACAATTATCTATTTTGTGATCAATATTGATCTCTGCCTCTTCTTTGGTCACAAATTCCTTCCTTCTCCACAGATCTGAGAGGTAAACTAGCCTTTGTTCTTCTAATTTGTTTATAATATCATTCTTTATGTCTGTATCATGAACCCATTTTGATCTTATCTTGGCATATGGTGTTAGGTATGGGCCAATGCCTAATTTCTGCCATACTAGTTTCCACTTTTCCCAGCAATTTTTGTCAAATAGTGAGTTCTTATCCCAAAAGCTGAAGTCTTTGGGCTTTTGAAATACTAGATTGCTGTAGTTATTGACTATTTTGTTCTGTGGACCTAACCTATTCCACCGATCAACTTCTCTATTTCTTAGCCAATACCAACTGCTGCTTTATAATAGAGTTTTAGATCTGGTACAGATAGACCACCTTCATTTGCTTTTGCTTTTCATTAATTCCCTTGAAATTCTTGACCTTTTGTTCTTCCAGATGAATTTTGTTGTTATTTTTTCTAGGTCAGTAAAATAGTTTCTTGGGAGTTTGATTGGTATAGGGAGTTTTGTTTAGTTTAGTTTAGGGAGTATTGTCATCTTCATTATATTCACTCGATCTATCCAGGAGCACTTGGTATTTTTTTCCAATTGCTTACATCTGCCTTTGTTTGTGTGTAAAGTATTTTGTAGTTTTGTTCATACAGTTTCTGATTTTCCCTTGGCAGATAGATTCACAGATATTTTATACTATCGACACTTAATTTTGAATGGAATTTCTCTTTGTATCTCTTGCTGTTGGATTTTGTTAGCGATATATAAGAATGCTGATGACTTATGTGGATTTATTTTGTATCCTGTGGACATTTTTAAAGGGATTTTCTTCAGGATGATGTATGGAATCATTTAAAGACTTTCCAGCTTCCCTTCAGTAAACCTCATTGGTCTCCTGTTAAGTTCTCATCTGAGACCATTCTCTGTGCCATGCTTGTCGCAAAATGATACTCATTCAACTGTTTGTCACAGTTTACATAATATGCCTTCTTTTTCTCCCATTGTCTCCCCTCTTCCACTAACATATGAAGCCCAACTTCTTGCTTGAGTCTGGCTCTTATTTAGAAAGCTCTAAACTGTTCTATGGTTTGGTATAATTAGGATAAAGTTATCTTCCAAAGGAGCCTCTTGAAGAATGTACACTCGAGAAATCCTTTTTCATTTGGACTGTTTTCATTGCAATAACAAGCACTCCTCTCTTTGTTTTAAGCAAACTTCATATTAATGCAGAGTGTCATCTCGTCAGGTTTGACAGATGAATGAGAAACCCATTGTTGCCAGAAAGTCTTTTATTCTACTCAATCAAATATTTGTTTGTTTGGTTTAATTGTCATCAAACAGGCACAGTGAAGACTTATATTCTCTTCATAATTCCTTCAGCTGTGTGACTGTAAAGGTCTACCTACAAAAGGATGGGATTGTCAAAAGCACACATGCAATCTTCTCATATCCTCATCAAGAATGTTATCAGTATCAGCTCACAAAACATCTTGAAGAACAGTTATGATTTTACTATTAAACACAGTTGAAAACTGGGCATGGGGTCATAAAATTGTAATCCTGACTACTGAGGATGGATTATTTCTTGGGCTCAGTTCTGATGTGTAAGATATACATTGAATCTGGCACCAAGGTGGTGAAGGGAATTGGAAAACAAGGTGTTAAGATAATTTAAGAAGTGTCAGGTCCCTAGAAAATGTGTGAAGAGACAAGAGGCTTGACTATTGTTTTTTTAAATAATAAATAAAATTCTTTAGGAATATTGGCATCAGGGAACAAAATAGAACTAGAAAGAATATGTGGGTCCCTGTTAAATAGAATAGGTGTTCACACTAAGACATACAAATAGCTAGAGAGTAGATCACACATCAAGGAATCCCAAATATAATCATACTGAATTAGAAATTAGAAAAATTGGGAAGAAGGAATGATTACAGCTTAAAGCAAAGGAAAATAATGGTACCTCAAAATTATGCAACATGCAATATTGTGTATAAAATCTTTCTTTGAATCAAGTTATTCTTCAATTGATAAATGGCCAAAGGATATGAACAGACAATTCTCAGATGAAGAAATTGAAACTATTTCTAACCATATGAAAAGATGCTCCAAGTCATTATTAATCATGCAAATTAAGACAATTCTGAGATACCACTACACAACTGTCAGATTGGCTAGAATGACAGGGAAAGATAATGCGCAATGTTGGAGGGGATGTGGGAAAATAGGGACACTGATACATTGTTGGTGGAATTGTGAATACAACCAGACATTCTGGAGAGTAATTTGGAACTATGCCCAAAAAGTTATCAAACTGTTCATACCCTTTGACCCAGCAGTGTTACTACTGGGCTTAGATCCCAAAGAATTACTAAAGAAGGGAAAGGGACCTGTATGTGCAAGAATGTTTGTGGCAGCCCTTTTTGTAGTAGCCAGAAACTGGAAACTACATGGATGCCCATCAATTGGAGAATGGCTGAATAAATTGTGGTATATGAATAGTATGGAATATTATTATTCTGTAAGAAATGACCAACAGGATGATTTCAGAAAGGCCTGGAGAGACTTACATCAACTGATGCTGAGTGAAACGAGCAGAACCAGGAAATCGTTGTATACTTCAACAACAATACTATATGATGATCAATTCTGATAGATGTGGCCATTTTCAACAATAAGATGAACCAAATCAGTTCCAATGGAGCAGTAATGAACTGAACCAGCTACACCCAGCAAAAGAACTCTGGGAGACAACTATGAGCCACTACATAGAATTCCCAATCCCTCTATTTTTTTCTGGCTGCATTTCTGATTTCCTTTACAAGCTAATTGTACACTATTTCAAAGTCTGATTCTTTTTGTGCATCAAAAGAACTGTTTGGACATGGATACATATATTGGATTTAACTTATACTTTAAAATATTTAACATGTATGGATCAACCTGCCATCTGGGGGGGGGGGAAGCAGGGGAAAGATTAGAACAAAAGGTTTGACAATTGTCAGTGTTGTAAAATTACCCATGCATATATCTCGTAAATAAAAATTATTTATTTTTTTTTAATTTTTTTTTATTATATATATATATATATTTTATAATATTATCCCTTGTATTCATTTTTCCAATTTACCCCCCCTCCCTCTATTCCCTCCCCCCGACGACAGGCAATACCATACATTTTACATGTGTTACAATATAGTCTAGGTACAATACATGTGTGCGAATATCACTTTCTTTTTGCACAATAAACATTAGAATCCGAAGGTACATGCAACCTGGGCAGACAGATATTAGTGCTAACAATTTTCATTCCCCTCCCAGTGTTTCTTCTCTGGGTGCAGCTACCTCTGTCCATCATTGATCAACTGGAAGTGAGTTGGATCTTCTTTATGTTGAAGATTTCCACTTCCATCAGAATACATCCTCATACAGTATTGTTGTTGAAGTGTACAGTGATCTTCTGGTTCTGCTCATTTCACTCAGCATCAGTTGATTTAAGTCTCTCCAGGCCTCTCTGTATTCCTCCTGCTGGTCATTTCTTACCGAGCAATAATATTCCATAACCTTCATATACCACAATTTACCCAACCATTCTCCAACTGATGGACATCCATTCATCCTCCAGTTTCTAGCTACAACAAAAAGAGCTGCCACAAACATTTTGGCACATATATG